>NC_056726.1:623487319-623842319 GCF_019279795.1 Protopterus annectens | reverse complement strand
ATTATTCTGTTTCAGAATCACGTTTGCCAATAACTGTGAATCCAAAACTTTAGAATGCCACTTTCTCTGTAGAAGATTTTGCAGAAGAAATTATAGGTGCTGATATTAATTTATGACAGTCTCAGAAGCCATGCCTGGAGTAGCTGGAAATAGGTAATCAGCCACAGGGTTGAAAGACAAAGACAAACCTGGGGTGGTATACTCTAGATCCTGGGTATTCTCCTCGCTCACTTCTGAAGCATATTGATCAATCTTAGCAGTAACCTCAAGAGGCTATAGGTCATAGTGGTAGTTGAGCTATATATCAAGTGGCATCGCCTCCTATCTGCATGGTGTAAGATATGAGTTCAGTATGTGCTAACTCTGTCATAGGTATCCACTTAATTCTTAAACAGAGACAGGAATGCCTGGCCTGAACTGTAAGTATTGTATTTTACTTTATTAACACCCCCAGCTGTCTTGAGTCTTCTGCTGGAATTTTTCCAGTTTTGATTATGTTGCTGGCATCAGGAGATTTAAGCCAGTATACAATTGTGTTTTCATCTTACAGCATATTGTGGATAGCTGAGTAGTCACATGCAGTGAATTTTGGAAGGGTGTCTTGGAAATATGCAGGCACTTTTAATAGGCCCTGACCTTGAGCAGGTATTAAAGCTTGTTCTGTAACCTCAGCTAACCTTTCTACTAATTCATTGGCCACCGAATAGTATGAAGCAGAGATAATGTATTGTATGCCATTCATTTAAGATCTTTTTCAAACTCCTGAGAAAGTTGTTCAGTCTAGCAGAGCTAACAGATAATTTATGCATTATCAGCACAGTAGTCTCAGAACTTGTGAACATTATTACAGCAATTTCTGCCCACTTACTGTGGATGTCAACAGCCACCAGGAATGGTTCCTTCAGAAGGCCCCACATTGTTGATATGCTAGCACTATTAAGAACATACACACAAAAGTTACAGATGGAGAGGAGCTAAGGGGTGCATGAATGTCACAACCATGCAATCTGAAAAAGTTCTTGCATTCTTGATAGGACTAATTAATCCACGTCTCAGAAATAACTGTGGATCATCTCTTTAATGCAATTAATTCAGCAGTTTATGGACTGTAGCAGCTCTAACATCAGCTTTTTCAAAGATGGTGTAATTAAAACGTGTGCCTATAAGTGAAGACCTGGAAATGGGCGGACAACCTTTGTGATCTTGAAAGGTAAGGTTTATGGCTGAGGGAGACCAGCTGTAATCCATACAAGTCCAAGCCCCAAAGAGTTGGCATTGTATGGCCTACAGATAGTAGACTTCATCATTTGACTTACTGTGACGGTAGGTTTTTACCATTATCAACCTGAGCAAAGAACTTTCTTTTGCACACTGAAAAGGCAGGGGGGTTGCATGCCTGACAAACCACTTAGAATTTGGTCCACGGCTCTTCAGACCAAAGCTGATGCAAAAATAATGCCATGCTGTAGGCGAAAGTATTGGTATTGCTCTTTGTGAATTACAGTGGTCAGTAATTCTTGTGACCTTCTATAAGCTTACATACTTACATACATAGGTTTAGCACAAACAAGTCTTACTAAATTTCTGCTCTCCAGCCAAACCTGCTAAAATATCCTCAATGTGGAGAAAATGAGTATTGTTCGGCACAAAGCAGAGAGTTAATAGTGATGGTAAAACCTTCTCAGATCCTGAAAGAACTATCTTTCTAAAGAATGGGAAAGCATAGCTGCACAAGGTATTTAACAGTACATGTTTGAGGAGAGCTCATATTAACCTTCTGTATACTGACTCCAGATGGAGTTTGGCTGTTCATAGGTTCATAGGTATATACTAAACTAATGACCACTAGGATGCTTATAAGTTTAGCCATGCAACCCAAATGTGACCCATAAATTTGATATATATATATATATATATATATATATATATATTTATTTATTTATATATATATATATATATATATATATATATATATATAAGGGGTGATTTACTGGCTACCTGTATCTATAGGAAACATAGAAGCCAGACCAAGGGTGAATTTCTGATCACCCATTCATTAGTCCAAGTTCCACTTAAATAGGGGTTGGAAAGAACTCTGCTTCACATGGATGGGGAGCCTATTCCACAGAATGGGAATTTTCTACGAAACATATCTGTCTCAACAACATGTCCTATTTATGTTGCAAGCAAAATTCAGGTATTTTAATCTAGTAGTTCTGATTCTGTTGGTTTTGTGGATGTGCAAAAGGTTCATTCAAACAGGATCCAGGGAAGCCTTGTTTGCTGGTAAAGATCACCTCTCAGAAGTCTGTATGATACTGAGTGAAGAGACAGGCCTTTGTGGCAATCAGTTTAGGACAGTGTATTTACTCCCTCTATTCTTTTTTGTAAGGAACCTTTGTGGACATTCCAGTTTGCTGCATGTGTCTGGTCAGGTACATATTGAAGCCGGCATCATACTCTATGATAGGTCCGAAGAAGGCCGAGTACAGTGATATGATGACTTCTCTGGACCTAGATGCCATGCCCTTGCTTTTAAGTTGAGCAATACAGAAGGAGGTTCTTACTACTTTGGACACATGTCGGTCAAAGGCTAAGTTACTATCTACATGTGTTCCCAAATCTCTGACTAGTGAATCAACTTTTGAGGGTTTTTTATTGATGACATAGTTACCTGGAGTGACAGACTTCCCAAAATATACTATAATGCATTTCTTTGTATTGAGTTTTAAGCCACCTTCTGAGTTAAGGGTTCTGCATCACAGTAAACCTATATGAATGCCAGGGTATATCTAACGGCAGTAAGAGAGTTTTACTTTTCACGGGTGAAACACACTTGTCAATCCTACACTTGTTTTGTAGCACTATCGTAGTGCGGGGGAGCAGGTTACACTCCATACACTAAAAAGATATATGATCTGTTCTTTTCCAGTCATAACCCTGCATGTTAAGTACCCTTAACATGGGTGTCAAGAGTCACTTCTTGAGCTTTACTCACAAGATGAAGTTCTTGACATCCACATCTCAAACCAATAACAATGTGACTATGATTGCAGACCCAATTATAATCATCTAGCAATACCATAGCTTAGTGTTTATTGCACTGCTATGTAACTGGATTAGGAAGTAACACTGGGCGAGAAATTTGTTTGGCTAGAACAAAAATGACATTCATTGTTGTTTTTACACATAACCATTTTGTAACAAATGTCTATATTATCCATCTCTTTAAAGGGCACTTGTTGGCCCACTCATAATGTGATTGTAAGCAACAGCACAAAACATTTTTCCTGATATTAGTTGTAATTGCACTCAAAGGGCAGCACTAATGTGGCTTAATGTTGTTAAAGTTAAAACCATGACTCCAGGAAGTAGGGCAGTTCACAGAATACAAAGCATGATTCACTATGAATACTTGTTCAAAAACATGTCAGTATAGCAATTCTCAAAAAGTAAGTTTGCCTTCTGAGAGACTGTGAAATACTTGCATTTTGGCAGAAAATATTCGTATTTCACTTTTGCATACATAACTCATTATGCAGTATGGATTTATGGGAGGGAGGCCTGTCTCCCATCCCACATACAGTATGTTTGCCATGTCTTATTCTAAACTGTTAATCTCATAGGCTTTCATTAAATGCATTTGCTGAATCATACTTCGGTTATGTGTGACTTTGTGAACTATCCCTACTCCTCTGCTCTGCAGGAGTTCCTTTGAGGTTACAAAAACAAATGATATGTGGGCATTTTAGTCATCAGTTTGTTAAACCAGTGGTATGGTTCATTGGGATTCAGGGCAAAGTTCAGTACTGTGTATAGCAAAACCTGTATGTGTGTTTCTTGTTGAAAGACAGGTAGTAAAGATATGATCGGGTAGTAGACATATTGATCAGTAAGTTATCAATATTGATACAATATATGCATTGAATCTCCAAGCATGGGAAATTCTGGATGAGCCCATTGATAACGTGTGATGCTGTAACTTGAATGATTTATGTTTGAACGGTATATATTAACAAATACCATATTAAATTATTCTTGTATTCTATTAGTGAGCTAAGTATTTTTTATTATTGTGCCCACCCATGCTGAATGTTAAAATAGTTCGAATTAAGGATCTACCTCAGTTAATAAATGAAAATAAATAAATACTTGAGCAAACTAAAAGAAAGACTCTTATCTTTCCCTTCTCTAAATAAAAATAGATTGAATGTTAGGTTGCAAGCTTCTTTCAGCTAGAAAAATGACTGAAAGTCATTCCTAATCTTCTTCTTCTTCTTTCGGCTTTTCCTGGATAGGGGTCACCACAGCGGATCATCTGTCCGCTCATAACTGGCAGTGGAGTTTTACAGTGTCGAGTTGCCAGTCCGGCGCCCAGCCTTTCACAGAAGGCACACACACACGTGCACTCACACCTAGGGCCAATTTAGAGTGTCCAATCAACCTACAGCATGTCTTTAGGATGTGGGAGGAAACCGGAGCACCCGGAGGAAACCCATGCAACCACAGGGAGGGCATGCAGACTCCGCACAGAAGGCACCCCAGCCGAGGATAATAAATGCCAACATTTTGACATGGCAGAGCAGATAGTTTGTACTTTTGTATCTTACTTGTAGTTCTTCACAAATATTAGTAAGATGTAGAAACAAAATTTACTATTCTCTTCTACATGATACACCACAGACACATTTTCCTGCTTTTTATTGTACAGATCTGCTGAACCTCAGCTGTTGTATGCCTTGATTGACTCTTTCTAATAAACCACTAAAGTGTACTACAGTTCATTGACATATTTTATCCCATCAGTCAAAAGAACCTAATGGAAGCGAACAAAGTGATTTAAAGCTGCACTGAATATTTCATACTGAATAAAAAAAGATAATTATTTTATATTGGACTATTAGTAGGAGTGGGGTGGACATGAAGGTCATACATCAGCTTTTATACTACTTTTTCAACCATTATTTTAATGACCCATTTCATGAAGTTGTTGTTATCAGCAATTTTATCTGTGAGGTTGAGGAATAGATAATAGAACTAATGTTGTTAGATGCTGTTCAAACCTCACTGCTGCACTGAAGGATTTCATTTTAATGAACTCCATCCAAGTTGCTGAAAGCTTGCCTGCAGAAATATTGTGATGTTGCTAACAACTGTAAATTCTGTACAAAAAGATGCTATATTTAAATTTTTACTTAATTAAGTTAAGCGTGTATGTGCAAAAAAAAGAAGAGAAGCGTATCTTGCTAACCATTGTCTATTAACAGATTTGTGTATGACTGGTATAAAGAGATATTATGCTGGTATTTCTTAAAAAGGTACAATAGCATGGATATAATTATAAACAGTCTACAGGAAAAAATATCTGAAATTGCATAGACATTCTATGCATAGTATTATAACACAGAAATGGCTGTATCTGTGTAGAAAAGGCCAGACAGATTAAGAGATGACTAATTACTGGCTTTGAAATGTATGTTTTTAATTATCTTACAGCAGTAACTGAAATATTTATGTGATATGTCACTTTCAGTTCTCGTAGCTGTTCTTTTATTTGAATGGTAGTTTAATGGTATTACAAATTAAAAAAAATTTTACAGATGTCAAAGTAACAAAACAAGCAGCGATAGGCAAATAATATGACTACACTCCACACATCAATCTAATCAAGGGTTTTTTAATTAATTTGTTTATTTATTTTGTTATCTTTATGAGTTATCTCATTTTCAGAGGTGACTAAGAAGTACTGGGAGATTAAGATGCTTGAAGATAAGCACATACTTATATAAATGGAAATGCTAACTCCAAAAATCAAGTTTTTGGCTGCAAGATATATTAAGATCATTCTCATCCTGAGACTGTAACCCATATGTAGATGACCAGCCACATTGTTTAGGATTAGTTTGTCTGTTAAGACCACCCAAGTGGCAATATCAAAATATTAACTTTACATTTCTTCTGTAATAGACAGAGTTTTAGGGCAAGTCTGCATGACATTTAAAGATGATTTATACAAGTGCCAGTTTACAGTTGTGCATTTCATTATGATGATCTGAATTTTACAAGTGTGGCCTAGGCCAACAAGCTTTATTGGATGGAAAGTATAGTTCTGGAGGTTTTGAGAACTTATAGTGTTTGATAACAAGTGCTTATTAAATGTGGTGAACATCATCATTTCTTGGAAACGTAGACTTTCTCTGGCACTCCAGGATTTTGGTTATTTTATTCTGTATGCAAAGAGATGTATTCCATTGGAGATGTTAATTACACTCTTGACGGCAGACGAGTATCTTATGTGTGTGTGTGTGTGTGTGTGTGTGTGTGTGTGTGTGTGTGTGTGTGTGTGTGTGTGTGTGTGTGTGTGTAATTAACAAAGTAAAGTATAACAGAAGCTATATTGAGTACAGGAAAACTATATGTTGACAAGTAATATAAGAAATATATGAAATATTAATTGCCAGGTTTGCTACTTTTGTTTGTGAAACTGATGCTTAGCAAAGCATGGCCATAAATGTCTGTCTCTTAGGGACATTTTTGAACATTATTAAAGAAAATCCGATCCATAAAGGCTTGCAAATAGCTTGGTAGAGAATTCTGAACCTCAAACCTAGTAGACAAAAAGCCTTGTTGTCTAAACAGTTTAGTTTTAGGGGGGGAGATAGCAAACAGGAGAGGATAGGAAAGGGAAGGAAAGGAAAGGAAAGGTGGTTAGTAAACTCTGATAAAGTGGACTACAGAAAAAAACAATTTTAAGACTGAAAACTATGAAAATTAGTGAACAAGTAAAGTACTTAGCTCATAAATGCATCAGGAATATATTGCTCTTGTTGCATGTGGCAGTATTGTGCATTTTTGTGAGGGGTGGGTAAAACAAAAGGCTTTACTAATTAATTTTTAATGTGTTTGTTATGTATTGGTGTTGTTGCATGTGACAGTATAGTACATTTTTTGTGAAGGGTAGGTAAAATGAAAGGCTTTGCTAATTAATTTTTAATTTGTTTGTTGTTATTTTGTCAGATGTATCATTCATTATTGGTCCACTGCACACCTTTGATTAAGGCAGATCTAATGTGTTCACAGATTAAATACAGGATATACTGATTTTAGTTTTATTTTATTTATTTATTTATTTATTTTGGTAAAGGACCGTCCAGGTAGTGTGAGATGGAAAGAGCCTGGTTGTGCCATAGCTTGAGATAATTGTCATTGATATCACAGTTCCATTTGTTATTTTACTAGGAGTACTAAGTATTTTCCCAGTATGGTGGAGAATGAGCAAGGTATGCACAATTCCAGGTAGAACACCTTTTCTTCTGGTAATGCTAATTTGTGGATTTTTACTGACAAACCAGCAGTATGTTCTTCTAAATGTTTATTTAGTTCCTTTGCAACTCATTCAACAAAGCAATTACTTATGCAGAGGGCAAGGCATTCCATATATTAAATGACGCTAAGATCAGAGTAACTTAGGTAAGATAAAGTAAGAGTATTAAAACAAAGGGGAAAAAGAGAATGGGATCTGGAACAGAACGTAGGAGTACACGGACTGAAAAGGGGGAGAAAGCGGAATCAGACACATTACTGGTGAACACTTCTGAAGCAAAATGAAATACAGGTTATGCTTTGGTTGTCAGTTATATATTAATATTTTATCATCAGTGAATGAGGAACAAGATCAGCAACTTTACAAAGCTCAAAAACAGCACAAATAAACATTCTGTCATCTGAGTGTCTTTCAGATGGTATGTGTAAAAGAAATAAGGATTGAGAATCAATTATGACTTAGTTTTAACACATGCTAAATACCATACAGGAGACCAAGGGGGTCCAGATGGAGAGATGATAAAATCAGCAAGCAAAGGAGAGTAGTATTGCTGGAAATGAATTTATCCTCAAGTTTTGATGAGTACTTTCACAAGGTTGATTCTGTTTTTTAAACATAATTTCACCAAGATGACACTGACGTATACACAGCATTTTATATAGCATATATCATGGACAGAAGTAAGTTAAAAAATGAAAAAGTCAGCTCGGTGCACAAGTCCTGGGATAAAAAGTGTCCAGTCCTGGTATATCCTAGGACTGGAAAAAAATGATAGTGTAGAATCCTCAAGACATGCAAACATTCCTACAAGCTCAGGAGGAGGATGGCCACCTTGCTGTAGAAGAAGGAGTTGTTCACAAAAAAAAAAAAAAAAAAAAAACACAAAAACTGATAGGCCAAAAAACAGCCATACAGATAATAAAGTGGACTATTGAGGATAAGAAAGAAATTGTGCATTACTATTATGAAGGAAGCCCAGAATTTTTGGATAGAAGATATTTAAAAAGATTAAAAGAGAAATTACAGGAAAAAAGTTTACTTGCACAAGAAAAAAACGTCAAAAGCTTCAAATATGTTCATTAATACAACAGATTCATGAAAAACACTATATAGACCATGAAACCTTGAGCCATTTAGAAAAAGAAACAACTGAGGAAGTGCGAAAATTTAAAGAACAAAATGTAGACATGTTTGAAAGGTATAAAAAGGGCATGGACATGGAAAGAAAAAGAGGTCTGATATGGTGAAATATTTATGCAAGAAAGAAAGCAAAACGAATCAATACAAATAGCCACACTAAAGTTATTTGAAGAGAAATACAGGCAAAGGCACCCAGATGTGAAAAATTTCACAATATAAAAAATAAGATGACAATGGGGAAATGTAGAGCAGAGGATCGGTAAAGTACAAGTTAAACAAATAGAAAGTGAAGTTATGAAATACTTGAAAAGTGAAAGATTTAGTGTAGAAAGTCTAACAGCTTATCTCACAGCATGATGGAACCATGAATTCCCAAAGTAAGGTGAAACAGGTGGAGCAGGAAACATTTGAAGAAGAAATATGGAAATGGGAAAGAAAAAGAGATTTAATGTGGTGCAATATTTATGCAAAGGAGAAAGCAAAACTAATCGATATAAAAAAAGCAGCACCAAAGATATCTGAAGAAAAATAAAGGCAAACCCATCTGGATACGAAAAATTTTACAACACAAGCATTAAGAAAACAAAGGGGAGAGTAGAAAAGAAGATTGGTGATGGGGAGGTTAAAGAAATCAAAACTGAAGTTACGGATTACCTGCAAAGTGAAGGATTTAGTATAGAAAATCGAACTTTGGGAATGTCACAGCATGATGGAACAATGAGGCCTCATATTAAGGAGAAACAGGTGGAATGAGATGCTTCTGGTCACTTGCCACATGAAGACAGTCAGAAACCAGTACAAAAGTTCAGTTGGAGTTGCACAACAAGGGAAGGAACAGGAACTTTGACACATTCAAAGTTGTGGAGTGATGGGCCAGTGAGTTCCCATTTCGAACAGCAAAGGATGACACAGGATGCATTTGAAGAGAATATGTCACAGGAAGATATTCTGAAGCTTTCTGTAGAATGAAAAAAAAAATTTCTGTTGTTAAACTGTCTCATAATGTATATAACACTTTGCAATTCTTGAATATATGTATCCTACTCTTGTATTTCACTTTGTAACCTTTAATTGTATTTTGCAACCTTTATTGTATTGTATTGCTCATGGAGCTTTTCTCCCCGGGCCTCCACTGAAAATGGGCACTTCTTGGCCCAGTGGACTTCCCCGGTAATCAAACTGATTATAAATAATAAAAATAATAAATAATAATGTTTGCAGGAAACAGAATTAAAAATGTGCCCTCTGATTTGAAGAAAAAGATCTAAGGGAAGAGCTGCTCGATTTAACAGCGATAGATAGACATATTAAGACTGATGAAAGAAATAGAGTACAGAAAGTCAGTAAGACCCAAAAAGTTAGAAATCAGATAAAACAAATAAATAAAGTAATCAAGACTATTAACAGAAATCCATGTGATATAGCAGAATTAAATAGGATATATTACTGTGCAGCTAAACTAATAACCAACCGGGTTAACAACAAAAAAAAAAATGATAGTCCTCTTTAAGAGTGAACCTGAAAGATATCCTAAAAACTATGGACCAGTAACTTGCTTTTTGATAATGTATAAACTATATACTACAATTGACACAGACAGAGTTTATAGTTATTTATAAGAAAACTCAGTCATGGCAGTAGAGCAAAAGGGTAACAAATAAAGTCATGACTCATATGGAACAAAGGATCCTTTGTTGTTAAATAAAGTCATAATGGAGAACAGTAAAAAGGGGAAGAATCTAAGTATGGCATGGATAGATTACAAAAAGCATTTGAGAGCATCCCACATTCATGGAGAAAGCAATGCTTTCAGATGTATAAGACACACCCTACACTGATCAATTATATTACAATGACCATGAAACTGTGGCAAACCACTTTGCAGGTAAGCCATGATAAAGGACAAACAATTAACCTGGGGATGAAAATACAGAGGGGAATATATCAAGGTGACTCTTTGTCACCGCTACTCTTTTATCTTGCCCTTAACCCATTAAGCCGTCTATTAACAGATTTTGTCATTTTTACAATTTGAATCCCAGACAAAAGTATAAAGACTTCTCATCTTCCTTTTGCCAATGGTTTAAAACTGTGTAGCCCATCAGATGCAGAGTTGCAAGCACAACTGGATGTGGTTAAAACTTTGTTAGAATGTTATTTGGTCTTAATAAATGTGCAAAAACAACATTTAAAAATTAAAGGCTGCAGCGCAAAGAAAATATAAGTCTGAAACAGGAATGTTATATAAAGGAACTTGAGCAAAAGGGAGTCTATAAATCTTTGGAAACTGATGATGGATCAGCAATAATACATGAACAAATGTGAACAAAATTAAGTAAAAATATTTTAAAAGACTAAAATTAATACTGAAAACAGCCTCTTACATCCAGGAACGAAGTCCAAGCTATAAGTCAATGTGCTCTTCCTGTTCTAACTTATCTTTTGAGGCCAATCAGTCACTCCAAAACTGTATTGGATCAGTTGGACAGGAAAACAAGAAAAATGCTTCTCACTGATCAAATGATATATAAAAATCAGCGTATACCAAGATTATATATCCCTCATTCTGAAGGAAATATGGGCTTCTGGAAACTGATTACATGTATAGATCTACATTCATGGGACTGCCTACATATCTGCTGACCACATCAGATCCAAACATAGTGAACATTTCGAAACATGAAGAAAAGAAGTCTAAGTTGACTTCCCTGCTTAGTTTAGTAGAAGCATATCAGTGTAAAGCAGGAATGGAAACCAAACCAGAAGTAGACAAAAGTCACAAAACAACTGAATGTGCCAAAAAACAATCGAAGGAATATAAGGAGAAATATCAGATGAGAAGTTCAGAAATGTGGAAAAGGCATAAATTTAGTTACAAGTACAGAGAACTCCTGGAACAACCTCATGTCAATCAGGAACTGACATAGGTATGGTTAGCCACAGGTGAATTTAAACCAAAAGATGAAAGGTTAATATTAGTAGCCCAGGAATGCAGGCTACGTACACATTGGTTTGCAAAGTCCATTGAACATGTGGGAGAAACAGAGAAATGCAGGTTTTGTAAAACAAAACTAGAAACAATCACACATCTTGTTGCTGGGTATAATACACTAATGGCAGAGGGCCTGTATACTGAAAGACATAATAATGTGGCAAGACTGTTACACTGGGGATTGTACAAACATTACAATATTGAAGTAATTGAGAAGCATTGGAAACATGAGCTGCAAAGCATTATAGAAAATAATGAAGTATATATCACATGGGATCACCCATTACCAACTCTTCAAAAAACAGGTGTGAGAAAACCAGACATAATAGTCCATGAAAAAGAAGACAAAAGTAGCACTGATCATTGAAATGCTACACCCAGTGATTATACAGCATTACATAAACAGAGACACAAAGTCATAAAATAGTATGCTTTGTAGGCAAAAATGAGAACAATGTGGAAGAAGAATATCCGGACAGTTCCAATACTGGTAGGAGCAATGGGTCTCATAAAAACAGAATTTACACTCTTATTTAGATAAGCTACCGATAGATGTAACTCAGTATGAATTACACAAGGAATCAGTTCTGGGCACATTGCAGGTGCTGGGAAGAGCACTTTTGGCTAACATCAAACATTGAAACAATACTAATTTCACAAACGATTAAATGCAAAACAGCCAAAAGTCAATCAGATAAACAAAAAATGGCAGAAAATAATGGCTCAGATGAATAAAATGCAGATGCTTCACAAGAAATAGCGTATAAAACCTTTAATCACCGCTGGATGAATGTTAATTTAAATCACCTCCATTAGGAAAAGGCTTGTTGATGGTTTGCAAGAAAACATTTGGAAGAAAAATTGCTTGAATATATACCTTTTTTTTATGTAGATAAATGTAAAAGCTGTGTATGGAATACACATGTATTTTTTGTAAAGGCCATCAGCTGTGGTTATTCAATAAGAAGGAAGCTTCTAAAGTAGCTGTTTCATTAGTTCATAGGTATTTACTAGGTAACAACCACAAGGGCCTTTTTAAGCCTAGCCATGCATCCCAAATCTCTAAAAAGTTCTGATATCCTTGATAAGTGTAAGCAGGGGTTTGGGAGATTAAACATTTACAGTTTCCCATCCAATTTTCCAAGTTGCATTTGAACTGGGTTAGGAAGAAACTCTGCTTCACATGGATGGGGAGCCTGTTCTATAGATGCAGTAGTCTCTGGGATACATACCTATTTCTCCAGCAGGACCTATTTGTATCACAGGCAAGGTTTAAGTCTTTAGAACAGGTAATTCTGGTGCTGTTTATTTTGTGGATGTGTAGGAGGTCCATCAGAGTGGGGTCTGACAATGCCCTGTATGCCAGGCATAGATCTCCCCTCAAAAGCCTGTAGGAGACCGATTACAGGGATAGGGCCTTGAGGCGGTCTGCATAGGATATTTTACTTGTGTCCTGTAGTCTTTTAGTGAGGAACCACTGTGGAAATTCCAGTTTTTAAATATGTCTGGTTAGGTACATACCAAAGGCGGTATTGTACTCAATGGTAGGTCTGATGAATGTTGAATACAGTGGAACAGTGACTTCCTTGGACTTAGATGCTATACCTTTGTTTATAAGTTGTGCAATATAGAATGATTTCCTCACCACTGTATACACATGATGGTCAAAGGCTAGATTACTGTCTATGTGAGTCCCTAAGTCCCTGACTACTGGGTCACCTCTAAGGGATGTATTGTCAATATGATAGTTACCAGGGATGGATGACTTCCCAAAGGATACTATTCTGCATTTCTTGGCATTTAGTTTTAGTCCATGGCTCTGACACTGGTTGTTTGTCTGTGTCAGCCCCTTCAGGAGAACATTTGTGTCAGTGTGAGGTTCAATGACAGCTCCTAATTTGCAATCATCTGCAGATTTAGTCAGCCAGAGACCACTGACATTGGCCTTGACGTCTGAGAAGTAAATGCCAAAAAGGAGCAATCCAAGGACTGATCCCTAAGGGACTCCACTTGTGAATGGTCTCTTTGTAGAGATGGACTCTCCAATTCTAACTTCCTAGGTCCTGTCTGTGAGCCAGCTGGCTATCCACTGGGTGACATACGGGTTTGTACCTAACTTTTTCAGTTTGTCAACAATGCCCGAGTGGGGTATTGTGTTAAATGCCTTGGCCAGGTTGGGTCCAGTGTTTGGAGGTTTACTATATCACTATTGATCATCTCCATGATAATTCCTTCCATGGCTTTACATATAAGACTAGTGAGACTTATGGGTCTGTAGTTTCCAGGGTCTATAGATGGCCCAACTTTGTACAGAGGGATAACTGTTGCCTTTCTCCATTCATGAGGCATGAAACCTGTTTGGAGGCTACAGTTAAATAGTAACTCCAGAGGCCCTGCTAGGTCATGTTTCATACTATTTAGAAGGCATCCTGGGATATTGTCTGGACCCATTGATGCAGTGTTTTTGGTTTTAGAGAGAGCATTAAGGACCCGTTCACTAGTGATAGAAGGGGGAGTTATATTTGATGATGTTTTCTGAGGGAAAGTTGAGGGGGAGAGAGGGGTAAAGTTGGAGCTGAATTTATCAGGCAGGAGGTTTGCTATGTCTTCTGGCTCGGTATAGGTTGCTCCATTTACAATGAGCTCTGCACACAATTGTGTATTGCCTTTGAGGTTGCGGACATAGCTAAAGAATGCTTTGTGGTTACCCTTGGCCTGGGAGGCCAAACTAATCTCAGATTTGGCTTTGGTAGACTTTATTTGTCCTCTGAGTTGTTTGTTTAGTTATAATGCTGAGGTGAAAATCTGGGTACATCTATACTTTATTGTAGCCTTTGCTCGTAACTGGCTGTTGTTGAATTTGTTTTATTATAGTTTGCTAGAATGCCTCAGTTTCCATTGTGTGTTAACTGGCAGTGCATTCACATTTTTTTTTCACTTGGCCCGCATAGTACGACAGTGGAATTTGCATATGTAAATTTGAGGGTGTGGTGGGCTACACTCTCAATGTGGGAGTTTCAAAGAAGCTTACCCACTGCAAAAATAATTTTCATTTGATGTTATGTGTTTTCCAAGATGATTATCATTGGTGAAAAATGGGTGAAGTGCAATGATTTTTACTTTTATTTTTTTTTTCAGACATTTGGTTCCCTAGAGCTAAACTCCAGTTGCTCTCGTAACTTCTCCTCCTTAACAGGGTCTACTGAACCCAGCTAGCCTTCCCCAGAGTAACTCTGACCCCTGCTCAGACTTGGTGAAGAGATAAAGACATCCTGGGAAAGTATCATACTGCTGCCAAAGAGGTTTTTTTTCTTCTAAAGCCCCACTTCCTGCATGCAATCATACTAACCCAAAGGATGTTGTGTAGTGGGTTAGTTGGTGTATCGTACAGCCTCAGAAGTAAATAATCCACAGCCCTGCCCACCTACTTGTGCCTATGATCTTCACCAGGAGTTAGTTGCAAAATTGCATCTAAGTGCCCATACCCAGCAACCCCCTTCCCCCCACCATGGGCACACCCATCTTCCAGCTTGCACCAAGAACCTGAGCCACTATTAGAGCTTGAACAAGTGGATCATAGCCAGGGTTTTATTCTATTAGATCAATGGAGCAAGCACAACTTATTCTTGGATATCTCAGCAGAATGCAGTTTAATTGAAAACATGAATAGATCTGACAGAACTGTGCTCTTGCTAGCTACAGAGTCTGATGAAAGCAATGTTTATGCACTAAAAAAGTGCTTTCTCTAAATTTTATTAAAGGGTTTTGCTTTACAGGCATGTAGCAGTTATTCTTTTTTTACTATTTTTGTTTCACTTTCAGTATACTGTTGTATTTTCTGTGCAATTCTGGTTAACTAGTTATAGCAAGTAACAAAAGCTTAGGCTAATCCAGCACCAACCAGAATTCTCATTACTTCAAAATCCCAATATTTCCCAGAAACAATTTAAACTAATACATTTTCCACTGTTCGTACCATACCTACCAAAGCCATTCAACATGTCAGTCTGCAATTTTAATCTAGAAAGCCTCCATTTATTACATTTTTGTCGGTCACTTTAAGAGGATAATAGTAACAAGAGGACTAGCTCTCCTTTCAATCTAATTAAAATCTAGGAAGGGAAGGTATACAGGTTCCACACAGGTGGTTCTTCTTCAGAGACCTTAGACCCTGTACGAAATGCTACCTACTGAAAATATGTTATCATTTGATACGCCCATGATACCCGGGAAAGGTACAAGTGCATTAAAATGGCTGAGGCTAAACTCTACATACATTTGTGTTGAGTATGTAATGAATACTCCAAGATGTAGGCAATCTTAAAAATACTTCCAACCAAGAGCTTCATAAGGCAAGCAAAACGACAAGAACCTCAGTGACATAACTCAAATTTGACTTCTGTCAGCCCTAATTATATTACATGTACAGAGTCACCAACATAGGGCATTACACAGACAACATAAGTTATAAGGTTACAAATAAAATGAAATAAGAGCCCAAATACTTAAGATTTGTGTCACTTGCAACCCAAGAATGCGATGATCAATGGTGATTCTATGCTTCACTAAAACAATGCACATCTCACAGCTCCCTGCAAAGGGCAAGCTGCTATAAGCTACCTATCACTGACGAAAATAACATTCGTGGCTTCTAGACTTAACAAGAGTGCAAGAGAAGTTCAGCATGGTTATAGCTTGCCTGATCCTGAACAATAACATGAGGTGCCTCCTTTGAGTTATGTCTAAGAACATGGTGGGACTGTTAGGCATTCGTGCAGGTAAGAGAAAACCCTACCTACTTAAGGAAACACTCCCTTCATCTAAGATGCAACCTACACTTCAAACTAAAATACAGACCATCATTTTCTGACAAACGGATTGGTGCCATAAGCAGGGGCTTCACTGACCATGAGCCTTGCTTGAGTCATCCAGATTGTTTTGCAATTTACTGGCTAGCTCCTAACCTTATATAATGCAGGTATCAAAGAGGAACATTTCCATTTCATGTTGTATTTTTTACTCATGAGCAAATTCCAGATGAAGAGAACATTACAAAATGTAAACAGATGATAATAGGTAAAGGAAGCCTTTTTAAGTGCAGGAACTCTAACAACAAGGTGGGTAACCTGCCATATCTGTCTGTCTCCTGAGTAACCTAGAGGTATTCTTCGTAAATAGTGAAATCTGTACTTTGATAGAAACTTGGTTGATTCACCTCCTGCTACTTATTCAGGCACAGTGAGCATGTCCTTCAGCGGAAAGCATATAGAAAGAACCTAGAACTGTAATGCATAAATGTAAAGAATACAGCAGACAAGGCTGAAACATCCAGGTACATGCATAATGCCATAAGTATCACTAAAGAAGCAAAAAAACATCCTTGCAAGTGTTCTGGAGCTGAAAATCGAAAATTATACTTAATGGAGACTTCAGTTATTCTGTAAATGAATGTACAGCAAATAAGTGTACCCAGTAATTGTTAGACTTCATAAATCAATTTAGCTTTGAGCAAACATTACTAAACCCTACAACTTCTTAGGCATTATACCCCAAACATTAGAAACTATTTCTCAACTATATAATGCGTGGGTACCACTTTAAGTAGCATTACCCACAATGCTATCCTTCATGGTGGGTGTCACATGGTTCTTCTTTCTTTAGTAGCTGATACCATGTCAATTAAAGATTAAAACACATCTGGTCCAGCCTGGTTCTTGAGTGTTTTTATTGTTACATCTGTTGTGAAGGTTTAGCTAATGCTGAAATAACCTACATGGTACATGTTATCAGAGCAAGTTTAAGTAGCATTACTGGATTTTATTTCTACCAGCTAGCAGAAATAACACTGAAATACAGCTCCACTGAAAGGCCTATCAGGTTTATCCATGATACCACCATTTTTTAAAGTGACAAAGAATTTACAGCTAATGTAAAGAATACCACTAGATCAGTAAGTGAATTTTGAAAGTTAAAATGATTAAACTGCTTAATACAATGAGCAAAACAACTGCAAAAAATGAAAAAAGCACGCAAGAAATGACAAATGGAAAAGAAAGTTTTGCCGCAAAGATGAAATACACAGAATGAGGAAGCAAACAATTAAAAAAGAAAGCAACTAAGTGATGAAAAGCAACAATACAATGAATCAACACAGAAATGAAAACTCTCAGATTAATTGAGTGAAAGGGTGTAATTGCTTTGCTCTGATCTTATCTGGTCTTGCTACTATCACTATACTTTGTGCAAAAGTCCACAGCCCAGGTTAGACCTACTAAACTCTCTCCAAACCTCCTATACTACAACATCCCCTCAAACATTGAACCCACTCAACAAACACCTTACTGATTCTTTTATCAGACTTATTCTCTATCTACTACCAATGTTCAATCACACTGACATATCTTCGCTTGAAAACTCTACGTACTGAAATTAAGTACAACCCTTCAGAATGTATTAAATGTTATTGCTATAATTCTTATTGTTTTTTCACTCCTATGAGCCATTACTGTTGTAAATAGTCTTATTATAATTACCTACTCTGTGTTAGAAAATGTACTAATGTATTAGAAAATGTATCAACTTAACGTTTTTTAATATGTGTTAACTATACTCTGTACTAAAGACTTTGTACTATTTGATATTGGAGCTTTTCTCCCCTGGCCTCCACTGAAAAGGACACATGTCCAGATGGACTTTCCTGGTTAACAAATGTAAAATAAATAAATAAGCCAGCTGCATTTGCACAAAGTATAGTGATAGTAACAAGACTAGATAAGATCAGAGTATAATATGCTATCATCAGTATTAGGATTATTATATTTTAAGGAAGGGGTATAAAGTGTGAATACCAATATAATTAGAAGTACCCATAAGGTTAACCTGCATGCTGGGTGTTATATGGTTCTTCCACTTGCTGTCATGATAGTAAATAGTGCAGAACTACCTGACTAACATTGAAAGAACCCACACATCAGAACTATTTGTGGTCATCCTCTAAAAACTATTACAAATCCAATGATTCTACTCCAATCATTGAAGGCAGAACAGATTTTCACACTCATTCACTCAAGTGCCAACCTCTACAAATGAAAAATAACTACACTTCCTTAAGACAAAAGCTACTGCCCCTGATTAGCTTTTATTTTAATTCCTCAAACTCTCTGCAGATAGCCATGCCTATCCTATCTTGATTCTGATAAACTGCTCTGTGTAAGAAAAATATGCCCACACCTTATGGGCAAAATCTTCTGTAATACCCCTCTGTAAAGGTGGGTCATTAACTAAGCTCACAAACTATAGACCAGTCACCATTCTCTCACCCTTATCCAAAATTTTAGGAAGACGTATTCACTCTCAACTTGCTACATATATTACTTTTCACAACCTCATCTTTCCCTTAGAGTATGGTTTCAGACCCAATTGCAGTACAATTACTGTCCTTATAAGGTTCACATATATAGTAAATCAGAATAGAAATTCAGGCCTTCTGACCTGAGCCCTATTTCTGCATCTGTCCAAGGCATTTCACACAGTCAAATATCAAATTCTCCTAACTAAACTCTCTTCCTATGGGCTATCATTCTTCTGACTTAAATGGTCTCTTAATTATCTCACTAATAGGTGCCAATCAGTGAAATGGCAAGATGATTTCTCCTCTTTCCTTCCTATATCCATCAAATTCCCACAAAGCTCTATCCTATGACCATTACTGTTTAATGTATTTATCAAAGACACACAGCAGCCAAAGAGGCCACTACAATTCAATATACCAATGACTTCACTCTAATATGTGCTGCTAGGACACTACCTACGCTCCAAACACTCACCCAGAAATCCTTCTCCTCCATAGAAGCTTGGCTCAATAACTCACAACTCCTCCTGGAGGATCCAAGAAAAAGGTAAACTACTCTGTTAACCCTAATACTCTATCACCTCCCAGAAACTATCTTTAATATATTTCCATCCAATAAGACCAATATAGAATTGGTATCCCACACCAAACAACTACTAGGTGTGATTATAGATGACCACCTGAAATTTGATCTCCACCTTCAGCAAGCCATAAAGAAGGCACAGCAAAAGCAAGGATGCCTCTAGAAATTAAAACACTACATTACTGACTGCTAGACAAAACATAGATACTTCTTTTTTTACTTCGCACCATATTATATGCCTTTCCTACCCTAAATAATCTCAACTCCTCTCTGCCAGCCAACTTAGAACAATGCTACAATAAAGTGGCCAAATTCGCAACCCACCAACAGTATAGATCACATTACAGCCTTTCTCCAAAACAACTAAACTGTTTCAAACTAAATAATCCTGTATTGTACTCACAGTTAATTACAAACTTCAAACTACTGTGCAACCTTGAATAATTCTCATCTCTTCATGCCATCATTCAACCTTATACTACTAAGAGACCTTCTTCTCACAAACCATTACTCTCCATAACTTAACCAACTACAATGCAGGATACTCCCTGTATTCCACTACATTGCTACTAGATGGAATACCATCCCACTACACTTAAGAGCAGACTGCAACCTGAAAGATGTTAAATGTCAATTAAACCAATATGTGATAGATAAATGTCTCTGTACCTGCACCACCCCTAATCAAACTGGTACTAATATGCCTATATGAATTCATACCGTAACTCTCTGCTGCACAAAACTTAATGTACTGTTATCACAACTATACCCTCGTCTATCATTTCATTTCTTTTATCTTCCTTGTCCCTCATCCTCTCCTTTCTTTCTTTAGGCTGCTATAACTCTTTCTTAAAAAAATATTCATATACAACCCACTTAATTGCTATTTTTAATCAAAGCTGTTTGTAAATGATGTAACTGATCTGTATAATGGAACTGTTACTCATGAATGAAACTGACTGTAAATGATGAAACAATGCAAATGATGTCCATGATGTGCATGATGGAGCTTTTCTCCCCAGGCCTCCACTGAAAAAGGACACTCCTCAGTCGGATTTTCCTGGACAACAAAGGCCAGTACTGTGACGACCCTCCACTGGACCAGTAATCAAGGAGCCTCAATCCTCACCACTGGCAACAGTGGGGGACGTTCACTGGGAGGATGACAAGCACACACACAGCATTTCCAGATGCAGCTGCTTGCATCAAGTGCAATTTTCCTTAAAAGCACACAGGATTGTAGCCCGAAATTTGTATTTTGTACTCAGACCTTATGCTGTTGCCCCCCACTACCCACCTATCATTTAAAAAATATAGTCATCTCTCAAAAGGCTGCCCCTATGCATGTCAGAAAGGAACTCTTTATTTTCAATTGTGGTTACTTGCAACTGTCAAATAGTCACTTTGGATGTGCATTCTCTTAAGGAAAGCATATTTTGTATAGCACCGTATAGTACACAATAGTTCAAATAGTTCTAAACATTCTGTGTTTTTTTTTTTTTGAGAGATACTCAGAAAGAAAACGTACTCACCTGAGTACAGTGAGGGTGCCTAGCTATAGCCTTGACAGAGATCACAGTCAGTCCAGGGATGGTTTCTCAGTCTTTCTCAAGGTCCCCAGTAAGACTTCCCACTGGCACAGCCATAGAGTTGAGATCTCAGCTGAGTGATCAAGCTAAGACCTCCAGCACTCTCTCTGTCTAACCAATGCTTCGTGTCCCTGCCCAAGTAGCTGACACACACACACACACACACACACACACACACACACACACACACACACACACATACACACACACACACACACACACACACACACACACACACACACACACACACACACACACACACACACACACTTTGAGGTTTGATTTAAACACACACACACACACACACACACAAACACACACCTGGGAAAAGCTGGCACAGGTTTACTAGCTATGCCTCCTTCTGCCCAGACTATAAGGTAGTTACCACTGCCACCAGTCAACTCCTTATCAACTACTTTAAGTTTCTTAACAAAGGGTGTCTAAACTTACTGTGTAATATTAATATTAATACAAATGGTAGTTTGACCAAGAGCAAGGCTATTAGGAGTGGCCCACACAGTGCCACCAAATAAATATGCAAGTACTCTCAAAACTTAAATATCTCTACACAGATCAGCCACAATGAAGTGTTTAAATATATTTAATAATAAATAATAAAAGAACAAGACAATACTAAATATATATTCACAGTGACATCAGAGTTCAAAACCACATGAAATATTTAAAACAACATTGCAGGACAGTCTCAAATAAATAAAGAAAAATATCTAAACTAAGATGTACTATATTCCTGACTAAATCTAAGAGAATTATGCTATAATCTAAGAATTTAATAATAGAGCAAGGCAGATGTGGTGAATGGATCTTCTAGTTGTTGTCAGGCCCAAGACAGAATGCAGAATGCTCTGTCTCACTAAGGCTTCTCAAATTAATATCTCAAATATTACTGCTGGGATAACTTGCTGAATGACATAATTTATTGTCATCTGACTCCTAGTTCCCAGGCAAAACAACCATTGATGAAGTTGGTAGTATTTAACATCTTTCTGTAAAAATATACAGACAAGAGCTTCTCCTCAGATCTCTGGGAGATGCTGGAAGTCATAAAACAATTGCATTCTTTTGTGCTTTCAAAACTAGTAATTACTTCACCCTAAAGACAATATAGAAAGCCTCCTAGTACAAACATTGTGTCTCTGCTGCATTGAAAACTGAAAGATACCATCGTTTATGGCATAGCCATAAAGTAATTTAATTTCAGTTATTTTTCTGACATTAACCTTCTGTATTCCAGTTTCTACTGTTAAAATATATACATTTAAACAGTTACAATAGTGCATGTACATTTCTGTTCTCTTTCAGTAGGGCACACTGTGGATCCATTTTAAATACAAGCATTTTGCAAATACCTTTTCAACACACACATCTGTAGAAGCAGTTTGATATACACATGACATACAGTTCTAATACATTTGTAACACACACATCTTATATAGATCATTTTGATATTCGGCATTGGCATATAATATTTGCAACATTGCAGCTAGCTAGGCTGGCAGTATCTCTTTTCATCACAAGTACATCAATAAATAAATACATAAATAAAAATGTATGCAGATCATGATGTCATGTTTAATTTTGTTTTGGTAGAAAATGCAGAAGATTAATGTAATGAGCTATTAATGAGTTGCTTCCTGCAGCCCAGAGTACAGAGTAGATTACTTCTATCGCCAATAACTTACTGTATGACTTAGGAAGTCACTTAACCAGATAATGCTCCTGGGTCATCTCTGAAAAGAGACAACTGTGGGCCTGCCTAGTCAAAAAATAAATAAAATAGACAAAAATAAAATGCAAGGGAAACAAAACATTAAGTAATAAGACCACCTTCTCATGTTATCCAAAGTGAAGTCATGCTGCAATAAAAACATTACTTTTGAATACAAAATGAGAAGCTATCACTAATGATCTAAACTAAACTGCTCAGGAGGCTAATAAAACTTCTATTTTAATTTGTGTATTCAAAAATGTTAAAGATGTAAGGCATAAATATATTGAAAATATCAGAAACAGCCACTCCCCATGGCATAATTACAAAATCAGTAAAGTACTGCACTGCTTTGAAAACAATCCAAATGCTAATAATAAATCCAGAATAAGTAGGGCTTATAAATTATGAAATTTATCAGCTCGACTAACAAAACTGGTCAGGAGGCTAAGAAAATTCTATTTTAATCTGTGTATTCAAAAGTGTTAAAGATGTAAGGCATAAATATATTGAAAATATCAGAAACAGCCACTCCCTATGGCATAGTTACAAAATCAATAAAGTACTGCACTGCTTTGAAAACAATCCAAATACTAATACTAAATCCAGAGTGAGTAAGGCTCATAAATTATGAAACTTATCAGCTCAATTACTTCTAGTTAGAGTATGTGAACTTATATTTAACATTCAAAACAGCAACAAGATATTTAGCTATGTGAGAAAATTAAATGTTTTGTACAATGTATTATATTATCCATAAATTATGAACTGACTTCTCAGCCATGGCATATAGTTAGCACAACATCAGATGGGTTCACTGCTAATTTTAAGATACCTAGCAAAAATAACTGTAATGCACCAGTGGTTAAGATGTAAAGTACCTTCCATATTGTCAAATATGATAATGACAGAGGAGAACAAAGAACGGTAGTTATACCGGCCCTGAGAATATCCCAGGTAGTTTCCTTCACAGTATCAAGGATGACATAACCAAGCCATTGCCTATCTTCTTATACAAATTGCTGGCACCTGGATATGTTTGTAGTCTCTGCTGCCAAGCTATCACTGTGACAATAAATAAATAAATGACATCTGATCTTAACTGCTGCCAACCCATTGGCCTTAACAACATTTTCTGTAAAATTGTGAAACAGGACATGATGGAACTTATTCCAAAAGACACAAGTGACCTCCTGATCAATGTCATGGGACAACATGGATTTGTAAAAGGTAGATTTGTTGACTCAGTCTGGTGACATTCTTCTAAGAAGTGACAGTTGCAGTTGCTAAACTTCTCATCATGCATGATATATATTCCTGGACCTCAGTAAGGCCTTTGACACCGTCCCCCATAAATTATTATAGATGATATAATCGTACTTAATGCCACTGGTTATGCAATTAAAAGAGTGAGTGGATAATAGAGGTCAGTAGAATTGAGTGGAAGAAGCAAGTGGTATCTCACAGAAGTCTGTGCTGAAACACCTCCTAGTTGATATTTTCTGTTTAGATGTTAAAGTAAAAAACTTAAAGCAAATGAAGAAAATTAGGGAATACTTTCATCTCAATAACTGATTCAGACATTTTGCAGCTTGGCCCAGGCAAAATATACAAGTCATGTAGCCATAGTGGTCTCAGTCTTAACACTAAAAAATGCAACACTGTTTTATCCAGACAGGGAATATGCAGTTTACAGCAGTCAACTTTTCAAAACAATCAATGGAGCTATAGAGCTGAAAACATTATTAGACACTGAGTTTTATCCAAAGTGTGACAAATATGATCAGAAAAGCTTTCTCGGTATCATACCTGAAATTAAAGAGCACATCTAGTCATTTCTTTGAAGTCGTCTCATATTCCTTGTTTTTTCATCCTACTATTGAAAAGGGTGACTCTTCTATGGTGATAAAACTTCCCACTTACTAGAACTTGGAAAAATAAAAACATACTAACTAGAAACACATTGAAACTGGAAATGTATAATTTCAACTCTGAAATAGCGTCAACTATATCCACTTCTATATCCTTCTATATCCTTCGTGTGTGTAACTGTTACACACACGAAGGATTTAACATATTTAATTACACAGATTTTGAAGTTAATAATACTCTTTTTTTTCTACTTTTAAAAAAGGTTTCAAATATGTGCCTAGTTTTAAAGTGGATATAGTTGACACTATTTCAGAGTTGAAATTATACACAAGAAAGTTAAACTTCAGGATTCTATTTAAAGGACAGGAGGTCAATAAACAGGTAGATGGGTTTAAGGGAAAGAGTTGCTTTAATCCCCCACTACACCCTATAGTTCAAGCATTTGATAAAGCATGTGAAAGTGACTTTCAAAATCTACTTAATAGTACTACAAAGGTAAAAAAATATTTTAATTTTAACAAGGATGATTTCCAGTTAATGAACAAGTTCAGGCAGGAAAACTCAATCAGGATTATGAAGCCTGACAAAAGGGGTGGGGTTGTTCTATTTAATAACACTGACTATGTTAATGAATTAAGTCTGATATTTTCAGACACAGAAAGGTATCAGGTGGCCTCCCGCAATGAAATACAGATAGTGCATAGGAAGATTCAATTATTTTTAGAAGATTCCTTACTGCACAGAGCCATTTCTGAAGACTTATACAACTTTTTGTATTTTCAACATTTTACTATACCAGTAGCCTTTGGTATTCCAAAGGTACACAAGTCAGTTCAACAACCTCCTTTTAGAGTCATTATTTCTGCAGGATATAATAGTACTTATTCATTAAGTATTTTCATAGACAGAATTTTGAAATTTACTACTAAAGTGATTGACTATCTACTTTTAGATTATTGGGATTTCCTGGCAAAATTTAAAAATGAGTGGTACACTGCTAAAGGTGTTTTGAGTACAGCGGATGTTATGGACTTATTTACTTCAATCCCACAACGTGAAGGGTTAGAACTTTTTCACGACACTATTAGAACCTTAACCACCTTAAATAATACCATGATTAATTTTATTATGACCTCCATGGAATACATTTTTATCCAGTAATTACTTGATGTTTGAAGGTGAATATTATAAGCAAGTTCAAGGTTTAGCTATAGGGGCTACATGTGCCCCCATCTACGCCAACTTAGTTTTACTTGCTTGGGAAAAGAAACATATATTTACCAGTCCATACAAAGATGAATGGTTTAGTTATTTTCATTATTTGGACGATATTTTTATCTCTTGGAAAACTATCGAACATAGGGCCAAGGAGTTTGTTAAATATATTAATGAAATTTCACCATTCTTCAATTTCACTTCTGAACATTCCTTAAACAGTATGAACTTTCTGGATGTGTTAATTTCAAAGGACAAAGAAAAAAGGATTTTCACATCCACTATTTTTAGAAAATGTACTTTTTCTAATGCCTATTTAGATTTTCACAGTTGTCGCCCACTTTATCAAAAGAAAAACATATATAGAGGCCAACTTATTAGGGCTGCAAGAATGTGCTCAACTAAGGAATTATTTTTGCAAAAAGTTGACAGTATCACAGTATGTTCAAAAATAGAGGATATCCAGAAATGCTACTTATTCAAATCACTAAAAGTATTGTGGACTTATGGGGTACTAAATACAAATCCCTTCTATGTAGTGGTACTTTTACATCAAACATCAGTTCTGCACCACACGGTTCCTGTTTTAGTTCAAGTATGGTTATCCCCTTTGGTGAAGGGGAATCCACTATAAAGTCCATCGTTAAGAAAAATTGGAATATATTCAGGGGCAACACAGAAATATTTAGCCTGGTAGGACAAGGTCTGCAATTTGTACATAAAACAGGTAAAAACATTAAGTATTATATTGAGCACAATATCCCACAGAAGCCTATAGAAAGGAAAGGCACATATGGATGTGGAACATGTAAACAGTGTCCCTGTGTAATTGATAGTAATGAAGTACAAATTGAAGGGAGAACACGTACTATCAAATTACAAAAAGGGACCTATTATACTAAGGGCTTAGTCTACATAGCGATCTGCCAGACGTGTGGACAATATTATGTAGGAAAAACAGAGCCTTAAAATGCAGAATATGCAAACATTTATACACTATGTCCAGGTGCAATACTAACAATGCACTGTATAAACACACCCTAGTATGTCATGGCTTACCAGCTTCAAGTATGGGATTTTGGAAATTGTGCCCATCAGCCCAAGCGGGGGTGGTGGGAACTTAATATTGATTTAAGAGAACTTTATTGGATAGTGAGATTATATGCTACAAATATACCAGGTTTAAATGAGTATTTTCCATTATTATCAATGTTAAAAAGAAGATCTTTTAAGATTTGATGTTTAAAGAGTTTTATAATTCAATGTTTTCAATGTATTTTATATACACTTCAAAAGTTTTTATGTTTTAAATGAGTGTTATATTGTTATTTTAAGTTAATTGTATTAACTATTTATAGGGTATTCAAACAATTTACTAATTATGATTTTGTATATAATGGTGACCTCACTTCCTTTCATTAAGTTCTGATGATGTCACAGAGCACAGATGGAGGGATGAAAGTGCTAAACTGTTGGTTTCAGTAAACGTGGATTTATGGATTTTATCCTGGACTGTTTGTGAGGCTTATAGTGAAGTATAAATACAAACACTGTGTATTTTTATTCTAAGAAGAAAGAAAGAAGGGATGGCAGTGCTTCCTACAGGTAGTCTTAACTGAGCTAAACAGTTTACTGAGATATTCATTGCATTTGACAATGTTTTATGCAAAAAGGTTCATTAGCAAAATATGTTTCATAATTATGCTGTGTTGATAGTGCAATTACAAAATTAAATGTCACCTCTCACTCAGTACAATACTTCAGTACACTACTTCAGCTGCAGCAAACAGTAATTATAGATACTATGACACAGTATCAGTATCTTAGCTGCTCTTTGTGGCCTAGCTGTGACTGATTCAATAGCCATCTGGATACAGAAAGCAAGTATATATAAGTATATATTTTTGCACTTAATCTGTTATCAGTGATAGTCAACAAAACTGTACTGCATTTATTGAGTTGCTTGAGATTGGTTTTCTCAGTGTCTGCATTTTGTTTTAGTTACAACTGTGCTGCAGTTATTGAGTTGCTTGAGATAGCTTTTCTCGGTGTCTGCATTTTGTTTTTCCTACCCTACCCCCCTAGTGTTGTTGTATTCTTAAATTTTGGTGACTTTGGAATTGCCTGCCCCTTCTGTAAATTCAATTTTGGACACTCCTGCCAGTCCCATCTCATCAGCTCATTCTACTGTGTACAGAGAGAGCATTTGGGAAGGCCAACCTCCTTAGTTTCTTAATCTTGAATTATCTTCTTTTCCTTCTTTCACCACAAAACAAAACAAAGCAAAAAAAATGTTTACACTTCATTCAGCTGCTTTTACTGTAATTGTGTTCTACCTGCTTGCCCTTAAGTGTTGAAGTGGCTTTATTCTGCTATTTTATTACTGCTTGTTAGTAGCCTGATTAAATTTGTCTTTTATTCTAACCCTCTTAGTTTCAGTTATTTTACATTTAAGAAGGGTTTTGTGGTCTATACTCTTGTGGACAAACCCATATCAAAACCCTCTCTCCCCAAGTCTATCCAAGTTTCAGAATACTATGCCTGGACAATTCCCATCACTTTCTCCTGCCAGCCTGGTCGACATGGGCATACCAAGACAGTGTAGCAACTGCCTCATGTTCACTGACAACCCTCTTCTCCTAGCACATAATTCTTCTACTTATGAGAAATGCATCTATATCAGTAACCTTGAATCCATGCTCTCTCATGCCTCAGCCAGTACCCCTGACAAAGAGGAGATTGCCAGCACAAACACCACATCACCCACATCACATAGTCAACCATAGCACACAACCACCTATACAGAGGTTCTCAATAAAAACTTACCTAAACAGCAGAGACCTCTAAAATACACTCACATTCCACACATGACACCAAACACACCAGAGAGAGCAGACAACACACCAGTGTCTCACAAACACAGCCCATAAGGCATAACAAACTCATACAGCCCATAAAGCACAACATTAAACAAAACATACTAGTCACTGGCGACTCAATTGTGAGACATACTGATGTCTCCCTCACCAGGCTCGACAAGGACAAGATCACAATCAGTTATCTGTCAGGTGCCAGAATCCGCCACATCACGCATGCACTTAAGTCTCTCCACAACAGGTACAAGTATGACTCTGTCATTGTTCATGTCGGTGTGAATGACTTGAGACGTACCCCCCTGGACTATATGAAGAGAGACATGATTGAGCTATCAGAGTATGTGTCCCAGGCAGGTATGACCCTAGCCCTAAGCAGCATTCTACCTTCACCAAGAATAATACCACAATAAAAACAAAAAATAATTGACTTCAACAAGTGGCTTAGTTTCTGGTGTCATTGCAAGGGGATCCAGTATTTGTCTGCCTGGGATGACATGGCTGACAGGCCTTGATGCTTTTCCAAAGATGACCGCCAATTATCACCCTGGGATTCAGGATTCTGGCCAAGGCTTTTGCCTTCCCCATTGCATCTTTTTTAGGCAATGTCTCACAGACAAATCTTCCAACATAAAAGATCTGTCAAAAAGCAAATTGAAGGTCATGCTGCTTAATACTAAGAGCCTTAACCTGAAAATACACTTACTGGAGGCTTTCCTAGCATTGAAAGATGCTGACATTGTGCAGTCCCAGAAACTTGGTTCAAGGCTGCAGACAGTACCTCTGCCTTATCAGGCTATACCTCATTCCACACATTCAAACCCCAAAATGAGTTCGGGAAGACTAAGGGTGGTGGAGTTTCCATTTTCATTAAAGACAAGCACACCTCCAGACTGGTTTACCAGCATGATGCATTAGAACTTCTCTAGGTGCAATTGACAATTGGCAAGACACCCATCCAAGTTTTAGCCAGCTATAGACACCAACCCATCATGACTCAGGACAACCACTCCTCCTACCTGGACCTACTTGATACATCAAGGTACCCCCTAACACCTTGATCCTTGGTGATTTCAATTACCCCATCATAAACTTGGTGAACTATTCCTGCTCTAATGCACTCACCCAGTGATTCCTTGACTTCATAAATTCTAACACACTAGACCAGCTTGTCTCATCCCCCACAAGGGGAGATAGCATTCTAGGCTTAGTTCTCACCAATATGAGTGACCACTGCACCACCTCCATAGTAAGTTCTTCCCTGCTGAGATCAGACCATTGGTCTGTCTCATTCAAAGTGTCTATCCTGTCCAATCCCCCCAGCTGTAACCAGGCTAATAAACTTCTCAAAAACTGACTACAGCCTTCTAAGGGAGGGTATCAGTAGCTTCACACCACTTCCCCCCAAAGAGAATGTAGACAGATTTGCTGAACAGTATGCCAGTTCAGTATAAAAGCACCTCTACAACTGCATGGACTCAGCCATACCCAACAGAACTAAAACCTGCTCCTCAAGGAAACACAAACCTACCTGGTGGACATCCTCATTCAACAGTCTTTACAACAAAAGGAAGAAACTGTTGTCCAAAGGTAAAAAGGCACAAGTTCCCATTTGGACAAACTCCCTTCTTAGCCTCAACAAGCAAATTAGATCACCAGTGAAAAACTCCAAAGCCAGTTATGAATTGAAACTAGCCTCTGAAACAAAGGCTAACCACAAAACCTTTTGCAGTTACATCAGAAACCTCCATGACAAAGCCCAAGTTTGTTCCAAATTAGTTTTTAATGGTACCACTTACACTGATTCTACTGACTTAGCCAACTTGCTAGCAGATAGGTTCAGCACAAACTTCACCCCACTGCCCCCCCAGGCCCATTCGACATCCCCGATACTTGCCCCGTACCTCACATCTCTGTAGATCAAGTGTTAAGGGCCCTATCCAAGGCAAAGAACACAGCTTCCATGGGACCTGATAGTACCTCAGGGTGTATTCTGCAACATCTCCAGCAAGAACTAGCCTCACTATTGAGCACCCTATTCATCCATAGCCTAAGTACAGGCTTCATTCCAGCAGAGTGGAAAACTGCCATTCTCATCCCTTTACACAAAGGTGGTGCCACTACTGACACTGGACACTATCGCCCATTAGATTCACAAGTCTGATCTGTAAGGCCATGGAGCATATTATTATGAACCTCATAAATAAGGACATAGGCAATCTCCAAGCACTTGACTCCACCCAGTTCGGATTCGTCAAGTGCAGATCTTGCCTGTTGAACCTGGTTGACTTTTCTGAGACTGTCACCAAGGCACTGGATGAGGGAAAGTCAGTACCTACAGCTTACCTTGACTTGGCCAAAGCCTTTGACACAATCCCCCATGCAGGCATCATCAAAAAGCTAACACAACTTGGCATAAATCTCTACCTCATCCGGTGGGTGGCCAACTGGCTCACTGATAGGACCTACAAGGTCAAAATAGATGCCACCACCTCTGACAGCAGACCTGTCATTAGTGGTGTCCCCCAGGGATCTGTCCTGGGACCCATATTGTTTGGCATCTACTTCTCAGAGGTCCAGGCAAAGACAAAAGGCCTGTGGCTGACCAAGTTTGTGGATGACTGTAAGTTGGGTGCTGTCATTGACTCCACAAATGATGTTAACATACTTCAAGAGGGTGTCACAGCAACACATGACTATTGTCAAAGTCATGGCCTTAAGTTAGATACAAAAAATGTATTATCATACCATTCAGCAAAAACATAGCCCCTACTGATTACCACATTAATGTCAACCCCCTAAGCACACAACTTGAGGTGAGAGACCTGGGTGCACAAGTTGACAACAATCTCACATTTGACAATCATGTAGCAGCAGTGGTCAGAAAAGCCTTTTACTTGGCTCATCTTATAAGTAAATAGATTGAATCCAGAAAAAAGGAGGTTATTACCTCTCTGTACTTCTCCCTCATTAGGCCAGTAATTGAGTACAATGCTCCATTTGGTATGTACCTCTCCAAACACCTGCACCAACTGAAAAGGCCACAGAAATACCTCACAAAGAGAATCCATGGCCTCCAACATCTGTCCTATGTGGTCAGGCTCTAATCACTATCACTCTACTCTGTATTGTACAAATTTCTCAGAGGTGATCTGTGTCTCACCTACAAGGCAATCTCAGACCCTGCTCTACTAGAGATGCTCCATATCCGTAGGTCTAACTCCTCGCATTGTACCCAATCGAAAGACTTAAATCTAATATGTGACATTAACAAAACCTGATGGAGAGACAGGTTTGTCTCCCAGAAGCTGCCCCATCTCTGGAATAGACTCCCCATACACATCAAAAAAAGTACATTGCTGACCATCTTCAAGCGTAACTTTGATGAATGGATGGGTAACCAGAAATTTGTCCCAGGGATTCCCCCTATGTTCCTCATTGACAGGGGAGACAGGTGCTGATTGGGGTTTCTTTCTTGGGGATAAACTCTTGGCTAGGCTTGGAAGGGCCTCAGAAACATTAGCCTAGTAATCTCCTATGATCCTATGATTCCTTTATTGTCATTGCACAAGTGCAAAGAAATTTGTAGCAGTCATCCAAAGGTGCGTTCGCATATAATGGACATGAATAAATAAGAAAATACAATATAATGCAATGCAATACAGTCAACAACTAAGTTATTGCACTTGGGTATAATTTATTTTATTTATTATTTAACATTTGTTTAATGGGAAAGTCCAAATGTGACAGAGCCTGGGGAGAAATGCTCCAGATGCATGTCTTTGAAATGTGTGAGGAAACTGGAGCACCTGGAGGAAACCCACACGAATGTAGGGTGGACATGTAGACTCCACGCAGAAGGCACCCCAGTTGAGAATTGAACCACAGAACCACTTGCTGTGAGGCGGCAATGCTAACCACTGCACCACTGTGCCTCCCATAATAATAATATAATTGCACATGAAAGAATAAGGTAAGGTGCACAGGAATGTAAACATATACCATATAGTGCAACTGGCTATTATCTGTACTCATTGTGAGTATTTAACATTGTTCAGTTCATGTATGGCTCTGCTATAAAAACTGTTCTTAAGCTTGTTTGTCCAAGATGGAATGGACCTGAACCATCTTCCAGAAGACGGCAGATTAATCAGGTGATATCCGGGTAAGAAGAGTCTTTCAAGATGCTGGTTGCCCTGCTGTGACAGGGAGAGCTGAAGAGTACCTCCAAAGAGGGATGTGAGCAGTCAATGATTTTTGGAGCAGAGTTAATGGTCCTTTGAAGGGCCTTTTTGTCTGCTACTGAGCTGTTGGCATACCACGTAGAAATGCAGTATGTGAGAAAACTTTCAATAAAACCACAGTAAAAAGACACCAGTAGCTTCTCTTGCAGGTTGTTTTTCCTGAAGATCCTTAGGAAATGGAGTTTCTGCGCTGCCTTCTTGACTGCCTCTATGGTGTTTATTGGACTAAGAGAGATCTTCTGTCACATGTATGCCTAGAAACATGAAGGCAGGAACCCTTTCCATGCAGTCTCCATTGAGGTATATTGGGTTGTCATCTGCATTGTGCCTCCAGAAATCTATTATGAGTTCTTTTGTTTTGGTAGAGTTCAAGGTAAGGTTATTCTCATTACACCATGCAGCGTGTCTTTGAACTTTATCTCAATATGCTGTCTTGTCTCCTCCTGAAATGAGTCCAACCACTGTGACGTCATGTGCAAACTTAATGATGGCATTAGTAAAAGGAGAAGGGACACTGTCATGGGCGTAAAGGGTATACAGAAGAGGGATCAGCATGCAACCTTGTGGGACACCAGTGTTTAGCCTGAGAGGCTGAGGAAAAGTACAGGCCTAGTCTAACCATATGAGGACAGTTAGTCAAAAAGTCTTTAATCCAATGGCAGGTAGGTTCTGAAAGTCCTAGGCCAGCGGGTTTAATTACCAGTCTATCCAGGATAACTGTGTTAAAAGCTGAACTATAGTCCACAAAGAGCATCCTCACATAGCTCTACTGCTGCTCAAGATGATAAAGTGCAGAGTGTGTAAGGCAGTGGAGATGGCATCTTCTGTAGACCCATTTGCTCTGTAAGCATACTGGTGTGTATTCGAGATAACTGGGAAACTGTTCTTAATGTGTCGCAGAACCAGTTGTTAACACTTCATGATGATTGGACTAAGCACCACTGGATGGTAGTCATTGAGACTACTGATGACAGGTTTCTTTGGCAGTGGAATGATCGTAGTTGACTTTCAAAAAGATGAAATAATAGACTTAGACACAGACAGGTTGAAAATCTTTGTGAAGATCCCACAGAGCTGGTCCACACATACTTTCAGCACCCATCCCGTCACTCCATCAGGGCCAGCAGCCTTTCTTGGATTAATCGTTTTGAACACATCTTACATCATGCTCTTGTACTGTGAAGGTGTGGTTGTAGGAGGCTGGTATAGTTGACGTGAGACTGCTGTGGTCTATCTGCTGGTGCCTAGCCATGACTGTCTCTGCTATTTACATCTCAAAATAGGCAAAGAAATAATTAAGTTCCTCTGCCATCGAGGCATCTCCATCAACAGCCATACGGTTACTGGTTTTATGATTGGTGATGTGACGAATAGCTTGCCATAGTTGTCGTCAATCCTTGTTGGTGAAGTGGTCCTCTATCTTCCTTTTATAGGCTGATTTAGCCTCTGTGATGGATTTGTTTGGGTTGTCTCTAGCCATGCTGTAAAGGACTCTGTTGCCAGACCTTAAGGCTATATTGCCGTGCGTATGAAGAGAACTGGCCCGCTTCATCAGCCAGGGCTTCTGATTAGGGTACACACAAAAGTGCTTGCTAACAGTGACATTGTCAACACAGGTTTTTATGTAGCAGAGTATCATTGATATGTACTCTTCCAGATCCTGATCCTCTTTCAAAGCAATCCTGTAGCTGATAGAGTGCATCTTCCAGCCAAATTTTAGCAATCTTTGTAGAAATCGGGTCTTTTCTCCTAATAAGCATGTATGCTAGAGTCATGAATATGGACAAATGGTCTGACTGGCCTAGATGAGACAACTGTTTTGCCCTACAGCCATCCTTGATATTTGAGTAGGCCTTGTCCAGTGTATTTTCCTCCCTGGTTGCACATTTGATGTGTTGATGAAATCTGGGGAGAACTGACTTTAAGTCCGTCAGATTGAAATCACCAGCTATATGAACAGCTTCAGGATGAATGTTTTGTTACAAGTTAATGTTGTCAAACAGGTAACCTAGAGGTGTGCAAGCATTAGCATCTGCTGAAATGTAAACAGCTGTAACTATAACAGCAGTGAACTCCCGAGGTAAATAATAGGGCCTGCATTTGATTGTCATATAATCCAGATCAAGAGAGCAGTAACTGTCTAAAGTCTTTGCATTGCTTTAAAAAGTCATGGGCATTCAGAACTGCCATATAGCTGAAACACCTGATGTCCTTAAAGGGTCATTTGCATATATCCCATGTGCCACTAATACAAGAGGTTTAAGGAATCACACAGTGGAAACTCTAGCTTAGCTCCAAATTCTGGAAAATGACAGCTTTGTTAAGCACTGGTCAGTATTATTAAGATCTAGTATTGCAGTACAGGATAAACAATGGCCTCCACAGAATAGCAGTGAGAAGATGAAACAGTTTTAAAAGCTGTAAAGCACATTGGACTGCCACACTTCTTTTGTGTGGGGAGGGGGCACACCAGCTGAATTATAGTTTTTACAGGATCAGAGAATGTTTCCAGTTGCTGTTTGTTAGGCAGCTCTAAGTGTGTTAAGGTTTTCAAGAATGTGAAATCTTTGAGATTCCCACAGTTTTTTTCTTTCTTTTACTTCTCTCTCTGACTTTCTTTTAGCATACCGGGGCAGCTAAAGCTCCATTTACTACAAAGACATATCTTGCAGCACTGTGTGTTATAGCTTTCAAAGCTGAGAAACACTTAGAGTGCCTGCACTTTTTTTTTACCCTCTCTGTTTTTCCCTCTCTGATAGTACATGAAGCAAGTAAAGTTCATGATCAGATCATTGATAATAATCAGGTTGTTCTTGATTCATAGGTGATTACTAGGCTAATGACGCAAAAACCTTTACAAGCCTAGCTAATAATACCCAGGATATGGCAGTATTATATCTTGATTCCCCAGATATGGGATGGGGTAGTATCAGGGTAGTGGGTTTTTGTGTGTTGGAGTCTTGAGTCATTTTACAGACTACCGCTGTCCATAAGGGACATGGGCAGTACACCAGGAGTGAATTTATGGTTTCCCATCCATTTATCCAAATTCTTTTTAAAGAGAATGAGAGACGGGCTTTGTTTTACAAAGATGGAAAGTTTATTCCATAGATGAGGTAGCCTTTGGGATATGAATCTCTCTCTCCAGCAAGTTCTGTTAGAGTCACAAATAAGGTTCAGGTTACCCTTGTATAATGTTTCTTGTGAATATGTAACATTTTCATCAGGGCTGAATCAGTGAATTCCTTGTAGGTCAGGCATAAGTCACCTCTCAATAAACAATAACAGAAGAAGTAAAGGGATAGGGCCTTTAGTCGGTCCACATAAGACGTGTCTTACATTTTGTATTTTTAGTGAGAAATCTTGAGGTGCTCCATTTGGTGTAAGTGCCTGGTTAGATGTATGCAGAAGGGAACATTGTACTTTATTATGGGCCTAATAAGAGCTGAGAACAATAACACTGTGACCTCCTTTGACCTTGATGACATGCCTTTACTTATAAGTTGAGCCACACAGAAGGACTTCTTCACTACCATAGCTACCTGGATGTCAAAGTTTAGATTACTGTCTATCTGTGCTCCTAGGTTCCTCACCACTAGGTCTACTTTTAGGGGTGTGCTATCAATATTATAATTTGCAGGGGATATCTAATTTACCAAAGGGAATGGTTATGCATTTTTTAGCATTAATCTCAGATCATGGATTTGGTAGCAGTCATTTGTCATTTTGTTGTCCTGTTTGTGGGATGTCAGCATCATCTGGGGATTCAATGATTGCTCCCATCTTACAGTCGTTGGTAAACTTGGTGAGCCAGAGGCCCCCAACATTGGCTTTCACTTAAGAGAAGTATATACCAAACAGGAGTTCCAACACTGAGCCCTGTGGGACACCACTATTAACAGGTTTCTTGTTGGAAGTGGATTCACCTATCCAGACAACATGTGTTCTGCCAGTGAGCCAGCTTGCTATCCATCTGACGATGTGGGGATTTATGCCTACCTCAGTAAGTCTATCTATGATCCCTGAATGGGGGATTATGTCAAAAGCTTTAGCCAGGTCTAGATAAGTGGTTTGTACTGTTTTACCCTCATCCATGGCCTTGCTGACTTTCTCAAAGAAATCTACCAGATTGAGCAACCAGGAATTCCCTTTGACAAAGCCAGACTGGGTCTTGTCCAGTGTTTGGAGATTTCCTATGTTGTTATTGATCAGGTCCATGATAATACTCTCCATGGCCTTGCAGATAAGACTGGTCAAGCTTATGGGTATGTAGCTTCCTGGGTCAGTTGATTGGCCCACTTTGTGCAGAGGGATAGCTGTTGCAGCCCTCCACTCCTCTGGGGACAAAGCCCGTCCAGATGCTGTGATTAAAGAGGGTTTCTAGTGGCTCTGATAGATTCTTGTTTAAGCTATTTAAGAAGCATCCTGGAATGTTGTTGGGGCCCATGGAGACTGTGTTTTTGTCTTTACCGAGTACAGTAAGGGCCTGTTCCCTAATAATGACCAGTAGGGGAGGTGATGGGGGGAGAAGTTTGAACTGAACATGTTGGCCAGCAGGTTTGCTATATTTTCAGGCTGGATGTAAGGGCTGCCATTCATGATTAAACTCATCACATTGCTGAGCATTTCCCCTGAGGTTATGAACATAATTTAAAAAAGCCTTATGGTTATCTTTCACCTGGGAGGCTATCTTTGCCTCATTGTTTGCTTTGGTAGATTTCACCATTTCTCTAATTTGTTTGTTTAGACTGTTGAGTGTCTTTTTGCACTGTTTTGTCTGTGCTTTCTTGGCTTTGGAGAGGATTTTTTTTCTTTTGTTGAATAGCCTACTTATGCTAGGGGTCCACCAGGGTGGTTTATTTTTGCCAATAATCATAGGTTTCACTCGAACAATACTGCCTCCTCTAAACCACTGTGAATGTGATTGTACAGTGCTTTTGTGTACAGTTCAGAGTAGGCCTCAGTGTCATTTAGGTTTGGAGGGGCTTGGAAGCTTAATAAATTGTCAGTTTGAGGTAACTGGCCTTAGCAAAGTTCTTAACAGGTTTGGAGTTTGAAGTATGACCATGTCATACTGGTAATTGTGGTTTAAAGATTTGAGTGCTTTGTGAAATGGATGTCAGCATTCATTGCTTGAGTTTCAGTTTGCTCTGGTCTAAAGGTAAATTTCTTGAAATCCATTTTCCAAAAAAAGTATAACAATATGGAGACCCAATCATAATCCTATGCCATACATAAACTGCCAAATTGAAATTTATAGGTACCATACTAAACATCTTAGTATCTAGAACAATTCAGAGTGAGTGACAGCCATCACAATGGATCTGTGATAGCAAATCATCTTCACAACTAAGCCAGGTCATACCAGAAGTCAATGGCAGCATTGCAAACAAAGCTGGAAGTCAAAGTATGGCAAGCACCCACAGTTGAAAGTTACCTTTATCGTGAAAAAAATGATCAGGTACTTGCAAATATTAGGCTTCCCATACATTTGATTTATTTAGTCAGTGGTGAAACACTCTGCTTAATTTCAAAAGAATGCTGTTACCTAAATGTCACCTAAATAGCCATCAAACTCCTCTGCTACCACCATGAGGGGAGCACGTCCCCCACATATCCCAGAACTTATATATAAACTAATACAGCTATAGCTAGGTCAATGGACAGCCTTGGTAATCCCCAAATTAGTGCCCCCTCAAAATATCCTCTGGCGTTGAGAACCAGTAAAGTCCTCCAGCGTATATTAAAAAGATATACTTGCACGCACGCACACACTGACACACACAGGCACACACACACACACTCACAAATACAAACACACACACACTTACACACAGGCATACAGACAAAAGCGCACACACACACACACACACACACACACACACACACACACACACACACACACACACACACACACACATACACACACAAAGCAAAACATTTAAGTGACCATAATTTTATATTTTGACTGCTTAAATGACTCCAGCCAAACATCACTGATTTGTGGGTAGCACCTGGTGTTACTTCACCAGTGCTGACCATGCATTTAGGGCACCTGCCCCTTTCACCCCACCCTAGATATGGCTCTGTATACCAAATGGGCACACAACAATGTACAAATATGAAATTCCCCATACTTCCCACAAGTGCCACATAAGCAGTTATCCCAAGTTTTGCTCCTATACAATTGCATTTGGGCTGTTAAAATACAAATAACTAGTCCGTAAGTATTATTAGTACTGTGTTAATAAAATATCAGAGAAATACAAAGGCAAGACAGTTTCTGTGGAACATAGTTGCAAACGAGTACAAAGATCATGTCAGCAGCAGTGCCTACCTGAAACTGCAGCCATAGGCGCTAGCAGTATTAGGGAGGATTTAAAATGAAGAGCTCAACCTGTAAGAGATGTCTCTGTAAGAATCATTGCTGACATTGTAGCAAACATCCCAGCTGAAATAGTCCAATGCCTACCCTGTACTAAGGTACAAAACTAAAGTATTTAGCACACAAGGAATCCAAAACGAGTGACTGTCTGCATTCAGTAACACATTTCTTCTCAAAACTGAATTCTTTATTATCCATTTTATTTTTGAGTATGCCTACAATACACATACGTTGTTATTAATTACCACACCAAATACTGAAAGCCCGTCCTTTTCCAGCTATATATTACTGGATAGCACATCTTCAGTGAATACTTTTCTCTGTAAACAGTGTACACTCTGCATGCACCAAAGTGTGAATCACAGTCAGACAATATACCAAGGTTGTTCTTCTAGTGCATTTAATATAGACATGGAGGACACTGTACAGTTGTGAAATATTTTGGAACATAATATTTTGGAGTTAGCTGAGAGCATGTCCATACATATCACACCATTACTGCCCACTCTTAAGAAGGGCTAGTTACTGCCACTGTGAAGTTTTGTATACATTCTCAGTCTAATTGTGTTTGTTGCCTTTTTAACCAATATATGCAGAGAAATCCATTGGTATGTAGGTATGGCGGGGATATCGAGTTTGCAAGGCTGGAAAAACAAATGTTAGCTTTATTTATTTATTTATTTGTTTATTTATTTATTTTATTTATTTTAATAAATAAGATAAATAAACAAATAAAATAAATATCAAGTTTGCAAGGCTAGAAAAACAAATGTTAGCTTTATGAGTCCATTCTCTCAATAGCACTGAGGACATACAATGCCGTAAAGGATGAAATGCTTGAAGCTGTACAGCACCTTTGCAATTAATTTAAATGTACTTTTCTTTGTGAGAAAGCCGAGTTGTTACAAAACAAATAAAGTTAAGATAATATTTCGATCCATTTGTTCCCCATTTATTTTTGGAAAGTACATGAATTGTGTAAAAAAAAACACAACAATAATGAAGTGAAGACCAAAATATATGGACCAAACTTTATTAAAAGCCAACACATCATAATAAGCACTTTCATCTCTTTATAAATGGCCATCAATGTTGTTGTGTCTTTCGGCTTTTCCTGGTTAGGGGTCGCCACAGCGGAACTCCGGTCCGCTAATGAGTGGCAGTAGATTTTTACGTGCTGAATTGCCGGCCCTGACGCACAACCTTCAATGAAGGTACGCCCATTCATGCATGTCTCCACACAGAAGATGCTCTAACTGAGAATCGAACAGGACAACGTTTTACTGTGAGGCGACAATGCTACCGCAGCACCACCACCGCACATAAATGGCCATCAATACTTCATCAGATTATGAATGAAAATCTTAACATTTAAATAGATAATTCTGATGTTAGATGTCTTTGACCTATCCAAAAGGGTAAAGAATTTCATTACACTAAAAATGTTTTTCGTAAACATAGGTGTAAGGTTAACCTATCATTTATAAAGTGGTATGCATAAAATTCAGTTATCTCTCTATGTTACAGAATGAATTTGGTATAAAGAGTCTGAAAGAAAATGAGAAGTGTTAATTGTGATCTTTATTGTTGTTGTCCTTTCCTTTAATTGTGAAATATCATTCAGTGTGAATGGCAGTTACAAAATTATCACAAATATTGTGTTTCTGTGCCTGTAATTTGTACCAACATTGCAGTCTATTTCCCTAAGTATCTGGAAGCTGTTACATATTTTTCTAACCTCCCCCCAATAGAGCTAACTCAGCCAACAAAATAGAAATAAATAGTGCATGCAGAAATGAATAAATGAATGAATATACTTATTACAGGCAGAAGAAAGAAAGAAGGAAGGATATGTTCAGAAAAATATGTCAGGATTGCTGAAGGAGACTGTATGGAAAGAATTAGTGCTCATGCCTTTGATATAAACAATTTTGTGTAACTAGATGAAAAGTGTATATGGAGCATTGTACAATTGAAAGTCTACTGCATTTTGTTTTATATTTTATGAAAAACTTCCCTGCTTCTCCTCTGATTCCTGCCAGGGGATCTTTAACATCCACATTAAGTACTATGTTTATATTAGCTAAGTTCAGAGAAAAACTCTTTTTACCAGACTCATAAAAGTACAAAAAATAACATTACTCTGCAAAAGATGAATTATGGACAGATAATCTTATCCCTATACATACTTCCCTCTGGTTAAAGCAGTGAGCTGAGAAATGTGGCTCTCATCACTAGAGACTGCTGTACCTCCAACCCATCCCCATATTTCCACAATAGCACCTTCAAACCCTTATTATACATTTTAATTGATGTTCAGGTGTCTGTTTAGCCTTTAAGTAATTCACATTTCTATGGATATTCAGCGCTGAGGCAAAGGTGTAAGAATATCTCCAGGCCAGTTTCGAATCCCCTTTACTTGACCAAAATTACACTTACCTGAAAGTTAAAAGGATGAGATGACTTCACCAGAAACTTCCTTTCATGAATGGTCAATCACCGGAATTTTACTCTGGGAAAGGAGGCAGTTGGCCAACAGGGGAACTTTGCCCTTTTCCCCACTGTAGTGCGATCTCAGAGTTGGTATATCTACATGTGGGGTGTGAAGGGTGAAGCCCCCACTTGGGTGGGTTTGATGTGCTTCAGTTTGTTTTTTTATAGTAGTGGCCAAGTGTTTCCTTTCCCAGAGTAAAATTCCAGTGATCTGACCATTCGTGAAAGGAAGTTTTTGGCAAAGTCGTCTCATCCTTTTAATGTTTGGGTACTTGTAATTTTGTTCAAGTAAAGGGGATCCCCAATTTCTTATTACAAATAATATAGGGCTATCAGTAAATAAGGAACTGCCCCATAATACAATAGAAACTGTATCCTATGAATAACTAGAAGCCCCGCATAGGATGATCTGATGTGCTTGGATGAGTTGGTGGGGGACAGGAGCTCTTTCAGATAAGCATGATTTGAACAGCATAGTTCATGCAGAGTTAAGAATAAGATGCAAAATACCAACTTCATCACAGCATTGTCACTGTCAGCTAGTACGGATCCAGCTCCCCTGAGGCAGAGGGATAAAGTCCCACAGCATTGTCACTGTTATCTAGTGCAGATCCATCTCCACTGAACTAGAGGGATAAAGTCCCACAGCATTGTCACTGTCAGTACAGATCCAGCTCTACTGAAGTATAGGGATAAAGTCCCACAGCATTGTCACTGTCAGCTAGAGCAGATCCAGCTCCACTGAAGTATAGGGATAAAGTCCCACAGCAATGTCACTGTCAGCTAGAACCAATCCAGCTCCACTGAAGCAGAGGGATAAAGTCCCACAGCATTGTCACTGTCACCTAGTGCAGATCCATCTCCACTGATGCAGAGGGATAAAGTCCTACAACATTGTCACTGTCAGCGAGTACAGATCCAACTCTACTGAAGTATAGGGGTAATGTCCCACAGCATTGTCATTGTCAGCTGGAGCATATCTTGCTCCACTGAAGTAGAGGAATAAAGTCCCACAGCATTGTCACTGTCAGCTAGTGCAGATCCGCTCCATTGAAGTAGAGGGATAAAATCCCACAGCATTGTCACTGTCAGCTAGAGCAGATCCAGCTCCACTGAAGTATAGGGATAAATATCCACAGCATTGTCACTGTCAGCTAGTGTACATCCGGCTCCACTGAAGTAGAGGGATAAAGTCCCACAGCATTGTCACTGTCAGCTAGTACAGATCCAGCTCCACTGAAGCAGAGGGATAAAGTCCCACAGCATTGTCACTGTCAGCTAGTGCAGATCCATGTCCACTGAAGTGGAGGTATAAAGTCCCACAGCATTGTCACTCTCAGCTAGTGCAGATCCTGCTTCACTGAAATAGAAGGATAAAGTCCCACAGCATTGTCATTGTCAGGTAGTGCAGATCCAGCTCCACTGAAGTATAGGGATAAAGTCCCAAAGCATTGTCACTGTCAGCTAGAGCAGATCCAGCTTCACTGAAGTATAGGGATAAAGTCCCACAGCATTGTCATTGTCAGTTAGTGCAGATCCAGCTCCACTGAAGTATAGGGATAAAGTCCCAGAGCATTGTCACTGTCAGCTAGAGCAGATCCAGCTCCACTGAAGTATAGGGATAAAGTCCAACAGCATTGTCATTGTCAGCTAGTGCAGATCCATCTCCACTGAAGCAGAGGGATAAAGTCCCACAGCATTGTCACTGTCAGCTAGTACAGATCTAGCTCCACTGAACTAGAGGGATAAAGTCCCACAGCATTGTCACTGTCAGCTAGTGCAGATCTAGCTCCAATGAAGCAGAGGGATAAAGTCCCACAGCATTGTCACTGTCATCTAGTGCAGATCCAGCTCCACTAAAGTAGAGGAATAAAGTCCCACAACATTGTCACTGTCTGCTAGTGCAGATCCTGCTCCACTGAAGTGAAGGGATAAAGTCCCACAGCATTGTCACTGTCAGCTAGAGAAAATCCAGCTCCACTGAAGTAGAGGGATAAAGTCCTACAGCATTGTCACTGTCAGCTAGTACAGATCCTGTTCCACTGAAATAGGAGGATAAAGTCCCACAGCATTGTCACTGTCAGCTAGTGCAGATTAAATTACATTGAAGTAGAGGGATAAAGTCCCACAGCATTGCCATTGTCAGCTAGTGCATATTAGGCACCACTGAAATGGAGGGATAAAGTCCCACAGCATTGTCACTGTCAGTTACTGCAGATTCAGTTCCATTGAAGTAGTGGGATAAAATCCCACAGCATTGTCACTGTCAGCTAGTGCATATTAGGCTCCACTGAAATGGAGGGATAAAGTCCCACAGCATTGTCACTGTCAGCTACTGCAGATTCAGTTCCACTGAAGTAGAAGGATAAAGTCCTGACTACAACCCAAGTGACCTGGCTTTGCTGAGCAACTTCAGTGTCTGTTGCTGATGTGAGGAAGATGGGTATGCCCAACTTGTGAATCATTTAGGGCTGATGCAGGGAGGATAGATAAGCCCATCAGAGGGTGTGAGGGATAGACTGAGTTTATTCAGTGCCACAATCTGTCAGTAGAGGAGTGATGATGCAAAAGGTAGCCTTGGGTTTGGGCATGTAACTGCCAAGCCACTTATTTAGAAGCTCTCACCATGAGTGCACTGGAGCATGTACTTGCAATAGGAGGGCATAATGGTCCCCACAGTGATGCAGATCACACATCCACTGACAAGGGAATAAGTAATTGCCTATACCATATTCCCTCACTGCCTGGATTCCACAACTGCCTGAATAATGTCCCCTCAGGATAGCTGCTGCCATTATGCTGGGGATACCCAATATGGGGGAATTAACATCCTCTAATCTGATTGGTAGAGGCTTGATGGTCAGCAGGCATGTCAGCAAAAAAACACATTAAAAACTATGCTAGATTTCATGGCACAGCAGTAACAGGACTGGTGCAAGAGACAGCAGTAAACACCATAGTAATGGATTTCTGCTCCTGATGAAGACAAGTGAGGTCACAATCAGCAAGCTCATTGCAAATCACATTGCCTTATTGTTTACTGGAACACAAAAGGGCATGAACCACTGTGGCAAAGTGGGAAGTTGATGTTAGCTGCTTAATCCAGGAGATACCTCTTGGATAGTAATAATATCACCTGAAAACAGATGGTATCTGGCCTTTAAGTGCCAATGAGTTGTAAGCACCACCCCCCGATTCAGCTTCTAGTACATGAAATCCAATTAGTTTGTACCATGTAATATGAGAGGAGAAGGGGTGGTGCCTGAGAAGGGCAAGTTGTAACATATATCAGCACTGCATCAGTTTTTCACATGTTGAGTTTTAGTTGACTTAATTTCATCCAGAAATGAATGGTGACCTGACAATCTTCTGACATAGTAATATCAACTGTGTGCTTCTTAGAAAAGGAGAGTTATAGCTGAATAACAGCAACACAGTACTGGTAACTAATCTCTCCAATGCCATCTTTTAGTGGTGGCATTCACACTCTCAGAAGCAAAGGGGTAAGAATTGAGGCTTTCAGCATTCCACAGAGATCAGCTACCAGATGAGTTAAGACCGCAGACAACTCAAAGTGACCTGTGAGGAAATAGCAGAATCATTCAGCTGGAATAAAACCACAGTAGTTATGCAGAATGTTGATCATGGAGTTAAAATCCATGGTGTCAGATGCATCTGATTAATGAGGGAAAGAGTTTCAGATGTACAGACTAAACCTTCTCCATCTATACATCATTTATCATCCTTAAGAAGGTAAACAAAAAGATACTTGAACACAGGTGTGATGTAGTACCTTTTATTTATCTCTTAAGGCAGTTTCAGTACTGTGCTTGGTTATAAATTTAAGGCAACATGGTTATAGGAAGTCATGAGACTTAGTATAGCCAAAGGATACTGCTGCATGAAACTAATTTCTCAGTAAGCTTGCTAATTTATAAAACCATGCTAATTTATTTGTATCTATTTATTTGATAACCAGTTAATGCAATAATCCTCAGACTCTTTTAGTTATAAATGAGGCTATATGCATAAAATTAGTACAATTAAGATAACAGTGTCTCAAACACATTTACAGAGAAATAATAGAAAATGTTTAAAAAATGGTAGTAGATGTGCAGTTCTTAAATATAATGAAGGAGCAACAGCATTAAAAGATAACTTGGAATGCAGAGAGAATAAGGGTTATTAATGAAATAATGTGAAGTTGTAAGACTCTAAATGTAATGCATAAATATAGTTTTGTTAATGAACTTTTAAAGTGTTCTTCACAATAAAAGCTATTCATGTGCAAGTAATAAAAGTAAAGTTATGGAAAGTGTGAAATGCAAACTGCATAAATCCATAGAAGCCTGCCTGTGATTTGGGGTCATTAGTATTTTATCAAAACCACATGAAAAAAACGTATTCCTTAAAAGTGGTGATAATGTTTAGAAAACTGCTGGGCCCAAAGAATCCAGAACATGTTTAACTTGAACTTTTCGGTCCAAGGTTCTGACTGCAGTGGGTAGAGTGTAAAGATGAATCTGCTTCCATGACCTCTCAAACTAAGCTGATGTAAGAAAACTCAGCCCTGCAAAAGTCAGAGCAATCTATTACCAAGTTACCACAATGCACTCTGGGTAAGTCTAGGGAAAGAGACTTTCTGCAGTCTCCAAACTCACTGGTGAAAAAATTGTGCAGTGACTTTTCAACATCTTGACGTGAGACAGATTGGCTGAACAGTCTGTCAAACAGCTGAAAAATAGTAGACAGACAATCTGAAGTCACAAAAGAAAATTCACAAGACAAGAACTTTGCGTTTTTTTTTTACTAAAGATTCCATGAGTGGTAAACAGCAAAGAGCAGATCTTATGAAAAAAGCAGAGGGCTGCAGGGGTAATTTCTAGGAGGTGGGAATTAGTTAATTTTCAGGGAGAAGAGAACTATATTTTTAGTTTACTTGTTTATTTCAGTCATGCAAATGTGAAACATAACTCTGTATTCTGTACTAGGTCATCCGTGCTGACATGGAGATTTTCAAGATATTTCAGTTTTCAGGCTTAGCAAAGCTCCTTATAAAAATGAAGCAATAGACATCTTATTGTGGGAATGAAAATAACTGCACTGCAGCAGTTCTATTTCACTACTTTTCATGCTTATCAAATCTCCTTTATAAAAACTGAAGCAAGCATAGGTGCCAGAACCATAGGGCGAGGGGGAGGGAGGCACCCCCACACACTTTTACAGCTGCAAGACCTGTAACAACACGGAGTTTTTCTTTAAGAAGGACCCAACAGAGGGAGTTTTTCTTTAAGAAGGACCCAATGGAGGACTCATGCGTGCACCGCACGTTACAAAAGTGCATGGAAAAACTGTTCACATCGTTGGTGCTAGCGCTCCTGCTGCCAGAGTCAAGGAAGCTGTGTATGTGTGTGTGTTGCCAGAGTCAAGGAAGGTGTGTGTGCGTGTGTGCGTGTGTGTGTGTGTGTGTGTGTGTGTGTGTGTGTGTGTATGTGTGTGTGTGTGTGTGTGTGTGTGTGTGCGTTGCTATAGTCAACAAAACTGTGTGTGTGTGTTGCCAGTGTCAAGGAAGCTGTGTGTGTGTGTGTGTGTGTGTGTGTGTGTGTGTGTGTGTGTGTGTGTGTGTGTGTGTGTGTGTGTGTGTGTGTGTGTGCCAGAGTCAAAAAAGCTGTGTGTGTGTGTGTGTGTGTGTGTGTGTGTGTGTGTGTGTGTGTGTGTGTGTTGCTAGAGTCAAGGAAGCAGCTGTGTGTGTGTATGTGTGTGTGTGTGTGTGTGTGTGTGTGTGTGTGTGTGTGTGTGTGTGTGTGTGTGTGTGTGTGTGTTGCCAGAGTGTGTATGTGTGTGTGTGTGTGTGTGTGTGTGTGTGTGTGTGTGTGTGTGTGTGTTGCCAGAGTCAAGGAAGCTGTGTGTGTGTGTTGCCAGAGTCAAGGAAGCTGTGTGTGTGTGTGTGTGTGTGTGTGTGTGTGTGTGTGTGTGTGTGTGTGTGTGTGTGTGCGTTGCTATAGTCAACAAAACTGTGTGTGTGTGTTGCCAGTGTCAAGGAAGCTGTGTGTGTGTATGTGTGTGTGTGTGTGTGTGTGTGTGTGTGTGTGTGTGTGTGTGTGTGTGTGTGTGTGTGTGTGTATTGCCAGAGTCAAAAAAGCTGTGTGTGTGTGTGTGTGTTGCTAGAGTCAAGGAAGCAGCTGTGTGTGTGTATGTGTGTGTGTGTGTGTGTGTGTGTGTGTGTGTGTGTGTGTGTGTGTGTGTGTGTGTGTGTGTGTTGCTAGCATCAAGGAAGCTCTGAGTGTGTGTGTGTGTGTGTGTTACCAGAGTCAAGGAAGCTGTGTGTGTTGCCAGAGTCAGGAAGGTGGGTGGGTGTGTTGCCAGAATCAAGGAAGGTGAGTGTGTTGCCAGAGCCAAGGTAGGTGTGTGTGTGTGTGTGTGTGTGTGTGTGTGTGTGTGTGTGTGTGTGTGTAGCCAGAGTCAAGGAAGGTGAGTGTGTGTTGCCAGAGTCAAAGAAGGTGTGTGTGTGTGTGTGTGTGTGTGTGTGTGTGTGTGTGTGTGTGTGTGTGTGTGTGTGTGTGTGTTGCCAGAGTCAAGGAAGGTGGGTGGGTGTGTGTTGCCAGAGTCAAGGAAGGTGGTGGGTGTGTGTTGCCAGAGTCAAGGAATGTGGGTGGGTGTTGCCAGAGTCAAGGAAGGTGGGTGGGTGAGTGTTGACAGAGTCAAGGAAGGTGGGTGGGTGTTGCCAGAGTCAAGGAAGGTGGGTGGGTGGGTGTTGACAGAGTAAAGGAAGGTGGGTGGTTAGAATTACCCAGGTTCAAACCCTGATCCTTATGTACATGGGCCTGCATTCTCTACCCACACCAGCACTTGTTATTCAGGTAGTTAAAATTTGTGGTTTTGTGGCAAATCAGTGAAAATGGAATTCACTAAATAATGACAGCCTTTTAAGTTTCAGTCCTCTATCTTTTTTGATGTAACATAGGCAATTTATTCTTCAAGGGCAGCAGCCACTTTATTTGTAGATGAAACAATGAAATATAAAGTTGTTTCCTAGCAGCAACCTCTTCATTAGTTACAGATCCCTTAAATGTGGAATTATTTAGATGACTGACTTCTGCAGACATTTTGCATATTTACTGATATTGGTGGATCGTAATGACAGATGTTTGAGTGGCCTTTTTATGGTTGAAATTTTCTGAAATGGGTAGTTTTGTCATTATTGGTTCATACGTTTTGTTTCACTGCTTACTAGAAGAGTGTTCAAAACTATGAATTTAAAAGACATTCTAACAACTGGTGCTGTATTATACAAAGACTATCATTTAATACAGTCAGGAAGGTGAACCAAAGAATGCATACATGTATGTATGACCCTAAAATTGTGTTTGAAAACAGCCCAGAGGAAAGTGGAAAGGCTCAAAATCATGGGCAAATTTTAAGCTTTACTCTTATTATCAAAGCAATGGATGAAGGTAAAACAGTTCACACCACATTACCTTGACCTGGCCAAGTCTTTTGACACAATCCCCTACTCAGGTGTAGTACAAAACATGAATAATGTAGGAGAAAACACTTGCGTCACTAGCTGGGTTGCCAACTTGCTCACAGGATGAAGGAGATGAAAATAGCAGAAGAGATCAGTCACCAGTGGAGTTATCCAGGGTTCGGTGCTGAGGCTTTTTCTGTTTGGTATATACATCTCAAAAGTAAAAGGAAATACCAAAGGGCTTTGGCCGGCTGAGCTTGAGATGACTGCAAGCTAGGAGCAGTTATTGAATCCCCAAATGACTTAACCATCATGCAGGAAGGTTTGTCCCAAATAATAACTGGTGTCAAAATCATGGCAATGCCCTCTGAGAACTGACCTAGTTGTTTGGCATTTGGGAACTTGTGTGTACAGTGACCTAACTTTTGACCAACATGGGCCTGTGCTCAGAGTTATAAGAAAGCCTTTCTATATTGCACAATTTATAAACAAATTGATTGTGACTAGATCTAGAGATGTTGTTGTCACCCTTTACAAAACTCTCATTAGGTCAATCATTTTGTATAATGCCCACTTTTGCATGTATCTGTCCAGCCCCATGCAACAACTGGAATATTGTCAGAGGTACCTTACTAAAAGGATACAAGTCCTAAAGAATAGGTCTTGCATGGACCACCCCAAAGATTTATTACTATACTCAGTATCCTACAGAGTGCTTAGAGGTGACATGTCTGGCATACAAGGCATCCTCCGACCTAATACAGATGGGCCTACTGAACATCAGCAAGTCAAATGGCATCAGAAATACTCAGTCCAGGTATCTAAACTGAATGTTGTGGAGAGATGGATATATATCACAGAGACTACCACTGTTCCAAACAGACTATCCATAAAAATAAAACAAAGCTCATCTGTCCATATTCAAATGCAACTTGAATCTAAGGATGAGTAATAGAAAATGTACTCCAGGATTGCCCCTCATGCCACTAATGGATAGAAGCAGTTTCTAAATGCTGTATCCCTTACATGGGTCCCCTCAAATTATCTATGGTATGATCACAGTTATTCTCACTAGGGCTAATACACAGTTGTCAGCCATGGGATAGGTAAGACCAATCAGGAAATGTTAATTCAAGCACCAAAAGGGAATTGGCTAAGCTTAATGTCCTCCGGGTGAACCTGTGTTGTGGTAGTAAATAGTTATAAAAAATTGCCCTTTTTAGATCACTAAGTGCCTCTCTCACCCTCCACCCCCACAGCAAGAGATGATGATACAGTCTGTAAAAATCATAGTAAAGTAATAGTTCTAGTTCATTACCTTACATACTTAACAAAAACGCTTTTGAAATGAAGCAAGAGACAACATTTTTCTGAGAGTGAATATAAACGCAAACCAACAATTCTATTTTGCTGCTTTACAAACTTAGTAAAACTCCCTAATAAAACTGCATCAAGAGATAACAATATACTTTTACGGTGAAAATAACAGAATAGCAGTAGTTGTTTTACTGCTTTACATGATTAGCAAAATAGGAGGTTGGCATAATGGTTAAGGTGTTTACCTTACAGACACAAGGTGCAGAGTTTGAATCTGACATGGAGTAATTGGCTAGGCTTAAAATGGCTCAAAAGGGCGGTTAGCCTAGTATGAACCTATGTGTCCGAAACCGTATGAATCTATGTGTCCAAAACTCCCTTATAAAACATGTGCAAGAGACAACATTTTCTGAGGGTGCCAATAATTTTGTGATAATAGTTCTGTTTCACTGTTTTACATACTTATCAAAAATTCATTATAAAACCAAAAGGAATAGTATACTCAAAGTGAAAATAATAGCACAGCAGTAGCCCTATCTCACTGCTTTACAAACTTAGCAAAACCTTCTTATTGAAAAGTGAAGCAAAAGACAACATGCTCTGACATTAAAAATCATCATCATCATCACCATCAACACCCTTTTTTCCATTATCTACATGGGGTCAAGATGTTGTGTCCACTGTTGCCATCTCTCTTTATTCAGTGCCACTCCCCTAACTTCTTTGACACTCATGCCTGCCTGTCACCTGTCTTTTCTCACACAATCCATCCACCTCTTTGCTGGATGCCATTGTTTCCTCTTGCCTTCTTCCGGTCTGTCCAAAATCTTCTTCAACAGATTGTCTTCTGCTTTTCTGCACATGTACCCAAGCTACCGTTATCTGTTCTCTTTGTCCTTTTCTGTAATTGTAGCACTTTGGCTTCTGCTGTTATGTCCTCATTACTTCATCTGTCCTATTGTGTACATCCTACTACTCACCTCAGGCACTTCATTTCCATCACCTGTAGCTTCCTCAGCTGCTCCGCCCTTACTGCCCAGGTTTCAGTACTATACTGTAGTACTGGTCACACCTCTGTTTTGTACACCTTGCTTTTCAGCATCTTTGGCATTCCTCACATTTTGTGCTAGTTGGCTGCAGACCCGCCGATGCTAGGTTTGACCTCCCCATTCAGACTTCCCTTCTCCTCAATTACCCTTCCCAGATGCTTGAATCTATTAACCTGCTCCACTATTTTCCCTTCTGTCTCAGTTCTCAGCTTCTTCTCATTTCCCCCATTTTTCTGCCATCACAACTGCGTTATCGTTTCATCTCCTGTGCCTTCAGTTTTGCATACCATTCCACTATCCTTTGCTGAAGTTCTTGCTCAGAGTCTGCCTGTAATGCCACATTGTCTGCATATAGCACCTTTGCTGTTCTGTCCTCTCTGATTTGTTTGGTAATGTCGTCCATCACCAGTATGAACTGCTGGGGCTCAGAGCCGAACCCTGATGCACATCCACTCCTGCTAGGAACCCCTCTGTGAGGCCAAACACTGTTCATAATTGAGTCATTGGGTCCTTGTACATAGCTTGCACTAATTCTACCAATGTTTCTGGAACAATGAACCACCACAGGACTACCAAAATTAGCTTTCGTGGCACTTTGTCATATACTTTCTCCAACTCTCAGATTGTAACAAGGTCCCAAGAAAGCTGATTTCGGCAGTCCTGCAATAGTTCAAAGTGACAGTGACAGTAAAAATCATAGAACAGTTATAGTTCTATTTCACTACTTTATATTTTTAACAAACCTGCCTTGTAAAAGCTGAAGCAAAAGACAATAATGTACTCTAAGGATAAAAATAACAGCAAAATAATAGTATTGTTTCTTGGCCAACTCCCACACTCTTCCAGAAAAATCCTGATGATTTGCAAATGTCTAAAGAGTGGGATATGAGGTGGTCTGAGTTACTTCTCTGTTTAATCCTCAGAGCTTAGGGCATTGGTTTCTTACTAATGCCGTGCAACTTACAGGCTGGCCCTCAGTACAGCTAAGCTTGTAACTCTTACTTAGAAGTTCCATATCCACTTATTTCAAATCATTAGGCCCTGTCTGAGAAATGTAGCTTTTTCAACTATGTTAGTGGATGCATTGATAGTTTCAGTGCTTAAACAACATTTTGGAACCACACTATTGAATTATTACCTCACCATCTTTAACCTTCTCATCAGTGACAAGTCTGCTGAGAAAATCTGCATGCAAGTGGTATGAATCATATTTTTGTTAATCACTTGACCTCAGTGAATAAGACTCTGCATAGAAACTGCCATGCTAAGGGCACTTATTGATCTCCGGACTGTGCAGTGCATCATGGGTATTATTCAGACTTGATTTTCCTTGAACTCTCAATGGCTTTTTATGTAACATTTTTCTGGAAGTGCAGCATAGTTTCTGTGGGTTATTCCATTACCCTCAGATGACTTGCCTTCTCATCATGGCATACACAGAGGTGGCTGTGTCAGGAATCAGTTCCTCCACTCACTACCCTTTTTGGGATTCCACTGGCATAATATTTGGGCTCCTTGTTGTTTAAGGTTTACATGCTTCTCAGGTGGCACTATGCTAGGGTTAGTGTCTAAAATGCAGAATCTTGGGTAGTGCTCACTGACTGCCTCTAAAGGACCAACTGTCTGTGGTCATAAAAACATTTTTTGTCCATTTGAACAGTGTCTCCCAGATAAGGCACCTTTTACCATAATCCCTGTACTCTGGCTCTGCACTGGTAACATGAAGTATTAAGTATATGGTACTGATTTCGACATGGTTAGTCCTACATGATTTATGTCAAACGTACCTTAAAGTTTTTGCCAGTTTAATACTGTCCACTGATGGGGACACTGCTAATGATTCCAATAATGCATTTAGAAATGAGCATCTAGTTTTAGTAAATTTGCATACCAAGCCTAGCTCAGTGGAATTCATTACTGTATTCATTTGGGTGAGTTGCCACTGCAGGCTGTTTTAACAGGGTCCTAAAGATCCCTTTGTTTGTCCAGGCTTTTTATTAGATCACGATCTTATATGTCAACTCACATATAATGATTTTATTGTTTTACTGTTCTTTTTTCTTGTTATTTAGTACATTGTATCATAGTATTTGTATCTGTATCTCTGGAAAGTAAAGCATTACATTTTATGACTGTTGCATTCTGCCATCATGTGTGTGTGTGTCTGTGTGTGTGTGTGTGTGTGTGTATGTATATATATATATATATATATATATATATATATATATATATATATATATATATATATATATATATATATATATATATCTATGTGTCTACCTGAGAACACCGACAGATCGAAATGCCGATGACGAGAACACCGACACCAGAAGAACGACAATGAAATAACCGAAAGTTTGAAATCCCGATGCTGAAAAAACTGACATGCGAAACGAGAGCGACACTGTAAGTATGCAATAGTGATGGACGTTAGGGTGCAGGTAAGGTTAGTGTGCGTTATTGGACTGTAGGGTTAGGGTGCGGGTAAGGTAAGTGTGCATTAGTGACGGACTTTAGGGTTAGGGTGTGGGTAAGGGAAGTGTGCGATAGTGACGGACTTTAGGGTTAGGGTGTGGGTAAGGTAAGTGTGCGTGACAGACCTTAGGGTTAGGGTTTGGGTTAAGGTTAGTGCATAGATAGTTGTGTATGTAAGGTTTAGTGTAGGTTTGTAAGTTTTTTGGTCTGCTTGTGTTGTGTGTGTGTTGTGAGTCGGTGTTATGGTGTTCGGTAATGTGGACTGTCGGTATTGTGAGGTTTCGGTGTTTTGGTATCGGCGTTTTAGCTGTCGGGTTTGTGGTGTGTCGGTGTAGTGTAGAGGATCCACACATATACATATATATATATATATATATATGTGTGTGTCTGTGTGTGTGTGTAGATGGATATATGTGTATCTATATTTATTTTATTTATTTTACATTTATTTTACATTTGTTGATTGGGTTTGTCCAACTGAGCTACATAGACCTTTTTCAGCAGAGGCCCGAGGAGAAAAGCTTCAGCAGAAATTACATATTAGTCATTTTAACAATTATAGAAATACATTCATCAGAAGAAAACATATGCTTATAGTACATATTAAGATACAGAAATTAAATAATACTTTTCATGTAGACAATGAAATGTATTTATCAGAAGGAAGATATTTTGTGTTATGTATTATATACAGTTTAATTATAACCAGTGAAAATGGGCTATTTTACAAGGTGTGTTTAGACAGAGATGCAGCAGTTAGAAGTTTTAGAAATAAAGTTTGAGTAGAGAAGGGAGAGAGAGCAAATGGAAAGAAAGGTTACTAGGGAGGGTTTATGGGGGGTAACTACACTGACAGATCATTTTACTTTGCAGGTATTTTTTAGTAGCCGATTTGAATTGTTTGGGTTGCTCAAGGGATCTAATATCCAGACGTAGGCTATTCCAAGCCTTGGAAGGATTAAAGCTATAGATATAATGAACAGTTTTGGTCCTAGGTTTGTGGATTTTCAGTAGGTTTTGTTCAGAACTGCGGAATGACCTTGTAGATGAATAATTAGAGATTATATTTGATACAGTAGGATAGTAAGAAGGTTTGTAAAGAACTGAGTGAATGATCTGACATTGGTTAAAAAGGAGCAGGTTAGGTAATTCTAGCCAGCTTAGTTCTTTTAGTGACAGACAGTGATGGGATTTGTATGTATTTTGGGCTGCAGATCTGGCAATCTTGTTGTAGGTCGTTTCTAACTTGGTTAGTAGACCAGTGTTGAGGCAAGTGAGAATTTGAAAAGTGGGTAAGAGGTATGAGTTAGAAAGGGTTTGCTTTGCAGTAATGGTAATTACCAATGCAGTAATGGTAAGAAATCTTTTGTTACGGTAGAGGAGACCTAGCTTCTGATGTGTTTTTTAATACAGGTATTAATGTGTAAATCAAATGAAAGGTGATCGCCAATAGTAACAACTAGGAGTTTTGTACTAGTGTCAACCTGTATTTGGGTGTTGTTTTGTGGTAGTATTGTGAAGGAAGGTTTGATATGGTAGAGGTTTTTAGGGAGGAAGAGTAGTCATTTTGTTTCTTTAGGATTTAGAATGAGTTGATTTTCTGAGAGCCGATTTTCGACAGAGGTAAAAGAGACCTGTGTATATCTGTCTATCTATCTATCTATCTATCTATCTATCTATCTATCTATCTATTTATAGATAGATATATGTTTAACTTTACTGGTTTAGTGCTTTTACAAAGTTGGATTGACTGACTGATTCATTGGCTGATTCTACTGTTCTTTTAAATTACAATCTTTTGTTCCATAGAGTTCACTTAGAAAAGGTTCCCCTACATATTGCATGTTATTCACAAGAGAACACATATGTATATACATTATGAATGAGTAAATTAATTAATATTTAAATTGGGCACACACTATGCCCATATGATACATTTGCAGAAATGGCCCAAATAAAGTTAAGAGGATCAACTAAAAGCTGACATATCCACTTAATAACATTGCAGGAAGCAGCAAAAATAAATGTTGCATTATGCTTATTATCACTTCACTTAGTTGTCATGTTTTTCCTACTAAAGGGTTAGCCAGGCCAGAATAGATAGTGACTTTCCTCTAATGAAGAGGCGATCACTGTCAAATTTTGCCATCTGAACCTCTTGTGTACTACTGTTACCTTTGAATTGCTGCTGTTTGAATGCATATTTTTCTCATTCATAATTCTGAGATGTAGTCTTACTACTAATTCATTTCAGTAGATGTCAAAAGGCATTGGCCATTATAACAAAAAGTGCATTTTTTCTTTTTTGATTTCTAACCAATATGCTTCTACTGCTGGACTTTCTTACATTATACAGTAATGTTATCTTACAGAAGATTATTATGTATATAATTATACATTAGTTCATTTTCTGTACTCTATTCCATTATCGCTTGGTTTGTATGTATTCCACATTTTGTGGTTGAAACTTTAAGGCAGTTTCAGAGATCCTGCTGATGTCTTGTACTTAAATGTTACTTATCTCACTCTCAGTGTACCACTGGTATGCCAGGGGTGTGTCACAGTGCATTATTACCAGTTATACATTAAATGTGCCATTAAACCTTCTACCAGATAAAACAGTGAAATTAGAAAACAGTTTCATGTTTACTATACCTCCTGATTGATGTAATGCCCCCAAAACTAGTCTATGGCAGTCACTTTCTCCCAATTTAACTGATCACCCAAAGTACGCCCTGATTGTTCAGGTCACAAGGGAAACAATGCTTACTAAAATGGTTTAAATGCTGCCATTCATCTAAAGGACAAGTCATAAACAGTTCATAGAACTTTTCTTTACCTGCTTCCTCCCATATACCTGATACACCCAATTACCTTACTCATCCTAAACTGTAATCGAGCTTACCACACCATCGGTGCTCTAAATCCCCTGACTATACATAATTACCTCTTTCTTTCACCTTACAGGTGCCTATTAACTCCCCTAACCTAACAACTACCCCAGCACTTCTACTTGTACTACCATAACTCTGTTCTCCCTTTTATAGTCCAGTTATGTAACTGCGCATTTATATGGTTTATTAGAACTTCTATGTATATAGTTTGTCAGAGGAGGGTCTCTGCTTACTGAAATGTTAATTACCATTGTTATGGAAGATGCTATTGTGCAACAACAGAGTCGCTAAACAGAGAATGCAAAGGCTTAATATTTTAATGCCTAGTCTTCAGACATGGTCTGCATTCTATATGCATAAAAAATCTCACATTAGCTGTTACTTTATTTTTTCACTGACTTTTCTCATATCCATATAAAACACATGGTAAATGAAAATGAACACATCATATAGGTTCATAGGTTAGTACTAGGCTAACTGCCCTTGCAAGCCATTTTAAGCCTAGCCAATTATCCCTTGTGAGACTCAAACCCTGCACCTTGAGTTTGTAAGGCAAACACCTTAACCATTAGGCCACCCCATAACATCAATTTATTTGCCAGTTCAGAATCTGGCACAAATGATATCTCTTTGCAGATACAGTCCAAACACCAACAACAGCATAAATAGTTATATTATAATAGCTTGACTACTGTGCTACATACAAAATGTAGCAATGTATGGCATATGTGAGTAATGACAGGAGGCATTCAGTGGTGTGCATAGCTGATACTGTACAATCCCCCCTGGATATTGTTGTGTTATGATTCATTGTGACCCCAGAGGCAACTTACTTAGGCAAGTACATGAATGATGACTTACTAAGAGTGTGTGCTGCTAACATAAAATTCCCACACCAATCTATTGCCTTTGTAAAATATTAAGGCAGAGCTGTCATTGGAAACCTAGTCTAAAGCAATGTATTTAGTGCAACCTGCAGCCTGATAACAGGCTGTCTGCCCTTTTATCACTTCTTAGTATGATACTACTGAAGCATCCAACACTAAATGGCAAGAAATAAAATGACTTTCCTGTGTCAACATTAAATTCAAGTTTAAGAGTTCACATTTTCAGCCAGTAAAAGTACACAAGTTATTTTAACACACAAACAGAACCATCTGTGATGCTAGGATCTAGACTGGAAAGGAGGGATGCAATTTCTATGATGTACATTATTAATAGGCAATTGAGCAATGTATGGCATCAGCATGTTATGCATGCATAAAATTCCATGAAAGTCCTCCCTCCCTTCCTTCCTTACAAAGACAATTTGTGGTATTCTTATTCTGAATTCAGTGTCTCCCCTCCATATGATCCACCAGAATATGTACAAGTATTGTTCACCAAATCATCAGAGGAAAAACTATACAGTCCAAGAAGTAACCTATGCAATGGGAAATAACTGACGTGCATTAGAGCAAAGGCTTCCAAGCAAATATACAATGATTTATAATCAAACCATTCTCAGAAAACCCTTAAGGAAATAACAGTCATTCATTTAACTAATAATAGATAAAAACAACCTTGATAAATTAAGAACTCATCTTGATGAGCTAAGAACTCACCTCCCCACCACCACCATCACCACCCATTAAACAGCATGCCGTTCAAAGTCCAATGAGTAAAAATAATCAACTAATAAAACAACCTTGATGAATTAAGAACATGTATCTCTTTCTTCCTCTAACTGTCCCCCATAAAACAGCACAGCATTCATTGAAAGTTCAGTCATAGAAATATTCAGATAATAATCGATAAAAACAACTGTGATGAATTAAGAGCTCATATCTATTCACCCCATGAAATAACAACAAAGTCGCCATCTTCCCTGTATAGCAATAACAAATGCACAATAAGAACCAGTATTGGTAGCAATGGCAGGAGGACACCCCACAAAATGTTGCCCGTATCATGCATACATTACAAATCCAACACTTCTCATTGGAATCTGGGAAAAATCCATAAAGAATCAGACAAGGACATTTAATGTTATTATCAGTACTTTTAATGTAAGTCCTTGACCAAATCAGAGAATGTGAATTAATATACATTTTTCTGAAGTAAAGAAAAAGTGTATATTATAATTCTTAATTTCTATTCTTAATTTATTTCTTATCATTACCATTATATACAAGTGCAATTCTTCAGTACATGTTTCTCCAAATTAAGGTAATTGTGTAATTACTCTGTTAAGCCAATAAGCCAAACTACTACACTTGTGCATTTGATTTACGTTACATTTTACTTTGACACATCCATTTCTCTAGTCAGTCCACTTTATTTATTTATTTATTTATTTATTTTTATTTTATGTTTGTTTACCAGGAGTGTCTGACTGAGCCTGAAAGAGGCCTGTCTTCAGCAGAATCCCAGGAAGAAAAGCTCCAAGTTACACATTAAGTAATGTTACATAGCATTAAAAAAAGAATAACAGGTTACATAGAAAACAGTGATACAAATGAGTTGAAGACAAATAAATAAAAAATAAGTAAAAACAAATAGTAATTCAAATAGTGCAGTAGGCATGGTTAGTCATACATATTACACATTATAACTCTTGGTAGTTGAATGCATCACAACAGAAACAAAACAGTTTATCTATATATATCTATATATATATATATATATATATATATATATATATATATATATATATATTTTTTTCCCCTCTTATGGGAATGGGATAGCATTCTAACCAAGTTAAGCAATTAGAATAAAAATATACAGTAATAAGATGGAGATAGGTTATGAATGAAAGAGTCAGAGAATGTAAAATCTAGGATGAATAGTATTAAGAATTTACTGAGGGGTCACCCTGGTGATGAGCAGGAACACAGCCAGTTATAGTCAAATGGGCCTTGAGAAGAAGTTTGAATTTGGAGGAGTTAGCCATGCCAAGAAAGGGCTGGAGTATTGAGTTGTACATTTTGGGGATGTGCATTAAGAATAAAGCATCCTTGTAGTTGTTATTGGTTTTAGAGACTTCTGGAAGAAGTTTGTTGGATGAGTGGAGGATTCTATAGCTAGTGTAGGGTTTTACTAGGTTTTTAAGTGCTGGACGTCTATCTGGTAGGCAAATGATAGAGTGGCAAATTGTTGTCTGCTTGAGCCATAATAAGTTTGGGAGCTCCAGCCAGTCTAGTTTATGAAGAGCTGAACAATGATGTGGGTTCTGTGTGGGAGACTGGTGGCAAACCTGGCTATTTTGTTGTAGCAGGCATCCAGTTAATTTGGATTTGTTTTCTTTAAATTGCTGAATATTGGTGAGGCATAAAACAGAGTGGATAGTAGATGTGTTTGGGCAATGGCTATTTTGGTGGTTTGGTAAGGAATGGTTTTGCTCTATAGAGTACCATGAGTTTTATGTGGACTTTTTTGATTCTCTGGGATATATGCAGGTCATAACTGAGGGATTTGTCATTGGTGACACCTAGTAGTTTTGTGTGGTCATTGAGCTCTATTTTGGTGTTGTTAGTGGAGTAGATGGTGAATGGGATGGGGGGTTGAGATATGTTGTTGTTGATGAATAATACAAGCTTGGTCTTGTTGGGGTTGAGTATTAGCGGTTTGGAGCAAAGGTTGTGTTCAACATCTGTAAATGCTTTTTGTGGTTTTTGCAAGAGTTCAGGAATTGAGGTGGCAGAGCAGATGAGTGTAGAATCATCCACACATTGTATAATGTTAGCTGATGTTCATAGGTTCATAGGTGTGTACTAGGCTAATGGCCCTGGAGCCTTTACAAACCTGTTCCATAGAAGTGCCCTGGCATCATGCCCCTCGAAGTTAGTTCAGACTGCCTCAATCAAGTAGAGTCACTGGAGTGATTCCCGAGGTGAACTTTCTATTTTCCATCCACTCATGAAGATTTTTCTTGAAGAGGGCCAGTGAGATGCTCTGCTTGACAAGTATGGGAAGTCTATTCCAGAGCATGGGTAGTCTCTGGGTTATAAAACTGTCCTTCCAACATGTTCTGTTCATTGTGGTAATGAGGTTGAGGTCTCTGGAGCATGTGGTGTGGAGGGATTGGGATTTCCTTAGCTGTAGCATTTCTAACAGAGCCAGATAAGACATTGCTTTGTAAGTCAAGCCTCTTAGGAGACGATATGAGACAGAGAATAGCTGGAGTTGTTTGAGTCTGTCCATGTAGGACATGTGTTTAAGGCCTAAGATCCTCTTTGTGAGGTACCTTTGTGGCCTTTCCAGCTGTTGCATGTGTCTAGTGAGGTACATGCCAAATGGGGCATTATACTTGATGATTGGCATAATGAGGGAAGAGTAGAGGGAGATGATGAGCTCTTTCTTCCTAAATAGAAAACCCTTGGTAATGAGATGTGCCACATAGAAGGGCTTTCTGACCACAGTGCTGATGTGGTGGTCGAAGGAGAGGTTACTGTCAACTTGTGTCCCCAGAGCTCTTATAACGTTTCAGTGTTCAGTAGGCTCCCATTGATGTGGTAATTTGTGGGAAACAAGTTTTTCCCAAAGGGGATGATGATGCATTTTTTGGCATTATGCTTAAGGCCATGATTTTGACACGAGTCATTGGTCTCAGTGAGGCCTTTCTGTAGGATATCTACATCACTTGGGGAGTTAATAATGGCTCCCAGCTTGCAGTCATCTGCAAACCTGGTCAGCCAGATTCCCTCCGTGTTGGTCTCAACTTCTGAGAAGTAGATGCCAAACAGGAGAGGACCCAGGACCAATCCCTGTGGGACTGCATTCGTGACTGGTCAGCAGTCTGACTTGGAGTCTGCTACTTTTACACTGTGAGTTCTATCTGTGAGCCAATTTGTAGCCCACCTACTGATATAAAAATCTCCCCACTAGCTTCTCTTTCTCTCCTGTTCCTACCTCCAAAATAAAAGAACTACTAACTAAACTTAAAACCAACAGATTAGCAGCAGACAACCTCCCAGGTGAATACATTCAACTTGCAGCTGACGCTCTAGCCTACCCCGTATCACTCTTGATTAACAGATCTCTGTCAGAAAGTTATGTTCCCACACTATGGAAAGTCTCACACATAATTCCCCTACACAAAGGAGGCCCCTTCACAGATCTAACCAATTACCGCCCCATAGCTATTCTCTCACCACTCTCCAAAATACTAGAGAGATGCATTCATTCTCAAGTCTCAAATCACCTCCTTGCTAACAACCTCCTCTCCAACACACAACACGGTTTCCGACCTAACCATAGCACCACCACCACCTTACTCTCTTTCTCTAACACTATCTTACAAAATAAAAATGCAGGTTATCTCTCCTCAGCTACCTTCCTAGAACTTTCTAAAGCTTTCGACATGGTCCCACACAAACAACTCATCTCTCTTCTCAATAACCTATCCTTCTTTCAACCAGTCATCAGCTGGTTTCAGACTTACCTATCTGACCAAGCAGTTGTTTGACAGGACAACCTATCCCCACCAACTACCAGTCTCCATAGGGGTTCCCCAACGGTCCATCCTGGGACCTCTACTCTTCTCTATTTTCACCAATAATCTAGCCTCAACCACAACACATGGCACACTCATACAATGCACAGATGACTCAGCCATCATCTGCACAGCCCACTCCCTACCCAAACTGCAAAAAGTCACACAGGAAGCATTTTCTTCTATTGAAACTCGGTTATCCGATGCCCAACTAATACTCAACCCAAACAAAACAAAATTACTAATCTTCCAACCTACCAAACTTACCCTAGACAGCTCTCACTTTAACATCACAACAAAAGACACTGCCACCATCTATCCTACAGAACACACCAAATTACTAGGAGTAGAAATAAACATTAAACTGAACTTTGACATTCACATTTCCATGACCATTAAAAAAGTGCTCAAAAAACTAGGAGCATTGTATAGAAATCAGCAATTACTTACCAAAGCAGCTAAAATTTCGGTAGCAAATTCTCATCTTATCTCTACCCTACTCTACACCTCTCCAATATTTACTAACCTTAGGTTCATAAGTTCATAGGTTCGTACTAGGCTATCTGCCCTAGGGCATTTATAAGCCTAGCCAAAGTGTGTGTGGCTTTCGCCACCCCTTAGGATGAGAATACTACGCCCATTTAGGGTTTAGTTTACTGTGCCTCTGTCTAGTAGTGACACAGAGATGACCCCCGGGGTAAACCTACGATCTCCCATCCACTCGTCAAGACTTCTCTTGAATAGAGTTAGTGAGGGGCTCTGCCTAACATGGATTGGGATTCTGTTCCAGAGTGTAGGGAGCCTCTGGGTTATGAATCTGTCCCTCCAGCATGTCCTATTTATTTCTGTGTTGAGGTTTAAGTCTCTTGCTCTCGTGGCTCTGATAGATTTGGATTTTCTGAGGTGGAGCATGTCCATTAATTCCGGATTGGACATGGCCTTGTACGTCAGGCACAGATCACCTCTGAGTAGGTGGTATGCGACTGAATAGAGCTGGAGTTTTTTCAGTCGGACAGCATATGACATATGTTTAAGACCCTTTATCCTCTTGGTGAGGAACTTTTGGGGTCTTTCCAACTGCTGCAGGTGTCGGGTAAGATACATCCCAAATGGGGCATTGTACTCAATCATTGGCCTGATAAGAGAAGAGTACAGGGGCACAATGACCTCTCTTGATCTAGATGTGAAACCCTTCATGATAAGGTGGGCAATATAGAAGGTCTTCCTAACCACTTTGGCAATGTGAGTGTCAAATGAGAGGTTACTGTCAATCTGGGTCCGTAGGTCCCTGATTACCTCTTCCGTACTTAATGGATTACCACCTATGTGGTAATTTGTGGGTACCTTGTTTTCCCCAAAGGGTATGACTATACATTTTTTTAAAAATGCGACCTAAATAAGCCTGAAACCTGCTACAACAAAATCGACAAATTCGCCACAGGAGCTTCCTACCATACTCACCACTGTCTCTCACTAGCAGAACTGGGCTGGCTAGAGCTCCCCCTACTCCTTCAATGGTACCAACTCACACTCGCCCACAAACTAATAAACCAACCACTAAAAGTCCCATCCCTCCAGAATCTACTCCAACCCCTACATAACCACAATACCACTAAGATCCAGCCACAAAAACCTCCTACAGGTCACAAGAGCCATTAACTCTGCTGGAGAAGCATTATTCTCCTGCACTATAGCCAAACTCTGGAACTTCCTCCCATCCTCAATTACCTCTGTAACTTCTTGCACCAACTTCAAATCCTTACTAAAATCACACTTAAAAACTTGCCAGATATGCCCTTGCAACCCCCCTAATACCATCCACTCCACCCACCCACTACCTTTCTCGGCCCCCTATCAACAAGCTACTCTTAGCAAGCTTGGCTACTCATGTTCCCAGCTACCTACCACATAATACTAACTTCTTGTAGCAACAACTGCTAATGGCTGTTATGTACCTCAAAAACAGATTGTATCAATTGTTCACTGATGAATCTCAACTACATTTGTAACCAGGTTTAGTATATGTCACCATATTGTAAAATTGTACTATGTTCTACAGCTGTTTTACATCTATGTTTTATTCTTGTCTTGCATCCTTAGCTGGACTAATGTCTATATTTAAATGCTATGTTTTTTAACTGTATAATGCAAATAATACTTAATGTGGAGCTTTTCTCCCCGAGCCTCCACTGAAAACGGACCTGTGTCCAGTCGGACTCTCCCAGTCAACAAATGTAAATAAATAAATAAATAAATACTATAGGGGTTGATGCCTAGTTTGGTGAGTTTATCAATAATTCCTGAGTGGGGAATGGTATCAAAGGCCTTGGCCAGACCGAGGTAGGCTGTATGAACTGCCTTGCCCTCATCCACAGCTCTGGTGACTAACTCAAAGAAGTCAACCAGGTTGAGCAGGCATGATCTACCTTTCACAAAACCAAATTGAGTGGGATCTAGAATTTGGAGATTCCCTATATCCTTGATAATTAGGTCCATGATGATGCGCCCCATAGCCTTACATATCAGACTCGTCCGATTAATGGGGCGATAATTCCCAGGGTCTGTAGTCACTCCCCCTTTATGGAGAGGGATGACTGTAGCAGTGCGACATTCGATAGGGACAAAGCCTGAGGTGAGGCTGTGATTGAACAGGGAACACAGATGTGATGCCAGTTCACTTTGTAGTTCATGTAGAATACATCCAGGGATATTGTTGGGTCCCATGGAAGCTGTATTCTTGGACTTGGACAATGCAGCTTTAACCTGTGCTGCAGTAATGCTGGGTGCCTGGCATTCCTCCAGTATTGTGATTGGTCATTTAGTGGGGGAGAGAGGAGTAAAGTTGGCATTGAATCTGTCAGCCAGTATGTTTGCAATATCTGTTGGCTCAGTATAGGAGGTACCATTGTGCAGTAACTCAGAGCAAACCTGGGTATTGCCATGGAGATTCTTGATATAACTTTAGAAGGCTTTGTGGTGGTTTTTAGTGTCTGCCACAATTCTGCCTTCATAGATGACTTTGGAGAATTTGATGAGGGATCTCACCTTTTTGTTGAGCCTAATAAGGGTGTTTTTCCAGTCTTGGGACTTCACCTTTTTCTACAACAGTTTCTTCCTTCTATTGTAGAGTTTATTAATGGCAGGGGACCACCAGATTGGCTTCCTTTTTTTTGGAGGAGAGTGTTTTGGTTCTCTTGGGTATGGCTAGTTCCATGCATTTATGTACGTGTTCGTACAGTGCATTGTTGTATGATTCGGCAGTCATGCATCTATTTTCCATTGACATGGGTGCCGTGAAGTTAGCCACCTCTGTTTTTAGGAGACTAAAGTCAGCTTGTCATGTGGTGGCTGAACTGATATTGTTAGCAAAAATAGAAAAGAGAAGTGGGCCAAGAGTGGAACCTTGGGGTATGCCTACAGAGACTGGTAAGAAAGAGAGAGGATATATTGTCTAGCCATTTCACAGCTTGCTGTTTGTTTAACAGGTAACTAAGGAACCATGACTGGGTGGAGTGAAAGAAGCTTAAGGTGGCTGGTTGTGCCAGAGGTTTTTGGTGTGAGATAGTGTCAAATGCTTTTGTCATGTCTAGGAAACCTGATGAGACATAAAGGCTGTTTCTTGATTGGTTGACTACATCTGTGAAGCTAATTAGGGTGGTTGTGCTGCTATGATTGGGTCTGAAGCATGATTTGTAAGTGTATACATTTCTTGAGGATTTTTGCTTGAGGGGGGAATATTGCAATGGGTCTATAGTTGGTAGTAGTGTTGAGTGCCTCCTTTGTGTAGGGGATAATATGAGATATTTTCCAGAGTTTGGGGATGTATTGCTTGGAGATGGACCTACTTATTAGTAGGGAGACTGGGTAAAACATGGTGTCAGCTGCCAGCTTCAGGAATTCTTTGGGAAGCAGGTTGGCTACTAGAGTTGAAGGTTTTAGTCAATGGTGAAGTTTATTAACGTAGCTTGTTGGTATCAGTTTCAGGTTAAATGCTGTGGGATTGATGGCAGAGGTGGTGGATACTATCAGTGGGCTGGTGGTGTTATGATTTAATAGGGAGAGAATGGAATTAGTAAAGTGAGAGTTGAACTGGGTGACTATACTTTCAGTGGAGTTTGGGTGAGAGGGCTTAGGGATTAAGGAATGTTTGGGACTGAGAATTTGATTTATAGAAGCCAACATTTTTGGGGGGTTGTTTTGATGTTTTTGTTGAGCTGTAGATTAGTAGATTTTTTGTCTGTTTTTATTTGCTTTTTGACAACATTCCTTAATTGTCTGTAGTTTTGCATGGTCAAGTAAAAAAAGAAAGCTGCACCAAACTTACACAACCACTATGTTTATTAGCAAAAAATAAAAATAGAAATAGTTTTAGATGGTCATTTGGTTTTTGGTGGCCAGATAGTGGGACCATTCTCTATGTCTTTGTTTCATAAGGAGTTTAGTTTGTTTTGTTAGCCATGGGGTTGATTTAGCATTTACACAGATTTTCCTAATGGGGCTACTTTGTTGAGGATTTCCAGGAATGTGTCATTAAAGTGTTGTGTTGCATTATCCAATTGGAGGTATTTTAGTTGGGACCAGTTACATTCTTTCAAGAGGGAGTTAAAAATATCGATGGATAACTTCTTTGTGTTATAGATTTGCTTGTATATGATTTTTTTTAGGGTTTACTTTCTGTCTTAGAAGAAGGGTGCATTTGTGATGACTGAGGGTATCTGGGAGACACCCAGAGTGAGGATGTAGGAAGGGTCTATTAATGAAAATCCAGTCAAGTATGGACTGTTTCTGCCTGTGTTTGTCAATCCTAGTTGGGGTGATGATGATTATTTGGGTAAAGCTGAAAAGGTTAATGTAGTTTGATGTGTTATCAGAAGAGCAGGAAGACCAGTTCAGGTTGAAGTCTCCTGCAATGATTGTTTCTTGGTTAAAGTTGGTTGCTTCCCAATTAAGGAGATTTTCAATTATTACGGAATTGTTGTCTGGGGGGATGTAGACTGCAAAGAAAATGATATGCTTGTTATTGTTTAGTTGTAGGCTAGCTATAAGTACTTCTGAGCTATTTCTATCATAAGGGTAGTTGTCTAATCATTGTACGTTAAGTGTGTCTTTATACATAATTGCAATGCCACCGCCTCATTTATTAATTCCATCTAATCGATGTATATTGTAACCCTGTGTTAGTAGTTCATTGTCTTTGACGTGTGGGTTTAACCAGGTTTCAGTTAGTATGACTGTGTCTCAACTGCAAGATTTTTGCAGAATGTCCAGATTTTTGCTTCATTTTCTGTCTGTTTCTCATAAACTGTGTGGTGTTCTAGCAAACTATTGGTGACTGAAGTCACTAAATAATGACAGACACTTCCTATCCTTCAGAAAATGCATGCTCACCCAAAACATGTTATTCTGACAGCCTTCTAAGTTTATAGGTTCATAGGTAGGTACTAGGCTAGTGGCCTAAGGGCCTAAGTAAGCCTAGCCAACAAAGTTCCCTGGCTTACGCCAACCCAAGAAAGTTAATTTCCTGTGCCCCTGTCGAGCAGAGCCACAGAAGTGATCCCTGGGGTATATTTCCTATTTCCCATCCACTCATCAAGATTTTTCTTGAAGAGTGTTAATGAGGAACTTTGCTTGACATAGATGGGTAGCTTGTTCCAGAGTATGGGAAGTCTCTGGGACAGGACTCTATCCCTCCAGCATGTCCTGTTTATCGTGGTGACAAGGTTTAGGTCCCTAGAGCATGTAGCTCAGAGGTATTGGGATTTCTTTAGGTGGAGCATGTCCAACAGCTCTGGGTTGGACATAGCTTTATATGTTAGGCAGAGATCACCTCGGAGTAGGTGATATGCTACAAAGTAATGCTGGAGTTTTTTGAGACAGTCAGTGTAGGGCATCTGTTTGGGGCCAGTAATCCTCTTTGTGAGGTACGACTGTGGCCTTTCCAGCTGCTGCAGATGTCTTGTGAGGTACATTCCAAAAGGGGCATTGTACTCTATAGTGGGTCTAATGAGTGTCGAGTAGAGGGGAACAATGACCTCTTTTTTCCTGGATGAGAACCCTTTTGTGATGAGGTGTGCCATGTAGAAGGATTTCCTGACTACTATGGCAATGTGATTATCAAAGGACAGACTACTGTCCACCTGGGTCCCAAGGTCTCTTATCACACATTCGGTGTTAAGAAGACTGCCGCCTATGTGGTAGTTCATGGGTACAGAGTTTTTACCAAAGGGGATAACAATGCACTTTTTGGCATTGAGCTTGAGGCCATGTCTCTGACACCAGGCATCTGTCTTTGTGAGACCCTTCTGTAGGATGTCCACATCATTTGGGGACTCAACTATAGCTCCTAGTTAGCAGTCATCTGCAAACTCCGTTAGCCAGAGGTCTTCTGTGTTAGCTTGTACTTCAGAGAAGTAGATACCAAACAGGAGAGGTCCCAGGACTGAACCCTGTGGTACTCCACTTGTCACTGGCTTGAAGTCAGATTTGGAGTCTGCAACTTTTTCAGTGTGGGTTCTGTCAGTGAGCCAGTTGGCAATCCATCTTGTAACATAGGGATTTATACCTAATTTAGTGAGTTTAGCTATAATTCCAGAATGGGGTATGGTGTCGAAAGCCTTGGCGAGATCAAGATAGACTGTGTGAACCACCTTACCCTCATCTACGGCTTTGGTGACTGCCTCAAAGAAGTCGACCAGGTTCAGGAGGCATGATCTGCCTTCCAGAAATCTGAACTGGGTGGGGTCCAGAGTTTGGAGGTTACCAATGTCTTTTTTTATGTATACCATGATGATATGTTCCATGGCCATGCAGACCAGGCTCGTCAGGCTAATAGGGCGATAGTTCCCAGGATCAGTGGTGGCTCCCCCTTTGTGAAGTGGGATAACTGTTGCTGTGCGCCATTCAGTGGGCACAAAGCCTGACGTGAGGCTATGATTGAACATGGTGCTTAGATGGGGAGCCAGTTTGTTCTGAAGTTCGTGTAAAACATAGCCTGGGATGTTGTCTGTTCCCATGGATGCTGTGTTTTTGGCTTTAAGAGAGTGCTGCTTTTACCTGTGTAGTTGTGATTACAGGGACTCTGCATTCTTCCTGTATAGATATGGGCCCTTTAGGGGGTGACAGGGGGATAAAGTTAGCACTGAACCTATCTGCCAGGATGTTGGCAATATCAGTTGGTTCTGTAATTTTTGTGCCTTTGTGCTGTAACTCAGAGCAGATCTGGGTGTTGCCATTGAGATTCTTGACATAGCTATAGAATGCTTTGTGGTTGTCTTTAGAATCAGTGGTGATCTTGTTTTCATAGCTAGCTTTGGAGGATCTTATAAGGGATCTCAGCTTCTGACTGAGGCTGACCAGGGAGCTCCACCACTCATGGGATTTTACTATTTTTTGCAACAGTTTCTTCCTTCTGTTATAGAGTTTGTTTATGGCAGGGGACCACCAGATTGGCTTACTTTTTTTGGAGGATAGTGTCTTGGTTCTGTTTGCGATAGCACGATCCATGCACTCATGTAAGTGCTTATAGAGTGCATTTGTGTAGGATTCAGCAGTCGAAACTGTATTGTCCATCTGCATGGGTGTCATGAAGTTCGCCACTTCTGTCTTAAGAAGCATGAAGTTGGCTTTGGAGAAATTTTTTACCATGGTTTCCTTAATGGGGGGGTGGGGGCGGGATGTGAATATCTAGGGTGATTAGCTTATACCAATGAGGAGTTGACTTCAGGTGTGGAACACTGGTCACTCATGTTGTTAATGACTAGATCTAGGATATTGTTGCCCCTGGTGGCGGTGTGGATAAGTTGATCCAGGGCATTGGAATTTATGAATTCCAGAAAGCGCTGAGCAAAGGAGTAGGTACATGAGTAGTTTTCCCAGTTAATGGTGGGGTAGTTGAAATTGCCCAATATTAGGGTGTTTGGTTGAACCCTAATATTTTCCAGTATATCAAGAAAAGAGGAGTGAGAATTCTGGGGATTGGTGGGGATCTGTAGCAAGCTACAGTTTGGATTGCAGTTTTGACCAGAGTTATTTGCACTTGGATAACCTTGGATGCATTATGCTGAGCAACTACCTTGGAGGTGTGGATATCTTTAACGAATATGGACACACCTCCACCTTTGGTGTTCTGGTCCAGGTTAGATGGCCAAAAAGTGTGGTATGAGTTATAGCCTGGTAATGCAGGGGTGCTCTCTGGAGCCTTGAACCAGGTCTCAGTCACTGCACAGATATCAATGTTCTCCATTTTAAGGAGTGCCTCGAATGAGTGCATTTTGAGATTTAGACTTCTAGCATTGAGTAGCATCACCCTCAGTTTTTGCTTGCCTGTTCCTAGTCTGATACATGTGGCCATTTTTTAAATTTAAAATCTGTCCCTATGTTTGGACCTTTATTCCCCCATTATTTCAGGCTTTGTCCAGATTTCTTGCACTAAGTTAAGAGGTACGTAGAAAATACTTTAGTTTTTGAACAGTGTTTATCATATATATAAATATACCTGTCTGCCTCGCTCTCTCCACTTACACACAAGTCTAAATATGATTGGTGGAATAAGTGGGACTGCCAGATTCTGACAATCATAATGTCCACAGGCAATTATTCTAATAAAACTCAGAAAAAAACAAATTAATGGAAGCATCTGCAAAACTGTCATCACCTTCCTGTCTTGCAAAGATAATTGTCCTACCACTCAGGAAGCCAGCTAAGTTTAAGGTGATTAGACAGGTACGAAACTCATGAATACTCACTTCACTGTCAGTATGTAGCGGTGCTTCAGTGCTGGAGTGCAGTAGTCTACTGATGCACTGCTGTAATGGGGTGGTAAAATGAAAGGAGCATGACAGGGCAAAAATCACAGCTTGCTCTCAGCGATGACATAAAGGAAAGTAAAATGGCCACATGTATCAGACTAGGAAACTAACATGTCGTGTGTATGGGGGAGTGATGTCATTTAAATAAAACCCTACCAAATGAATACAAAGCAAGAAAAAAATCTCATACCAGTAAAATTTAAAATCATGAATAAAGTACTACTTATTCTGGCAAATAACCTACGGTCTATAGCATTTCATCACAAAGCTACTACACAAAAGTACAGTAAAATGAAATAATAGAATGGATTTTGTTTTTGTTTTGCTATTTTTGCATTTCTTAGTGATCTTAACAATATCTTCATGGATAGCTTCATATCCAGTTATTCCCACTGTAATTTTTTGTATAGTATCAGGAATTGTATTTTCTACTCAAGTTTCTAATAGTTATACTAGCTCATGCTAAACTTACGCTAATTAATTGCTAACTAGTCTCTGTCTGTCTCTATAGTTAGTTATAATGCTCCTAGTATCTATTTCTGTTTCTGTATCGAAAGTTGTATTTTTTTATCTACTGTCTAATTTTGTTTTTTGTATCAAAAGTTGTATTTTTATCTGTTGTCAATTTTTTGCTTTTGTATAGATGATCATATTGTTATCATATTGTACAACTATTTGTTTTTCTGTACTGAATGTGGAGCTTTTCTCCCTGGACCTCCCCTGTAAATGGACATGTGTCCAGTCGGACTATCCCAGTAAACAAATGTAAAATAAATAAAAATAAATAGTGGGATGATTTTTAACAGGAGCTGTGGCAGCTACTATTTATTTTTATTTTTAAAAAAGGTTGCAGTCTGCAAGATTAGCCCAGATTTCAACCTATTCAGCCCTGTTTCTGCATAAAAAAGGAGCCAGAAGAGTACTGGCAGATAACTATGCAATCAGCACACAGTGATTGAAACTGTAGATTTATTTAAGGACCTGGGTATATGGGTAGTTCCAGCTTTGAGGTTTTTCTAATCATGTCAACCAATTGGTTAATGATAGCCATAAAACTTTAAGTTGTATAAAAAGATGTATTAAGTCTATTAAATCAGAAATGATGAAGTCATTGTTTGTTACATCAGATCCAAACTTGAGTATGGAATAACAATATGGAAACCTTATAAGAAACCAAGCATGAGTAAACTGAAAAGAGTACAGTGGAAATATACCAAAGGCATCCATGGATGTGCAAATTTAAGTTATTATGAAAGACTCAAATATCTGAACTTGTAGAATGTCTCTTAAAGATATCTAAGAGGAGATCTTATTCAGGTATATAGGACATTTAGAGACAACTATCTCTGGGAAAGTTTGGTGTTATCAAAAAGTACTAGACAATCATCAGACAACCTATGTAGAAGATTCTGTAGGAATGAGAAGTGTACTAATCTGGTTTTCTGAGAGAGCAGCTGATGCATGGAACAGACTACAAATTACATTAAAGCAAGTACCAGTTTAGATATTTTAAGAACAGCCTGGACACTTATTATGTGAATGTGTGTTTTGGTATATTGACAGGCTAGAAGGGCATTAATGCGCATGCTTGAAATGTTTGTTTGCATGTATGTATGTATGTAGGTATATATGTCAAAATTAAAATGTATTACAATTTGTATATCTACATACATTAGACTTGCTTACTTTTCTGCCCTCTTTCCACTCAGGGAAGCTGCTGTCCCTCTCTTTCAACCAGGCGGGCCCCCAACAGCTTGGTACAAAAAGGAAAAACAGGTCATTAATTGGACTCAGTCACTGGATTTGAGTTTTGAATAATTCAACCATAAGAGATGAACAAATAAAGTCAAGCCTTTTAATTTGTAATAATTTTTAGTTACAGCACCCACAGCGAGTGATTTATTTATTTTATTTATTTATTTATTCAGTTTGGTGACCGGGGGGGGGGGGTCCACTGGGCTGGGGAGCCCATTTTCAGTGGAGGCCCGGGGAGAAAAGCTCCACAGCAGGTTTATTAGATACATTTTTAATCAAAGTGAACATACATAGTATAAAAATACATATACAAAAACAATATGGTTCAATCTGCAATCTAGTAACAATCAACGGAATGACAGTTTAGTTAAAGAGAAAAGAGTACATAATGTAATAGCTGGTGGAGATAATTTGTTATGAGAAACAAATTAATAGTTAAGAGTGGGGTTAGGAGAGGAGAGGTTAGGAGGTTAGGAGGGGAGGGGTTAGCCAGGGGTAAAGAGAGTGGAGGGTTTGAGAGGCAAAGGTGGAAGAGTGCAGTTCCATTTCCTGTTACGGAAGAAGTAGGAATGGAGTTGAGATTTGAAGCTATTGAGGTTATTGCAGGTCCGTAGAGCGGAAGGCAAAGAGTTCCATTTTTTTGCTAGGGTACAGGATATGAGAAGCTGGCCAGCTGAGTGCTTGGGTTTATGAATGTTAAGTAGGTTTTGGTGAGAGGATCTAAGAGGTCTAGGAGGGGAATATGGTTGCAGTATGTTGGATAGTGTGGGGCAGTTTGAGGGTTGGAATACTAATTTGTGGACTGTGGTTAACTGGTGAAAGTCAAGTAGGTTGGGCAGTTCAAGCCAGTTAAGCGAGAGAAGGGAATTGCAATGGTGTGAGGAGGATTTGACGCCTGTGGCAAATCTAGAAATTTTGTTGTAACATATCTCTAGTTTGGAGGTAAGTGAGGAGGATAAGTTAGTGAGCAAGGGAAAGCCATACATGAGAGAGGGAAGAAGATAGGTAGTGGCAAGAGTTAGCTTAGAGGAAGGAGAGAGGAAGTGGTGATTTCTGTAAAGTAGGCCAAGTTTTATGTGTGTTTTTTTGATATTCTGTTGAATGTGGGAGTTAAATTTAAGCGGATTGTCTATAGTGACCCCGAGGAGTTTGGCGGAGTGTACAATCTCTATTTGTGAGTTATTATGGCTGGTGATGTAAAGGGAGTTTTCATCTACAGGGGAAGATTTGGAAGGGGAGAATAGAAGGATCTTGGTTTTATTAGCGTTAAGAGAGAGGTGGTTTTGGGGCATCCAGTCTTCAGTGGTAGAGAAGGCATTTTGAGTTAGAGATTGGAGTTCATCTAGGTTGGAGGCACTGCAAATCAAAGTGGAATCGTCGGCGTATTAGACAATTTTGCATTTGAACAAAAAAATAACCCAAAGAAACTGCCAAAACAAATAAGCTCAACTCGCTGTGAGCACCAAAGAAAAAAATCATGCAACTGCCTCGTATGCACTGTGGCACCCCCCCCCCCCCGCCACCTGTGCATCCAGTCACAAGACTTTGGAATAGTGCCCATGCAAGATTATGTCAAGGGAAGGACAGGAGGCATGCTGGAGTAGCTCAGACATCTGAGTAGGACTTATGTTCTTGTATTTTCCTTAAAGGGAAATAAAAAAAAAGATATTTATGTAAGAACATTTTTTTTTTATTCCTTTAGCTCAAGCTGCAAGAGTGCTCTCAGGATGATTGCCCCTTTTACCCTGCCCTTGCTACACTACTAGGCCAGGATATGTATTGGGAGAAGGCAGACAGTCCACTGTGCAAATAATAAGACAGTGCTTAGTGAATGTTTTACAAAGAAGTCAGCTCTGTCATAATTACACCTTGTTAAATACCATGGTGGCTTAAACAGTGCTTTGTTGCATTAATACTTATTCTCAAATGTTCCTTTGAAAATTTGAAAATAAAGAGTGAATTGTACAGCATTACTGCTCTGATTTTTATAGTGCAACTGAAATTACATGTGGCAGAACAGATAACTTACACCAGACTTGTGCTGTAACCAGAATATAAATGCAAGGTTTAGTCAGAATTGTTGTAACAAACAGGTGGCATGACAGGAATGTAAATGTGGCATCTTGAGCACTCTGGGCACGAGACAAATGTTTCAAAAAAAAGAAACAGTTATCTAGTAAAAAGCATCAAAAATCAGTGTAAAGTCGCCATTAAATAGTACATTGACAATACTATCTGTGACCTGGATTGAATATCCAGCTGTAGTAAATAATACAGAAATACATACAGCTGTTTCAGGCATCATGTGCTTCATAAAGAAAACAAATAAATAATATTTTTAAACTGACTTGTTAATTGTACTACAATCATCATTAGGTTGCACAGTCAGGGAAAAAACTTAAGCAAGTAAAACAAGTCTGTATTTCACACTTCATTATGGTGTGTCGGTTATATGTGAGGAGGACTTTGCTTCACTCTTTCAAGGATTATTTGATATCAGAGTCATACTTCTAAAACTTCTACATAAAAATAATGGTACTGTTCTGTAAAACATCAAAGTTTCTGGCACAGTATCAAACTGAAGCCCTAATCCACAACTATATCACTGTCCAAGTGCTAAAAGGCAAATTAGATTTACACTGGCTAAAAATCATAGGTCCATAGGTTCATAGGATGATACTAGGCTATTGGCCCGGAGGCCGTTATAAGCCTAGCCAAGAATTTTGCCCATGTTCCCACAAAGTCAGCACCTGTCTTTCCTGTCCAGTAGGGACACTGGTGGGATCCGTGGGGTGTATCTTCTGTTTTCCAGCCAGTCGTCCAGGTTCCTCTTAAAGAGGGCTAGAGAGGTACTCTGCTTGACATGGAGAGGGAGTCTATTCCATAGATGGGGGTGTCTTTGGGACACAAATGTATCCTGCCAACAGGTTCTATTAATGTCACAGACTATGTTGAGGCCTTGCATGCGGGTTGCATGAGTGGAGTTTGACTTATGGATATACAGCAAGCCATCAAGGCTGGATCTGAGATAGCCTTGTATGCCATAGTAGGTCACAGGTCACCTCTGAATACTCTGTACGAGACTGAGTAGAAGGACAGGGATTTTAGACTATCTGTATAGGATAGGTGTTTGAGACCCTGGATTTTCCTGATGAGGAACCTCTGTGGTCTCTCCAGCTACCGCATCGTCTTTGCAAGTTGTAGCTTGTAGCTATACATGTAAGTTGTAGTCATACCTCTCAACTGTCCCTATTTTGGAGGAATGTTCCTATTTTCAGGCCTGATTTAGCCCTGCACATGATGTACCTGTTTTTGGAGGTATGTCCCTATTTTCAAGCCTGACTTATCCCTTTTCAGAATCTTCTGAATCCTCTTCATTGCATGTGATTTTGAAGCTGTCTGCTACACAGAAAACCACACCAAATGGCTAATATTCTAGTGGCAACAATAATTTAAAATAAAGAAGGTGTACATCTTACATCTGTCTTTTTCAGAAACAAAGTTGTCCATCATTTTTGCCACTCTCCATTTTTTATATGTGTTTCTTAGTAGTGTCCACATGCCAACTGCAAGCAGGAAGAGTCTGCGATATAATAACCTAAATGTCAGTATGCTTACACAGGGAATTTAAATGCATGTATCTCAGACATGCGTGTAAATAAATAAAGTATATACTTGGATGTGAAATCTATATTAAACTCTTGTCATTTACAGGTCCAGTCCAAGATCTTGAGACCCAGGTGCTCAATGATCACAGTTTCAAAGCCAGGAACTAAGACTTCTTACTAGCTCACAGGCTGCCACTCACACTGTAACTGGATTACATGATGAGGCATGCTGTACAGAGAGAGTAGAGCTGCCACACTGCTTGAATATGGAATTGTGGGATACCAACTTTTAAATGCAAACTGAAGAACAGACAACCAAAATATGATCATGCACTGATGTTGTTGTCTTTCGGCTTTTCCCGGTTAGGGGTCGCCACAGCGGAACTCCGGTCTGCTAATGATTGGCAGTAGATTTTCACGGTGCCGAGTTGCCAGCTCGACGCCCAACCTTCAACAAAGGCACGCCCATTCACGCATGTCTTTCGGAACGCCACTCGATCTACGGGGAGGACATGCAGACTACACACAGAAGGCACTCCCTGCACACTAGCTGAGAATCGAATGGGAGAACCTCTTGCTGTGAGGCAACAATGCTACCACTGCACCACCGTGGATATCCTAGTCTTAAAACTCTTCATTTACCTTGCAGAAGCTAAGCCTAGTCATTTTCCCCATATGCCCTTAAGTGACGTCCACTATCATTTGTGAGCTGAGCTTTTGTGATACTTCTAATCTTGTCTGTAGGAGGACCACAAAATTCATTTTAATTTTCACCTGAAAACCACAGAGTCATTGCACTTCTCACATAATCTATAATTTGCAAAACTTATTACATTTTATATATCATAGTTTAAGTTTACCTGAGTGTCACCAAAGTTAAATTTTTTTGTAACACATTCATTTCTACTTAATAACTACTCAGCCCTCCCCGTCTCCATACATTTATAGTCTTAGCCTGCGATCTAAAGTAAACTCTTTATTACAGTGCTGGGGTTAACATGATTCCAACCTGTTTCTACATATAGTAAACTTCTAATAAGAAATGCAGTTTACTATACTGTCTGCCTCTGGAGTAGTGATTTCATATTTAAGCTCACAGAGAGATAGCTGAATCAGGTTAGCACAATAAAGGATTATTTTGGAAGCAGTGCTAATCCAAAGTGTTAAATCACATCTGTGCTTTCCTTTTATAAAGCTGCTAACCATACCTCTCAAACTCTCAGTGCAAGAAATTTGGACAAAGCCAGAAAAAATGGGGAGACAAAGACCGAAAACATTGGGACATAACTTAAATATTGCTCCTATAAACTTACAAAGTAGCTAGAATAACACATTTTGGATAATTATGTATTTTCTGAAAGATGTAAAGTTTGAAACTCAAATGTCTGTCATTATTTAGTAACTTCAATTTTCAATGATTTTCTAGAAAGCCACAAATTTTGAGGAATAGACCAAAAATATAAGGCACAAATCTGGACATTTTGCAAAAATCTGTACAGTAAAGTTGAGAGGTATGAAACAGGGCATGCCTGGAGGTACTAACTCATCCAGCAATGCATAAATAATAAATATAAAACCAGTAAATACTCTAGAACAAAAACACACAAACCTTTCCCTAGCAGTATTACCACAAACACATAAACATAAATACACACATTTCACAGAAGCTGCATCATTTGGCAAGATCTGGAACCCCATAAATGAATACCATTCATCTCCTGAGTTGAAACTATTGTGTATATGCAATGTTCCTTGTAACTACCTTCCTTTCATTGGCATATCCTCTTACTGGTACATGGTACATTTCTGCCCTAATGTAAGCACTGTTCAAACTGCACAGAATACTGCACTTTCTTTGACCCTAAATTTACACTTATGTAACCCAACTATAACACACAATCTAATCACAAGAATCACTCAAGCTCTTTTTTCTGTCATTTACTGTCTGCACTGTACCTTACTCTTGTTATTGGGCAACAGAATAAGGCAACTAGAATATAAATAGCATTTTATTTCATGACGGCTCTGCTTCTTTGTTATATTATTGACAAATCAAAGATGAGTTCACATAATAATTATGTACATTATTTCCAGTGTGACAAATATTTGGAAATGAAATACCTAATGGACGGCAAGGACTGCTTACCCTCCAAGAGAAATCATGACTATTTTGTGGCCTGTTTCTAGAAAATAAAATCAAAATTTACAAATCTGAACTGCACACCATTATAAAAGGGAATCTTTCTTGTCTAAACTGTTTAAGTAGTTATATTTTTCTAAACAAAACAACCAACATCTAATACATAAATTACATAACATCACCTCCAGTCAAAACATTATTTTTACTTCCACAATTAGTCAGATGAAACTTTAAAGTATGAGCCTAACAAATCATTTCATTTTGAAAATTCAAGCATACACCATCATTTCAATAAGTAACCTCACTCCAAGCTTAGGCCGAAAAGTGCACAATGCCATCACAAACTAAAGCAACCTGTCACTACCATGACAGTGGATCCTGCAGCTCCCGTCACCTGTACCATTCAGTCCCTCTGCCTTTCTGCAATTACAGACAGCCCAAAGCGGGCCATAGCTTTGTCCTTCTTATCAATAAACTACATCAGCTACAGGAAAATGTCCTGCATTCTGCCAATATGAAGCTTCAATTGTCACACGGATGGTCAATCATTTATCATATAATATGTGTGCTTACGCTGAATGATTCATTTATCATTTTACATTTATTTTATTTTACATTTATTTTACCTGCTGGGCTGCTGGATATGCAGGAGGAGCCAGGGGAAGAAGCAGTTGCAGAAGAAAGTTTTTCATGACCATTCGAATTTACTGCCGCACAGCTCCGAGTCTGATGGGTAAACTTTTCTGCTGCTCTGCTGCCGGGGGAGTCTAGACAGGGTTACCAATGCCGAGTCCTGCCTGCCTTGTGCCGTGCCTTCTTGGTTAGCTAAACTAAATAAAACAAACACAACTTGTTTTGAATTAAAAGAAAAAAAACTCACTGTCTGGCTGCCCTTGTGTGTTATTATCAGCTGCTCAGTGCTCACTCTTTGTTCTGTGCGTGCCCCGCTCCTCTCTCTTTAGTCCCTATCCCTACCCTGGCTTGCAGCATGTGAGACATGACGAGTCCAGCACATGCAAGCATAAACAAACTGTAAACTCAACCCAGCAGCCCCAGCTGCATTCTGACATGCTGGTAGGCTGCTCACGAAGCTGACATCACCATGCACACCCCTGCGCACGATGACTTCAGTAAAAAAAAAAGCCGAAAAAAAAATTACAAAAAAAGCTGGGAAATTCGGAAATTAAGGGGTGCCACTCGCGAATCGTGGCACCCCATTATTTATACCTCAAAAACTGTTAAAAACTGATAGATTCAGTATGGTTGAGAGGTATGGCTATGTGGGTAGATTACCATAGCTTACACATTTTTGGAAGTGAAAGGGAAAGGATCCAGTAGCCCCTGGAAAATAGTCCTAGCAAAGCCTGATCTATACATAGAGAAGGAATCAAGCTTGTAATGCCTTGTAAAGGTATGTATAGAGAGCCAAGTTGCTGCTTCTACAGTATGTCTGGAATCCAACCCTTTCCAAAAAGCAGTAGATGAAGTCAATGCCCTTCTCCAGTGGGCCTTGACCCTGCCTGGAATAGTTTTGTTGTGGTGAATATAACAAAAGGTAATAGTCTTAGACAACCATTTGTAAATAGTCTGTACTGACAGGTTGCCTCGTATTCGTACCTTCACAAGAATAGAACAACAGATCTGAAGAGTAGAACAAGTTAGTTCTGTCAACATTGTGACTGAGTTACCAGTGGACATCCAACATATAGAGTATCCTTTCTCCCTCACTTTTAGAATCATTAAAAAAAATGGAGAAGAGATAGTTTGGATTAAAGTACATGTGGATACTACTTTAGGCATAAAAGAAAGACTAGTTCTTAAAGAAACCCTGTTTCTATGGATGATGAGATAGGGTGGCACAGCATAAGAACTTGCAACTCAGATACTCTTTTTGCAGAGGTCAGGATAACCAGTAAAACTGTTTTCTATGTTAAGGACCCCAAGTCAGCCAGATAAGCTGGCCCAAACAGAGCAAACGCTAGCTTTTCTAATGCAAACTTAAGGCCTGAAGAAGGGCCACCAGTTTTCTTAGAGGCATCTTAAGCAAAACCCCTTTCAAAAACATTTTGACAAGAGAACGCCTTGAAAGGGGAGGATCCATGGCAAGACGTCCTGAAATGGCCAATAAGTTATCCTTGATGGAAGTGTAAGAAAGGCCATAGGAAAGTAACTCCAACAATTATTTTAAAACCAGAGAAAAAATAGCCACGCATGAATGCTGGTTATGCTGTTGGCACCGATTAGAAAACTTTTTCCATTTGTTAATATATGATTTTCTGGTAGTAAGCTTTCTCACCTCCGTTAGTACCTGTTGTATGCCCTCTGTGCATAAGTGCCTAAAGGAAATCAAGATCCTCTCATCCGAACAGTCAGTTGAAGTTGATTGGGGTCAGGGTGTATCAAACATCCCTGATCTTGTGTCAGTAGATCCATTCTGTGAGGAAGTTTGTGGTAATTACCCATGGCCAATTCCAAAAGACAGGAGAACCACTGTTGCTAGGGCCAGAAAGGGAGTCATCAGAATGATCTTGGGTGATTCCTTCTGAATCTTCAGAAGTACCCTGGATATCAGTGGAAAGGGTGGAAAAGCATACAGGAACAATTGTGTCAAGGCAAAAGAAAAGGTGCTTGTCTTCCTACATGGAGTCCTGGAGCAGAATCTTGCCAGGTGATTATTCAGAGAGGAGGCCAATGGGTCTATTACAGGAACTCTCCACAGATGAATCAAATCTTGGAAGACCCTACCTGATCTAGTATGCATATGTGAAGTTCTGCCCTGTCCTGCTCAGCTTGTCTTGCCATACAATATTCCTCTGATGGAATGATGGATGCCTGCAGAGTGAGACTGTGCTGTGAAGCTATATGCCAAGCTAACATGTCTAGTCTTCAAAGGTGATATATATATACATTTTTTTTTGAGGGGGGGGTTCCTGAATTCTTTGTGGAACACCCATGCCATTTTGTCAAAACTGGATGTGGGGTTAAAGATTTCAATAAAAAAAATTAAAAAGGAGGGCAGAAAAATCATTATGGTTCCCTGTATTCATTTACCATTCCATCACACTTTTGAGCACCTCTGCAGCAAAAGAATAAAAAAGTGAACATCTACTGAAAGGAGAATTTAAAATCTCATTATTCACATCCTCTTGGGAGGAACTAAGAATGCATCCAGGCAAACCTCCTCAAAACAGTCCCAGAGGCCAAAACCCTGAAAGAAGTATCTACTAAGTCATAAACACACTGAGAGCAGAGATCAGTGATTTGTTCAATAGAAGGAACTAAATCATTTAAGACATATTTTTCCTCACAAGAAGAAACTGTAGACCAAACATTCATCATACTTTCACAATTAGAATAAACATTAACATCTTAGCATGACAATTCAAAATTCTGGAAATCAAAGTTTCAAAGACATGCACTATTTCCCCTTACTCATCAATAATGATTCCATCCTTATCAGACAGAGTAGGATAGGAATTAACTAAATGTTTACCAGCCTTAGGAATAAATAAAGCTATAGCTGCTGCATTAGGTTTGAAAATAGTGTATACAACCTTAGACAAGGAACTTTATACATTCTATCTACATTTTTAGGGGCAGCAGGTTGGCTATCACGAAAATTACAGGCAGAGAAACACACATCCTCCAAAGCTGACAGAACTGGAGAAACTGGTGAAGGGTCAGGACATTCCTTCTGTAATGTCAGTGTACTCCCACTGAAAACACTGGCAGATTCTGAAAATAGTCTCAAAGAGAGAGGAACCCACATAAGGGAAAATCAGAAATTGAGCTCTCCTCTGAATCAAAATCAGAAAAATTGAGGAAAAAATGTATCTGTCCTCATTTTCCTGTCCAAATTCAGAATCTTAAATCTTTTCAGGGAAAAGAGGTATTTTTTTTTCTTCTTTCTTTTACCAGAAACACTTAAGAAGGACCAATAGCATGAAAAAACCCTGAGCCAGATCCAATAAACTACTCCTGTCTAAGGAAATTTGAAGAGGAGTAGATACACGTCTATCTTTCTGTTTCTTTTTGACAGAAAAAAAAGCAGGGCCAACAGTGGTATAAACAGCAGTAGCAGCGTCCACAGGGATGGGCACAACATTCTGACAAAGCAGGGAATCTTTCCCTGTTCCCTCCCCCAGGACCAACAAGAGTGACTCTCCCTTGCCCACCGAGGGGGACCTCAACAGCTGTAAAAGACATTGCTGACCCCAACAGTGGCTGTAGGTGTTGCTTCAGATGGATTTGGGATAAAAGATGAGTGATCTGAGGTACAACCAATGGCCACAGAAGAGTCACTCACCTGCAGCTGAAGCAAACTGTTAGCCTACTGTGGTGGCACGGCTGTTTGCTTAACTTTTTCTTTCTGTGACTAGAAGAAGAACAAACTGTCCATGGGACCAACAGTTTGTTCCACGGTCAAGCTAAAAACAGTGCCTTCCCATGGAAACCAAGAAGCAAAAGTCGGTAAAATTTAAATTCTTTAATAGTCACTTTTTTGCACAAAAACACAGTAAATGCAGTTTAAAACACATATTCAGCCAAAATAAACATGATTTCTCCACAGAAAAAATGTTTTCAAATAATTTAAACAACTTTTAATCTGACAGGGAAAAGAGCATTCTCATTTTAAAAATACATTTGTGACAGTCAGTTAAAACACAAATCCCTACCTTAAAATAACTTTCAGAAACAGGAAAGTGTTAATAAACAGATAGTGTTTATAATGGAAGGTTTTTCCTGAAGGGAACTTATCTGTCCAGCAAAGGAACAGCACAAGCTGACCACTGATTCTTAAAACCTTCAGAGGAGCATACCCTTTGGAAGCAGGAGAGCTCTGAAGGGCTCGGTACCCAAACTGGTCTTTTTAGTCAGCTCAACTGAAGCTAATGGGTTGGGCGCATGGAAGGTGCTCTGAAGTTTTACAAGCTGTCTGGCTGTTATATCTTAAGCAGGATATAACCCATATATCTTAGGATACTGCAACAGTTAACAATATAAACCAATATATGCAAGTTTAGCAAAATGGTTAGATGGTGTGTTAGAGAAAGAACTAGACAGGACTGAACCTGGGAATCAAAAGAGAGAAAGTATGTGGGATGAGTTGAAGGTTAGGTTCAGAAAGATATTAGAACACAATGTTAAGACCTTGTGGGAAGGAAGGAGACAAAAGTATTTAAAAGCATTAAACAAGGTTGAAAGGGGGCAAGATAAACAGGAAGGAAACAACAGTGGGGATAGTGAAGGTAAATTAATGGAAGCATATTAAGAAAATATGGGAGAATATCTAGACAGTTTGAACACCTTTACGGCAAAAGCATCAAGACATGAATTCTATCCAGCAAACAAATACTTAACACAGAGGCTAAGAGAACAGAAATCTGAATGAATGGTTACAGAGCTACAAGATCCAGTAACTGGTAGGAAAGTAAGAGAAGCCGATAAACTAAGAAAAATGAAGGCAGCAAACTACAGCGACTTATACAAGCATGGTGACATCCTAGTGAAGAGACTGAGCGAAATGAAAGAATGTGTGCATGAAATACAGCTCAGAGCCATAGAGGGGGGAGGCAAGCAGAGCCATATGGCAAGGATAAGTGAGAATGAGATTAAACAGGCTACAGGAAGACAAAAAGGAGGAAAGTTTCCAGGTTCAGGTGGTTTACCACTAGACACATGGAAAAAGGTAATAGCTAGAGTGACAGGGATGTGGTTGTGTAATGGTGTAAGGACAAGATGTCCCATCCATGGAAGTGGGCAGTAGTGATGGTTATATCTAAGGAATATAAGAATACATTAGATCCAGGGCTATATAGACCCATAGCTGTTTTGAACCATGATTATAACATATTCATGACAACTATGGCAAGAAATATAACCAGAATATTAACCAAGAACATACATTGGGATCAGTGTGGGTTTGTGTGGGGGGGGGCAGACATTTGACGATATTAAATGAACAATGCTAGTTCAACAAGCTGCAGTCAGGAAAGGAAGGAGACAATGATGGTTGCACTGGATGCAGATAAAGTATTTGCTAGAGTAAGTTGGAACTTTCTTCATGAAATACTGACGGAAACCACATTCCAAAGAGTGGGTAGAGATGATAATTAGGATATATAAATACTCAAGAGCAAGAATGAAATGTGCACATGAGCTGTCAAATGTAGTTGGAATTACCAGAGGCACCAGAAAAGGATGCCCACAGTCATCATTGCTGTTTGCAACATACATAGAATTGTTTGTCTAGGAAATAAGGCAAGCTGAGATGTGTCTATGGTTTGGAGTGACAACAGGAAAGAATAGCAGTATTTCCTGAGGATGACCAGATATATCTGACCTACCCAGAAAATAACATAAATATATTTTTCATTGCAATTACAAAGTTAATGCACAGAAAACCAAGGCCATAACAACCAACTATAGACCAACACACCAACTGTTACAGGAATTCCCATTTCTCTGGGGACATCAGAAGCTGAAATATTTGGGAGCCCAGAACAAAAGAGACACCCAGTAGGCTGCAAGGCAAATGTGGGAAGAAATAGCAGGAAAAATAATTACTAACATCCAGAGATGAAAGATGGTTTATTGGTAAGAGGATAGATAACAAAATAGAAGACATTAAGATGTTTGTAGTTTTCCTGGTCTTATATGTAAGTCAATTTTATACTTCTAAACAAGAATTATGGCATAGATTAGAAAAATAAATCAATATTTGTTCTGGAGAGGAAAGAGAAGTGAAATACAACAGAGCAGAATTAAACTGCCAATAGAATATGGGGATGCATACCTGAGTGAGAGGTCTATCATAGAGCTACACAAATAATCTTAGTACGCGAAATGCAAGTATAGGGTTATGGAGTGATGTGGAAGGACATGATGTAGGCAAGAACAGAGAAAAGATGGGTAGATCAAAGCTTCTGAACATGCATGGGGGCCAGGCAGGAAACAAGGTAGTGAGAGAATGTATTTGTGTAGGAGTAAAGAAGGTAATGAATATGAAATCTATAAAGCCCTGGGCTTGCACGATACCACCTATTGGATACAAGATTTCAGGCAGAATAAATCAAAGTCATTGGATATCAATCAGGCATATGGAGAAAGAAAAGAGCCTAGATACTGGGAGCAGGCATTCAAGGGTAATGAGAGTATGACCTGGCAGACAGGCAAACAAAAATTCCTGCTAGGAGACCGAGATTGTTTAGACTACATGAGGTTAATATCAGACTGAGAATTAGAAGATGGCAAGTCAGAAGGAAGGAGAGCATCCAAAGATAGCAGACATTCTAACAGAGATAAGAGAGAGGGAAAGAAAATTCAAAGGGGGTTGATTGGAGGAATATACAGAGCAATAAGAGGGGGAGAAGGAAATAAAGATCATGAGATAGCAGGGATTTGGAATAATAAGATCTCACTAGAGATATCAATTGAAAATGGGCTAAAATAGTTCTGTCCCCAAGGTATGCCACTAAAACAAGGAAATTCAGAATCTTTGCTTAGACGTGCCACCAGAGCTATTTTTACACACCAAGTAAGCTCAATACCCCTTTTCATCGGTCTCAGATCAATGCTGGAGATGTGGGGGGAAGAGGTTGGCACAGAAGAACAGATATTCTTGGAATGTAGAAAGCTACAGCAGTTCAAACAACAGTTGCAAGATGAATTAATAAGAAATGGAAGATGCCCAATGAGGCTGAGCAATGAGAGGCTTCATTTGCATTGGAAAAGAAACAAGGTCAATAAATATGAGTAAGATATTTACTCAGTTAATCATCATTAACCCCCTTTTTCTCAGGGTTTCATGTTAACTGTCACCATCTCTCTGAATGCAATGGCACACTTCTGCCTTCTTTGACACTCGCGCCTGACTGTCACAGATGTTCTCTCACACAGTCCATCCACCTCTTTGCTCAATGTCCTAATTTCCTCTTACTTTCTTCTTGTCTGTCCCAAATCTTCTTCACCAGATTGTCGTCTGCTTTTCTGAATGTGTGCACAAACCACCATAATCTGTTTTCTTTCATCTTTTCTGCAGTTGGAGCTACTTTGCTTCTGCTCTTATGTTCTCATTTCTTTGATTGTTCCACAGTGTGCATCCTACCACCGATCTCAGGCACTGCATTTCCATCACCTCTCACTTTCTCATCTGCTCTGCCTTTAATGCCCAGGTTTCTGTACCATGCAGTAATACTGGTCACACCGCACCCCTGTACACCTTAATATTCAGCTTCTCTGGCATTCTTCTGTCATTCACTACACCTGAGACTCTATGTCACTTGGCTGCAGCCCCTTTGATTCTATCTTTGAACTCCTCATTCAGACCTCCCTTATCCTCAACCACCCCTCCCAGATACTTGAAGCTGTTAACCTGTTCCACTATCTTCTGTTCTGTCTCAGTACTCAAGGTTTTTCTAATTTCTACAATTTGCTGCCATTACTACTGTCTTTTCGGTGCTTAGTTTCATCCCATGTGCCTTCAGTTGTGCATTCCATTCCCCTATCCTTTGCTGAAGTTCTTGCTCAGAGTCTGCCTGTAATCATTTGCATACAGCAACATTTATGATCTGTCCCCTCTGACCTGTTTGCTAATGTAGTCCATCACAGTATGAACAGCAGTGGCCTCAGAGATGAACACTGGTGCACTCACACTGTCACTGGGAACCCCCTGTGAGACCGAACACTGTCTGTACTTGAGTCACTGGGTCTTTGTACATAGCCTGCACTTATTCTACCAATGTTCCTGGGACTTCAGGCCAACATAGGACTGCCCAAGTCATCTTTCTTGCAATCTTGTCATATGCTTTCTCCAAGTCTAGGAATGCCCAGTTGGACTCTTTCCTCGTTTCTAGATTCTTCTCAATTATCTGTCTCACTGCAGATATTGGGTCAGTTGTGCTGCATCTTGATCTGAATCTGAACTGCTCATCTCCCATCTTACATTCTGCTATTCTCCATTTCCATTTATCAATCACCCTGTCCAGAACTTTCATGCAATCTGACAGGAGTATGATGCCTCTGTACTGCCCACAGTTGTGGATGTCCCCTTTGTTCTTGTACACTGGTATAAGTATGCTTATTCTCCAGTCATCTGGGATACACCTTTCTCTCCACACTGCTATTAGTACCCTCAGGAGCCATTTCTCCCCTATCTCACCCAGCACCTTTATCATATCTGCTGTGACCTCATCTGATCCTGCTGCTTTCCCTGGCTTAATTTTCCTTAGTGCTGTTCTTACTTCTTCTAGGGTGGGCTCCTCTTCTCTCATCATAGGCTGTGTCTAGGGCAGTACAGCTTCTGTGGGGTTTTCTTCATTCAGAAGCAGCTGGAAATACTCTTTCTATCTGCCTTTGATGTCCTGTTGACGTATTAGCAAGTTGTTGCTGACATCCATTGTGAAGGGTGTCTATCTTTTTTATCTTTCGGTCTTTTCCTTGCAACATGATATAGTTTATGTGTGCCACCTACTAAGCTACTTTCCAGGAGCTGGTAGAGTACCTCCAATGCCCTGTTATTTGCTATTGCAACTGCTTTCTTAGCTTCTTTGTTACTCAGTCTCCCACTTTTTCATGCACTCCTTCTTTCTTTTGATGACTTTCTGGTCTTCTGCATTCCAGCTTTTCTTATGTACCTTATTTCCATACCTGGCTTGGCCACATATCTGTTCTGTAACAGTCTTTACACATGCTGTTTTGAGGTGATGCCATTCTTTTTCATATCCTTCTATTTCCTCCTCTTCTTGTGGTGCTAAAGCCCTGAGTAATTATTTCAACGGTTGCGCTTTCTCTCTATTCAACTTCCAGGTCTTCAGCCTGGTGTCTATTGACCTTAGAGCCTTCTCTGACCACTGCTTGCAGCTGATTATTGCAACTAGTGGTTTATGCTGTGAGTCAACTGTTTCAGTGGGGGATGACTTTCCAATCACTGATTTGACCCCAGTGCCCTTTACTTAGTAGGAGGAAGTCTACCTGAGTTGTATGTTGGCCATTCTTGTATGTGATCTTGTGAGATCTTGTGACTGTCTCCCTTTCTGAAATATGCGTTCACTACTATCAAATAAGAAACAGAAAATTCACCCCAGGGATAATACCAGTGGCTCTACTCGACAGAGGCAATGGGAGCTAAGGTCGGGTGGCACTATGCGAGGGTAATCCTATGGCTAGGCTTGTACAGGGCCATTAGCCTAGTACACACCTATAAACCTGTAAAATGGCTTCTTTTCCTTTACTCCTGTTGCCACACCTATGTGGACCCAGGCAGTCCTAATATCTTGTTCTATCTGTCCTCCTCCTGAGTAGTAGACTCTGGATCCCAAGCCAAGTGACTTTGCTGCACTGCCCTTCCATCCAGTCTCTTGGATTCATAGGAAGTCCAGCTTACTCCTTATCATCATGTCATCCACTTCCAAGTGGCATCCTGTCAATTAACCTACATTAAGTGTAACAATTCTCAGTTCATGTTTATCTTCTGGTTTTACATCCAGCTTTTACTCAACAGAGCTATCCCAGGTTACCCAAGCTGAGCAACTAGACACAGGCCAGTAGCTTATGGGCAGGCACACACTAGCCAATAGGGGCACATACACCCATCCCACCATTAGCATGGGTAGTCAATCCACATATCACTGGAAAATACCCATGCCAATTTTGGTAACATTAGTCAACATGACTGAATCCCCGAAGGCCATATTTTGCACAGTCGAGTGGCTAGCCTTGCCACAGAAAGCAGTCTGTAATCCATGTTCGCCTATCTTGAGGATACTGCACATCACAGTAGATCCCCAAAGCAGTTGGTCTGTGCAACTCTTCCCCCTATAGGGCATCATTCATTGATGAGTTTGAGATGGAAACACTCAGCATGTTTTTTGGAGGTGGGAGGAATCCCACAGAGACACAGGGAGAGAATGCAAACTCCAAACAGGTATTGACAGGAGATCAGAATGGAACCTTGTACCTTGCGCATGGAAGCAAAGACCTTAACCATTATGCCAGCTGGTCTGTTCTTAATATTTACTCTGTTAATGACAGCTGCAAAAAAGGTAATCATAAGGTAAGGGGAAAAGGGGGGATCTTTTGAAAACAGAGGAGGTAATATTAATGATGAATAAGATTTAGAAAACTGAGCTTATGAATAGAGAGCAACATGGGTGGAGAAACCTAAGGAAGAAATGAGACTCATGGGAAACACAGAGGGAAGAAAACAACTATGTTATGGTAGACTCAGCTACAATAACTATCAACACATGTTCAACAGAGAGCCAAGGGAGGAAGCTTATATCAAGAGTCAGGAAGTATAGCAATAAAAGATCAGAATAAACAAATAAATAAAAAGTAAAAATATCACAGCCATTGTATGTAGTTTACTAGTCTGAAGTTCACTGAAACAGGACAGTTAAGTATAGAGTGAGATAGAGAATATATAGAACACTTAGTAGTGATGCTTAACCACGAAAGAGATACATTAACTGTATGAAATATATGTACACAAAAGTTGGAGGAATGACTGGTTTAAAACAGTGTGAACAGTGTCTGCCTTAAAGGTAATAATATCCAGATTGTATAATCACTTAATAAAATGTAAATGTAAAGGCAGATCAGTGCAAATGTGGAAGTGCACCATGTAGGAGGATTGCACTGTTTGTAAGACAATGCTTGTTGATAGAATAAAAACTTGCTTGTAACAAAGAAACACGCAACTTTGCCAAATTTCCTTTCCCATATTGTATCCCTACTGCCAATCCGTGATTCTGCACTGGAGTACCTATTCATCCTTACACTTTTTTTTTATTTTTAGTCCATGCCTTAACTGTATGAAATATATGTACACAAAAGTTGGAGGAATGACTGGTTTAAAATAGTGTGAACAGTGTCTGCCTTAAAGGTAATAATATCCAGATTGTATAATCACTTAATAAAATGTAAATGTAAAGGCAGATCAGTGCAAATGTGGAAGTGCACCATGTAGGAGGATTGCACTGTTTGTAAGACAATGCTTGTTGATAGAATAAAAACTTGCTTGTAACAAAGAAACACGCAACTTTGCCAAATTTCCTTTCCCATATTGTATCCCTACTGCCAATCCGTGATTCTGCACTGGAGTACCTATTCATCCTTACACTTTTTTTTTATTTTTAGTCCATGCCTGATCCATCTTATCAGATCTTCAAGCAGTGGTTACATCAGTTTATTTCTTCATTCCAAAGTATGAAACAATAATCTCAGTTCACATATTATTAGCTGGCTTAATATGAAGTAAAAAGATTCCTTACGTCTGCTGTCTGCCTCACACCTACATAATATATTATTCAGTCTAATAACACTGAAACCTATTCTTTAGCTTTGATATGGCATCTTCCTCATATATATTTATAGCTGCATTCATTTGATTGAAAACATAAATGACTGACACACAAGTGATTGACAACAATTAAGCAACATCACAAACTGTTGACAGCACATTTGAGTGAATTACATTTTGTTGAATTCAAGTGTTATATGGTATAGGTATGTAGGAAGTGTGCAGGGAAATTAATGTTTGACTGAAATGGTGGTGTTTGTGAAAACGAACAGAATTCTGTTATAGCAGCTAGTGTATATGTACAAGTATTCAAGGGTTAGGTTAGAGTTAGGGTTAAGTAAGGGAATACATTTAGATTTGTGCCCATTTGGTGTTGTGCATTTTGTGTGTCCTTTTGTCTTGATTAATGGCATTGTTGGAGGGTACTGTTGGGGAAAGTGTTTTTAGTAACAGAATATGTACGGTTAGGGTTAGGGTTGGGGCAGGGGTGCTGGTATGGTTAGGGCTAGTAAATATGAGTAAATTGTTGTAGGGGGGTTAATTTTGCACTGCATGTAATTGTTTTCATTTGTTTCATCACTTTAAGACAGCTGGGGTGTATACATTCAAGAATGTGGATGTAATTGCTGGGTACATTTTTGTGTATTTATGTATGTGAGAGTCTGCACCTCTGCATGTGTACGTGATGTGTGTCTGAGTTTTGCTTATGTGTGTAAGAGACTGTCTACCTCTGATTTGTTGGTATGTGTGTGTATATATGAAATTCATATGTGTGTGTGTGTGTGTGTGTGTGTGTGTGTGTGTGTGTGTGTGTGTGTGTGTGTGTGTGTGTGTGTGTGTGTGTGTGTACATACTTATGTGGGTACATCTGTACACATTAAATAATTAAATAATGTATATCTATATTTTAGATGTAAAAAAGTCCTACAACTGCAATTATATATCCAACAGCAGCATTGAAACATTAGGAGAAGGAACTATTTTAAATCAAAATACATAAAAAAGTATATACTAATAATAAAACAAATCTAGATCAATTTAGCAGATGGCACTTGTTCTAAGCACAATAATGCCCTCCAGGGTAGGCTTTATAGGGAAAATAATGGGTCTCCCAGGGATAGAGGCCCTTTGCCTTGTATGTTGGACCTCATATCACTCTGGGGTGATCTATTATTTCACCAATAATGTCCACCCTGTTGGGAACTATTGCATTCTTAGTAGCTACCATCTCAGACAATACTCTATGTAACCACTGTAGTCCTGTTGTATTTAATTTTTTTTACTTTCTTTGAGGGGGGATTTCATTTTTCCTTATTGTCTGATTCTGTACTAGTATTATATACTTCCATGGCAGCAGTTAGAGATTTGAACTGCACATTCAAATAGTGCACTCACACAACACACATCAGTGACTTTTTCAACTTTTAAGTTTGAGACATGCAGCAGCCATTATTTATTCCAGACACAAATCTGTGATTAATGAGTCATATCCATCCATCCAGCTCTCCATCTGCAACCCCTTTAAAGCACAATCATATACTCTGTATATCAAATAATTCACATATGCTATAGTGTCCGTATCCCCAATTTCTGGTAAAAAAAATAAATAAATGTCTGACACAGCATAGATTGTTCTTTAGCTCATAGGTTGCCTGGAATTTTGTTTCAATACTGCCAAACTGCTTTTCTGTTCCTCATTTAAAGCAAAGGTACTAATCACTTTGATGGCTTCCTCACCTTGAAATAAGGAAACATGTCAATTTGCCACAAAGACCAGTTGCAGTAAAATGCACCTCATGTCTTTGGATCTAGAACTTAAAATCTCTTGCAGTTTCAGAATAACTGGAAACGTTATTACTATCCTCCAAAACCAGAATTTGAAGATAACCTTCACAAGATTTGTTACATGAGTTATCAGCATTTAACTCATGGGAAAAACATATCTGCTTCATTTTGTAAACTAGTGACTTGCTGTTTGACTGAAACAAATGTTGCAATGTGGATGGACATGTGAAAAATGAGAAATGGAGCCTTTTCAGTAAGTTGCTATTGACAAAATGTTTAATATCAAAGTCAAAACATGTTTGGGCCGTACAGGAAATGAGTTACATGACTTATCTTTATTGTCAAAAACTGTACATAAATGACAATTTTTGCCATCTCAGATTTTGTTCTGACATCTGGTTTAGTGATTTTATTCCACATTTCCAAACGCATGTTAGGGTCCCTATCACTGATGCCATATTATGTCTTCCAAACCTGAGATCTGTAAGAGGTACTAACTGGTTCAACACCACAGTATACAGTATGCAGGAGGCTTTATAATATAAGAAAGAAATAAGATAAACATGCTACTAGTTAAACGGTTAACTCCCAAGTGTCAAAACCCACTCAGTCACATTGACATCCCTATGTAACAATGCTTTGTTAAGAGAATACTATATCTACTAATCCAATTAATATTTAGTTTTCCTATTCACAATTTGGATATGTTCCTGTATAGAACCAGACTAATTTCCCCTTTTCCTGACATTCATCATCCCTAGGCCACCTTTATAGTTATGATTTCTAGTTTTTGACTCTGTCTATGGAAACTTTTTTTGAATTTATGTTCAAGCAATTGTATATTTGTTGTATAATATCTTATTTAATTCTTTCTCAATATTTTAACCATTGTATGCTGCATCATTTGTAAAACTCTGATTTTACTCCTTTTATATATTCGATGCTCTTTGTACAAAATAGCTATGTTTATATAATTTTTTACTATATATCTGGAGCTTTTCTCCCCGGGCCTCTGCTGAAAACGGTCACTTTTTGTCCATTCGGACTAACCCGGTAAACAAATTGAAAATAAATAAAATAAAAAAAATAGTTTATATAAACTTATTAACTTCTGAAAAACCGTGTTGCCATTGATTTAAAAGAAACGCTTCCACTGAAGGTTGATTCTTTGTGAGCTGACTTGTGTGTTACTGTAACTAAGCAAAAATTATGTTTTTGCTTGCGAGTACAAAAGGAAAAGTATCTCCAAAACAGTCTGATATTGTTGTTTAACAGTATCTGTTAAAATAGGGTCTATATCACAATGTTGAACTTACAAAAGTTCGATCGCTGTAATATCGAACCGTTATGTTTGTAACCCAATAAAATTGGAAGCACAGAGCAGCGTTTTTCTTTTCCCAGGGAAATAAATCTCTGTTTCGTGACAAAAAAAAAGTTAACCTTAAACCTAAACTGAAGTGGGAGTCTGTGCTCCCCACACCACCCAATGTGGGGGGCTGTGCCCCCACCCCCCCTACTTAAGTATACCAACTCCAAGATCGCACCACAGTGGAGGAAATAACAAAGCCTTGAAAAACGTCGCACCAATTTTTTTTCCCTGGGAAAAAAGTCAATGTGCCATGACTTCACTATTTTCCACTTTTGGACATTAGGGTTTGATATTACAATGTTCAAACTTGTTTTAGTTCAACGTTGTAATATAGACACATTAAAATATTACTTTTGCTACTCTGTAAGTAGGGTACGTGCAGTAGAAGGTAACCTGGTTTGCAAAGTGCAAATAAATGAATGATGTCAATTGCACAGATCCTCTTTTGATTAATGATTTTGCACTGCAGCCTGAAGTAAAGCCAGATTCTTCAAAAGTTGTGGTTACTCTCACAAAGTGAAGAGCATCTGAAATTCCTTTTATTCTGTAGCTGTAGGATTAACTAAACTATAAACTGTGTGCTGACATGGACAGAATAGATGCTGGGAAATCTGATATAGCACATGTAGTTTTACCAATAGTTTCTACATATTATCTAACTCAGTTGCATCTGGAATGTCTGTTTCCATTTGTGCTGGTTAGTTGGAAATGAAACCTATAAAATTAAGACAGGCTCTTTAAATTCTAGATACCTTCGTATTTCCTGTGCTGTCTGCTTTTTATGTTCTTTAGTCATATTTTATTGAAGCTGTTTTATTGTAGTAACTCAACGTGCCATAGACGATATTTAATATGGAGTCATTAGTGGTAAGCTTGACTCTGAACTGTTGAACCTATAAAACTAAAAGATTATTTTCTAAAGTACTTGGCTTTGCGTTATGAAATATTGCTTTGATCATATGTTTTTATAAAAGTCTGCATTGTAAGTATCCCAGTTCTTAAAACCAGGTTAATGGCATTTGGAATAGAGCATAGTAGTATAAATGCAACTGTAGGAAGCTCCTTGAGTAGATGGATATTTTTTAAAGGTCTGAAAACTTAACCTTTATATATTACATTGATGTCTGATTTATTTAATGAACTATTTAAAATGCCATTGACTTTTACACACACACATGCACACATGTATGCATATTTACACACACAGATACACGCACATGTATGCATAGAAATGTGCACTTAAATGTAAGCTCTTGTGTGCGCGCGCGCGCGCACACACACACACACACACACACACACACATGCACACTCATAGCTTAAAAAAGATCAGTAATCAGTTACATTACTGTTTACAATTAAGACTAGGTAACTCAAAAAACAAACAAAAATGGGTTATATGTACATGCTCAAAATGGAAAAGAAAAATTAAAATTCTCCTTTTTGGAAAAAAAAATCCTATCAAAACATTGTTTAATCGTTATTTCCCATTTGATGTCCATATCTATAACCCATATTTTGCTTTACTTCTAGATCTCATGCTGAGAAATGCCTGTCCTTTTTTACTTAATCCAAAGATTTCTTGTGTGCTTATTAAGGTGGCCCACATATAATTCAAGGTGAGCCTCCTTATCACAAAATTTGCTAAGAGGTTTTTGTATTTGCTTTACTAGTGTCATAGAAATTGGAAAGATAGTGTTAGATAATTTCAGTAAAATCTGAAAACTAAAAACAGCAACCTTTTAAATTTGCAGTGTATTTAGTTGCCACAACTAATGTTTGCAGCGTTGGCATATCTACTAAAGAGGCATTCCAAGGTGTGTTCCTGATAATGAACTTTTTTCTTAAATGCTACATTTGTAAGTGTATGATTTTGTGTTGAGTGAGTAATTGCACATGCTGTAACAGATAAGCAATAGTAATACAACGAAAACAAACCAGTACCACGAATCCCACTAGGCACTGAGGCACAGAACCCTCCGTTTAAAGACACAAAACAGTACTGTAGATAGGATCACTGCAGCTCCAAACTATCGAACACCAGATGGACGAGCAGGAAAGGTTAAAAAGTTCTTTTATTGCACACAACAAGAAAACCATCCAAGTAACCACTCCAAGTAACCACAAGCGCTTTCGCCTGTTCTTAACAGGCTTTTTCAAGTGTATTAGGTTGCTGCTTCATTCAGAATTTATACCAAACCAACCCTGCTCATGTGATTAAATTAATTGCATGATTGTCATCAATTGATTAATACAAAATATTTAAAAATACATACCCTAAAAACTGTAATTCTTTTTTCAAAACATTAAAACTGCAATTTTACTATCAAGTCTTTCCGTAGTTTGCATATAGAAAAAGTAATAAATGTATATGTAACTGAACTTTCAAAACCTAAAAATATAACTTAATACTTTATGTAAACTTATTGTGTGAAAAATAAGTTACAAAAGTTTATGTTGAAATGAAATACTTTCCTTTCGCCTACTTTAAACACACATTTTGTAACCACAAACACATTTCCCTTTCTCATAACTTCAGAACAATGTGCAAGTTTTGAAAATGTCAATTAGATACTTACTACAAACCCCTAACTTATTTAATTCATTAAAATATGTTAAAATATACTGCTTGGTTTAAGTAACAATAAAACAACTAATAATACTGTAAACATGACTATTTTAATATTTAATGCTTTTAGATGATAGCTGAACCTTAGAAACTCAGCAATGACCAGATTCAGAACCATTAATACAGTTACCGCTAAAAGTTGAAACAATGTGGGGTACTTCAGTTGATCCTGTTTCTTCTAGCCCTAAGAATGTCCCCTAAACTTATCCCTTCATTAATGCCTGGATATTTGGTTGCATTAAGCCTTAGTTGCCAGGTTAATTCTTTGATCCCCAGCATTGTTTCCCAGTCTCCTCCTCTCAAGTCTTGTTTTACATTGTCCACTACAAAAAACTTTAATGCCATGTTTTTACAACTGAGAGAATGCTTGTAAACGACTTGTCTCTTTCCTTGTTTTAATGTTGTTTATGTGTTCATATATTCTGCGTTTTAACTGCCTCTCAGTTTTGCCCACATAAAAGGATGGGCATTTTTGGCAAAGTCCTATATATATAACTCCAGATGAATTACAATTGTAATTGCACTTTGCATACAAGGTGCTTTTACGTGAGGGAATGTGAACCTGCTCTTTGTTAATAAGATAGGAACATTGCTTGCATCTACCGCATGCAAAAGTGCCTTTTCTTTTGCTACTAGAGCTTGCTGTTTCTCTTCTGATTGAATGTTTTGTTCAAATATTCCTTCAAATTGATGTTCCTTTTCCTAGTAAAAGTTATATGTTCAGGAAATAACTTATTAAATTCATCTTGTGATGTAATCATAGGCCATAAATTCCTGATAGTGTTTTCAATTAGCAAAGAGTCCTGAGAATATGTATATACAAAATTCTTATGCTTATCACATTTTGTGTCATGTTGCTTGCTGAGTACTACAGGCCCTATTCCCAACAGAGGTTTGAGATCGTTCCCTCTTCTATGAACAATTTCATCCAGTATAACCTGGAACAATTCAAAAGGATAACCTCTAATGTGAAAAGCTTTTTTAAAAATTCTGCCTCATCTTGAAATAGTTTGTCTGTACTACACATTCTGGACGCTCTTACTAGCTGTCCTTTAATGATGCCCTTTTTGATGTGCCAGGGATGACCACTATCGTAGTGCAAGTATGCATTACAGTGTGTTTCTTTCCTGTATATCCGTGAAGTGAAACCTTTTGATTAGGTCTTTTTGTTAATGTAATGTCCAAGTAATTCAAACTTTCTTTACTCAACGTGTAAGTGAATCTGAGAAAACAAGTGGTGTTCTCCAGGTACTCTATAAATCCTAAAAATTGTTGTTCTGTACCTGACCATAAGATGCAAATATCGTCCAAAAACCTTTTGTAAAATACAATATGTTCTTTCCAGCTGGTGTTGTGTATGAATTCCTTCTCCCACTTGTGCAAAACTATATTTGCATATGCAGTAGCGCATGGGGCGCCCATAGCCACCCCACTTTTTTGTTTGTAGAATTCTTCATTAAAATTTATAAAGTTGTTATGCAGCACAATTCTCATAAATTCTAGTATTGTGTTAACTAGATCAGTGCTAAGTCCTGATTCCTTAACAATAACTTCTCCGAACCAATCCATACCTTGCTCGTGCGGTATGCTCGGAAATAATTCGACAATGTCTATTGTTACCATAAACAAATTAGAATTGTCAATTTCTTGATTTATATTGGTAAGGAACTCCCATGAATCTTTACAAACAAAATCTAGTTGCTTAACATATTTTTTCAGGTGGAAGTCAATGAATTTACTCAGAGATTCAGTTACACTGCCTGCTCCTGATACAATAGGACGAAATTTTAAAGGAGCAAGTCCCTTATGCACCTTGGGGATACCAAAGAGTACAGCTGTTTTAGGTTTAGGTACAAGTAAAAAATTGTGAGTTTTCTCATCCAAAAATCCTTGCAGTAATAAATCATGTATATAGTATTTGATTTTACTCACTGCTATGTTAAGCTCATTCAAAGAGCTTGGTTCATAGGTGTTAGTGTTTTGTAACAAAGCAAAGATGTAATTCTCATATTCAAGTTGCTTCATGAGCACTATACCCTCCCTTGTCCGGCTTCATTACTCTGATTTTATTCTTCTTTAAATTGTTAACCACCTTCTGCAAATATTCAGGGAAATTAGTAGAGCCATAATTCTTGTTTCTGTCTAAATTATCCCTAAAAATTTTTCTATAATTTCTTCAAACATTTTTAGTTTAGGGTGGACAGGGGTTAAAAGTGCTACTTCTACCCAGAGTAGTTTCAAGTGGGGCCTGATTTTTAAAAATAGCAGTTAAATTTAAGTTTCTTACAAACAATTTAAGCTCAATTAAAAGCTTAGGAAGAAAAGCTGGCTTGTTGGGTACAAATTGTAGTCCTTTAGTAAATAATTCAAAAAAGTCTTTGGTGATATTTATGTCTGTGTAATTATATATACTGAAACTGTCAAATGTGTGAACACTGCACAAGCCGTGCTCACTTACAACTCTAGAGACCTTTATGTCTTCTTTGTTAACAGAATGGTCATTACTCAACGTCTCCTGCCCCATACATTCTGCTGGTATTGATTTGATTTCACCCTCGGTCTGCCCTGGGGAAGTTGAAAACCCTGCTGCATACTGTTGGTACTTTTTTGTGCAAGCCTCTCACTTCTCCTGGGCAATTCATCATAGTTGTAGCCATTATTTCTACTGTGAGAAGTTACAGTCTCAGTATTTTCAAGGGTGTTTTGTTTATGAGCTCCCCCTGCTGGGTATGCCCTCCCTCTCTGTATTCCATTAAATCTCATTCTATATTTATTGTCTTCCTGTCTAAAACATTAAAACAGTAATCGTCTACTTCTCTGAACGCTTTCATTATATTTCCTTTTGTAACTTAAAAATCTATCATCGTTAGTGATACTATCATGCAGTACATTTAGTTCATTCAACAAAACCTCTTCTTTTTTCATGTAGTCATCAACCATTAATTTCAAAACCTCAATTCCAGTTTTATTAAACAACTCTGTTAGTTTAGAATGCAAAGTTGAGCCTGAAAAAGCGCTGTTAGGGTATCTGTAACAGCGTAACCCCTTAGGTACACGCTCAACTTTAATGCATTCCTGCAAATAATTAATCTCTAACTGTGAATTTTTAAAAGCATACAGTTTATCTTTAAATGTCTCAAAGTCATTGTCCAACTGCTCCAAATGCAGATTAAAAGTACCTGTTTTGAAACATGGTAGTTGTTCTGTCCAATCTTTAAAGCTGAAATTGTTGTCCATACTAAAAGTTCCGTTTTTGTCAGCATGTTCTTTGCTGTTAGGGGAAACGAGCGGATGATTCACCATAACCGGCTCCCTGTTTGAAGGTCCTGGTCTTGGGCCTCTTCTACCCACGTTGTTTCGTTCCTTGTCTTTCGCTTGCTGCTGGTTGCAAGGTATTCCTGAAGTCGAGGAACCATTAGACCTGTTGGAATTCATTATACTGTTATTTAACTGTGTTAGTAGAGCCAAGACCTGATTTAACTCTCTACGAGTTACCGGCGTGTCATCCGGGTCTTCCCCAAGTAAGAAAGGCGTGTCAGTAAAAACTGGAGATGTTGCGTCCTCTGCCATAGCTCAAAACCAGGAAGCAATACAACGAAAACAAACCAGTACCACGAATCCCACTAGGCACTGAGGCACAGAACCCTCCGTTTAAAGACACAAAACAGTACTGTAGATAGGATCACTGCAGCTCCAAACTATCGAACACCAGATGGACGAGCAGGAAAGGTTAAAAAGTTCTTTTATTGCACACAACAAGAAAACCATCCAAGTAACCACTCCAAGTAACCACAAGCGCCTGTTCTTAACAGGCTTTTTCAAGTGTATTAGGTTGCTGCTTCATTCAGAATTTATACCAAACCAACCCTGCTCATGTGATTAAATTAATTGCATGATTGTCATCAATTGATTAATACAAAATATTTAAAAATACATACCCTAAAACTGTAATTCTTTTTCAAAACATTATAAACTGCAATTTTACTATCAAGTCTTTCCGTAGTTTGCATATAGAAAAAAGTAATAAATGTATATGTAACTGAACTTTCAAAACCTAAAAATATAACTTAATACTTTATGTAAACTTATTGTGTGAAAAATAAGTTACAAAAGTTTATGTTGAAATGAAATACTTTCCTTTCGGGTACTTTAAACACACATTTTGTAACCACAAACACATTTCCCTTTCTCATAACTTCAGAACAATGTGCAAGTTTTGAAAATGTCAATTAGATACTTACTACAAACCCCTAACTTATTTGATTCATTAAAAAATATGTTAAAATATACTGCTTGGTTTAAGTAACAATAAAACAACTAATAATACTGTAAACATGACAATTTTAATATTTAATGCTTTTAGATGATAGCTGAACCTTAGAAACTCAGCAATGACCAGATTCAGAACCATTAATACAGTTACCCCTAAAAGTTGAAACAATGTGGGGTACTTCAGTTGATCCTGTTTCTTCTAGCCCTAAGAATGTCCCCTAAACTTATCCCTTCATTAATGCCTGGATATTTGGTTGCATTAAGCCTTAGTTGCAAGGTTAATTCTTTGATCCCCAGCATTGTTTCCCAGTCTCCTCCTCTCAAGTCTTGTTTTACATTGTCCACTACAAAAAACTTTAATGCCATGTTTTTACAACTGAGAGAATGCTTGTAAAACGCACTTGTCTCTTTCCTTGTTTTAATGTCGTTTATGTGTTCATATATTCTGCGTTTTAACTGCCTCTCAGTTTTGCCCACATAAATGTTTGCAGCGTTGGCATATCTACTAAAGAGGCATTCCAAGGTGTGTTCCTGATAATGAACTTTTTTCTTAAATGCTACATTTGTAAGTGTATGATTTTGTGTTGAGTGAGTAATTGCACATGCTGTAACAGATAAGCAATAGTTATATGTGTGCATGTGTGTGTGGGTGTGTGTGCGTGTGTGTGTGTGTGTGTGTGTGTGTGTGTGTGTGTGTGTGTGTGTGTGTGTGTGTGTGTGTGTGTGTGTGCATGTATATGTGTATATATATATATATATATATATATATACATATATATATATATATATATATATATATATATATATATATATATATATATAGATAGATATAGATAGATATAGATAGAGATATATAGATATAGCTATAGATATATATGGATATAGATATAGATATATACATATATGTGTGTGTTTACTGTTGTATTTATGATCATAACAATGTTCAATGCAGGAATAACAAGACCAGAAGATCACAAGCTGAGAATGTTGAGGAACATGGGAACAAACAGCCGGACTTGCCCCACTTCTAGGCCCATGTTAGCAGCTATTTCTGTGTCCACGCAGTTCAGAAGTTTTGATGCTCAGCATTGTTCATTCCTATAGACCTCAACATTCTTGACTTGTGATCTTCTGGTCTCATTATTCCTGGATTCAACAGTGTTATGATCACAAATATGCTAGAAACCATATACATATGTATACATGCACATATACATAAGAATATATAAATGTGTGTGTTTGTGTGTGGGTAATAACATAGTTAATGTATAACAAAGATTGCCTCTAATTGTTCTCCCTACAATATTATTCTCTTCTTACTAAACAATGAGGGTATCATGTTTATCCTAAAACATGGCATTTGTTATTGTAAAGGTAACTAAGCTGAAATAAATGGACTCCCTCCTAATGTCGGCTGGATAGATATGCTTAATGATAATGATACAGTACCATAAGATTCATAGAACATTTTCAGTGGCATTCTTAAACAGTGCTTCTGAAAATGTACCACTGAGATGTAAATGTATTGGTAGTCTGAAGAATAAGCTGCTGTGGAGGAAATAACATATCAACAAACTATGTAACAGGGGAAAACAAGATATGCCATCTTGAAAAACAAGCCTAGTTCAGCAAACAATTTCCACCTAAACTAAATAAAGGAATTATCTATGAAATTGAATGACATGGCTAGCACAGACTGTTAAAGCAGGCCAGCACACAAAACTGAGGGCAACTATATATTTTTTATTATATCAATTAATTAAAGTGAAATCAGGAATGCAGTAGACTGTCAATAAATAATATAATACTATATGATCCCCTATTAGTTGCAGAATGCTAAAACTAGCCATTGACACTGACAATGAAAATATATCTGCTTTGATTACAAATTTAATGAGGAGAAATTAAAAGCAGACAGTGAAATAAAATATTTAGGAATCACCACAAGCATTAAATTAGCTTTGATCTGTGTGCTGTAACCAATATTAGACAGGTTGTCCCCCTAATACTGTAAATTCGGAGAAGTCATTGTACCTCTGTACATGGCATTGAGCAGACCTACAATAAACTATAGCACTGCATTCCTGCCTAAAGACAAGCCACTTGAAATAGCTCAAGAAAGTTTAAAGATTTTTAATGAAGAAAATATAGTAAAACTATACTGAGGGAGACTACTACCTCTGTTTTCTGCATCCTATGGACTTAGTAGGGAAGGATGCTTGCAATATTTAAAATTTAAACCTATAACATACAATAGGCAGAGTCAAGACAAGATCCTGTACACTTATGCTTAAAATTAATATAAATAATAGAAAATACATGTTTTAGATTACTTGTCCAATCATTTCCAAAACTTTGGAATAAATTATCATCCATAACAAATTTAATATCCTTGCTAAAAGTATTTAGAAACAACATTGATAAGTATATGAATAACAGGAAATGGCAACATGGAATATGGCAGTCAAACCTCTTGAAGCCCAGTTTGATATAAGTTTGGCATGAAAATCCGTAACCTGCAAATATAAGTATATGCACATGCAGTATAACAAACAACTTGCTAAAAGGGATATTGTAGGTGACAAACAGTATACACAATCTATGGTAAGTCACTTATGTCAACATATATGCTGAATGGATCAAGTCTAGAGTACTGTAAACAAACAGTATACGCATACACGCACAGCACTATTAAAATATGCATGAACAGTGAAATGTCAAGAGCTGAAGAAAGTGACCTCATGGTTGTTTGTCTTTTCGGCTTTTTCCCAGTAAGGGGTCGCCACAGCGGAACTCCAGTCCGCTAATGATTGGCACTAGATTTTTACGAAATGTCGAGGTGCCAGCTTGACGCCCAACCTTCAACGAAGGCACGCCCATTTATGCACGCATGTTTTTCAAACGTTACCCAACCGCAAAGATGACATGCAGACTCCACACAGAAGGCACTTCCAAGCCCAGCCGAGAATCGAACGGGGGAACCTCTTGCTGTGAGGTAACAACGCTACCGCCGTACCACCGTGGCATACAAGAAAGTAACCTCATGGTAACAGCTGAAAATAGAACAACTATTACTTGTGAGTATATGAGTATATGATAAGTGCTTTTGTGGGGTTGTCAATTCTTCAGATCAAATAAAAGTAGGCAAAAACTAAGATTAAATAGTGCAAACAATTAAACACAATTAAAACAATTAAAACACTAATTAAGCATTCCATATCCGCCTATCTTTTAAAACAGGTTTTAAAGGAATGGCACTGTTAAGACGTGGTTCTTCATGTGTCTGCAAGGCAGGAAAGTGCTTATTATTTATTAAAATTTTGTCTTCATTGCCTTGTTGGTTGGTTTTATTTCCTTTTTTGGACTTTGATCAGTATTTAACCAACCTTCGTCACAAGGATATTATTTTGGGGGGAGGGGGGCAATTACTTGTGAGTATACAATCATTGTTGTAAAAATATTTTACTGCCTGTGAATTATATTTTTTTTATTTTTAATCCCTCATTAATTGGGTAACCTGTTGAAATATAAGGGCCATAACATTGATTTTTAGTATAGCAAGGCTAAAAGTGCAAAGATCAGGGCTACATATTAAGTCAAAAGTTGCACAAATGGAAATATTTTAAATGATGTGCCACCGCTGTATACTTCCTTAAATGTGCTTGCATTTACCCTAAATTTCACAGAAAGGATAAAGCAAAGAGGGTAAACCTACATATTATTAAAAAGAGAAGAGATATACACATGTCTGACACTGTTAATCCAGTAGTACACTTGTTTTAAAAATGTGCTTTTCTGTAAAGAAAAAGATTTCTATTTTTCAGTATTTTTTCGAGAGCCTCGTGGTGTGCCCCCAAGACAAATATGAATTTATTACAAAAGAAGGAACCTTATTTTATTCTAAAATATAATTTATTATAGCCAACTGGACTTGGCAATTAGCTTCTTTGGAAATGTCTTTCTCTGATTTCTGTTCAATGTTGCTACAGTGTGGTGTAGTAGATTCTTCTCTTACATGTTATCTTATGCATTGTCCCTGTCTAGGAAGAGTTCTTTTAAGGATTATATCAGATGGGGAAGCAATAAGAACATTACCCCCATTTCACTATGGGATTCTAGGATGCATCTGATGAAGCCCTACTGTCACGGATGGAGTTCTTTCATGTCTATCTTATTTGTGAGTGAGCCTAGCACATAAACGGATTAGATATGAGAACTGTCCCTCATCTGTCCTTTGTAAAACTTTGAACCCTAAACAGAAGCACCCTACCTTTTCATCTTCATTTTCTGCAAATCCTCATTTATTTTCTTAATGCTCTCCATTCCTTTTTCTTTCTTCACATTTTCATAATTTATAAAATACTTAATCCCTTTCCCCACCAGACTACCTTTTCCTCACTTTTGCACTTCTGACTGTCGTACCTGTTTCCTTCTGCATTAGTTTGTATTGTTCCCTGTCTGCTTCCTTCTATGTTTCCTTTTATTTACTAAATGCCCATTTTTCCTGTATCACTGATGATTATTTGAGGACAAGATTGTTTATTTATTCCTCCTTTTTGTGTTGCATGCTTATGTCATGCAAAAGCTGTAGTTTCTGTTGTGACACTTTTTATTAACCACTATTTTTTTGACATTCCCTTCATGATTGCTTGCTAGGTTTTCCAGACGTCCTGCCCATTTTTAGTCTACCCTTCTATACTTCAGAACCCTCACTTTTAATTGTCTTCACTCTGTAGTTTCCTTCTTTTTTTTTGAAGATGACCATTAAGTCTTTATTGATGCTTCTCCTTCTAACTGCTAACCCCCTCCAGACTTACTTGCTTACCCTCACCCTGGTTAGGGGTGACCAACCTGGGGTCACAGATGGCGGACCAAGAAAGAGAGGCATCCTGACTGATCATCATTTGTTACTAATAGTGGAGATTCTTTCTGAGTGATCTACATTTCCCAATGGCTGTGCAATGACTTGAGCATGCATGCAAGCACATTCCTGTACATGCTAGGTTACTCTTTGTTCTTCCCCTTAGTGCACATATGCTTAGAAAGCACCCCCCAGGTAGATGAGCGACTGCTCAAGCCTACACTATTCTGTGAGTCTTCAAACTACCCTAGTTATTAGTCACTTCTGGGACACCAGCATCAAGCACATAGTGTTTCTGGGTCTTGTTACCCATATGTCAATCTGATCTTCAGCTGCAAGTAGAGCCCCCATTTGTATGCTCCACTAGAGGATCCAACTTAGGGCCCCCCAAAACAGGTGGTACAAACACTGTCAAACCTAGTGGTTCTTAAATGATGGAACTAGACAGGGCAGGTGTGCTATGACATCATCCTTGACACATTACTAGATTTTCACTTTAGGCTTTAACCCACCTGAGTACTGGGGAAATAGGAGAGTACAATACTGACACTGATCTATATTGTTGACATATTTCACTATGTTTTTCTTCTCCAGACAGTGACTGAATGGATTCTATAAGATCAGTCCATCATCTCAGTTAGGAAACTGTATATATACAGAAAGAGAGCAAGCAAGATAAAGATATATAGACGGGCAGACTGATAGACAGAGAGATAAGTAGATAGATAGATAGATAGATAGATAGATAGATAGATAGACAGACAGACAGACAGACAGACAGACAGACAGACAGATAGATAGATAGATAGATCGATCTTAACTTGTATTGTTTATGGCTGCAAACAGTCAGCTGGCCAACCCACCTACCTTTCACAAATGAAATTTTCCTCCAAAGTTGTATTTAAAGAGAACAACAAATTTTCCTTCTCATTGTTCTCTTCTTTGTTACCTTTTATGACAAACAGTACTGGCACCAACAACACAGGTGCCCAAGAAGGGGCCTATATTAGATCATCGAAATGGCTCATTATCAAATGCCGTAACGGCGAACTGCAAAACCCGAACCCTAACAATATCAAAACCTCAAAACAGTGAATTTTTTCCCAGGGAAAAAATTTGCTGTTCCGAGAAACACACACATACCACAAGCACACGAAAAAGCAGCAATCTACACACATACACTTAAAAACTACTTCTAACCCTACACTACACTGCACATACACTACTATCTATCCACTTACCTTAACCCAGACCCTAACTCTAAGGTCCGTCACTATCACGCATTCACCTCACCCGCGCCCTAACCCTAGGTCACTTAACCCTCCCCTAACGCCAAATTCTTTCACTATCGCACACTCACCTCACCCACATCCTAACCCTAACTCAATTAACCCGCCCCTAACACTAACCTCCGTCACAATCGCACACTTACCTGACCTGCACCCTAACCCTAGCTCACCCAACCCGTGCCCTAACCCGAACGTCCGCACAATCACACACTTACCTTAACCCAACCCATAACTTTCACCGCATCGCTATAAACAGTGAAGCCACAACAACGGCCAACCGAATTCTTTCCCTAGGAAAGAATCCGGTTTTGTGCAGCTTCGCTGTTTTCAACGTTTGAGATATTGGGTTCGATATTAGATCGTTCAAAATTCAGCCGTTTCAATGATCTAATATAGACCCACCCAAGAAGGCATCATTTTCAAGTATTCTTTCGTATATAGTCTTGTATAAACACCCTGCCCTACACCTACACCCATCTTTCATATCATTTACTGTACCCAAAGAATTCTAATAAAGTACCTCCATCACTTAGTCCTTTTAGCCCACAGTCTGAATCCCCAGCTGACTCATTTAATTCAGTCCCTCTACCACAACCACCCACCCTCACCACCACAGTTAAGCACCTTGCATTCTCATACTCTATAAGTAATCATAACTTATTTTCTAAGCAGTAAGTAGTCTTGTACAGGAAAACTTTGTGAAATTGGTAGAAGTATAGATTTGGGGATAGAACAGACATGCCTTTCAATTGTACAGATTTTCACAGAATTTCTAGATTTTTGCCTCATATTTTTGGTCTGTTCCACATACAATTTGTGCTTTTCTGGCAAATCACTAAGGACAGAAGTAACTAAATAAGGACATATATTTTAATTTCAGACTATATATTCTTCAGAAAATGCTTTCTAACCCAAATCTGTTGTTGTTGTTTCAACTATCTAAGTTTATAAGAGCAATATTTAAAACCTGCCACCCCACCACCACCATTATTTTAGGCTTTGTCCAGATTTCTTCCACTAAGAGGATTGAAAAGTATGATAACAGACATTGCTGACTGGGTCTGCAATGACATTAGAGAATTGCTATGGACCCACTGAACTCTGCTTATACCTTTAACCAGTTCATTCAAGAAGGAGTAATAAGACCTTTTATATAGAATTATCACAGTAGAAAAATGCACAAGGAAACACACATATACCTACTGATTGCAAGGAGTAACAAAGAGTCAAAACATGGCTATTAAATCAATAGTTCTATTTAGTTCACAGAGGAAAAGAGGGAGGCTCATGAGATCCATTCAGTAAACTGTATGGATAAGGGGAATGACCCTCCTTTATTTGCAGAAGAAAGTGCCATGAAGGGCAACGTAGAGGTGGCTGATAGAATTCATTATACAATTCTTAAAGGACTAAGGGGAAACTGTGAATACAACTAGCCCTTTATACAGATAAGGAGGATCATACAGGTCATAAAATATAGAAAAAAAAATGTGGTTACCCTGCACAACAGTGGGGACAGGAGAGTAGCCCAAATCTACTGAGCTACAAGTCTGACCACAGACTTAGGGAAAATAATATATATAAATGTGTGTGTGTGTGTGTGTGTACATATATATATATATTAAAATATTTTTGGAATACTGACACATAACCCAAGACAGCATAGATTCACGGTGGGAAAGCTATGCCTGTCAGACCTACTACTTGAGCAGCCATAGCATTAGATGAGAAGGAGGCTGTTGACATGAAATACTTGGATTTTAACAAGCATGTGATACAGTGCCACACAAACATAATGTAAAAGATAGGCAGAACGTCCTAGCACAGAAGGACAGAGCTTGCATGTGATCCAGGTGACAGGGTTTTGATTACAGCCTTGGCATTGGAGGAGCTAGGCAGGCAGGGAGGGAGGGGGGTGGGAGTGAAGGGTCTTTGCCCTCTCTTTTATTACAGGGGCAGGGAAGAGATGGAAGAAGTCAGCACCACACAGGAATGGAGTAGTTTCTCAGATGGAATCAGGAGAAATCACCTCCGGTGTTTTGGGGAAGGTGGGTGGACCTATTTGGTGGCAACATCCTTTATGGAAGTGAGGGACCACTAGTGCACACAGCCCATTGTATGCCTTCTTCCATGACATAGGCAAGCATGCACACAGAGGACATAGGACCATAACAGAAAAAAAACTTAACTACCCTGATGGCTGTCACTGTGACAGCTCCACTCAGTTGACTGTCAACCTGCTGACGGAGAAGAAATGAACCAAGGGGGAGTCTAATTTATAGCAGGCAGCAGTGGTAAAAAAAAAAGTTCCACAAACCTGAAAAGGATCAAAAGATGATAGTATAAGTAAAGCAGTGGTTAGATAAATGGCACAGATGGTCACAGTAAATTAAATCATCTTATGTACAAGCATGGTTATTAGTGGTTACCCCTGCTGCAAATAATTGTTAGCCCCTTTCAGTATTTTTACAAGTTGCATCAGGGAAAGTCTGAAAGGACAAGAATGTATTTAAGTATGGGATGCATGAAAAAGGACTTGTTAGGATTAGAAGAATTGTATAAAATGTGGGATACACAATTCAATGCAATACCTCTGGGAAGCAATATTGCAGAAAAGTAGTACACGTATATAAGAGAAGGAGGTTCATAATATGGCAGCAAAATTATATGAGGTCTTCCTGAGAAGCAATATCTGGATAGCATGATTATCATACCTCAGTAGGCATAGTCATGAAGAAAGGAGGCTGAGAGTTGATATGACAAAAATATTTAAGTGCCTCCAAAAAATTCACTGAGGGGTGTCGGATTTCTAAAAAGGAAATTTGGGACAACATGAAGACCAATTTAAAGATATTGGAGGGATGTTTCAAGGAACTATTTTCTTAATAAACTAATGGAACAGTTTTCTTGAAGAACTTGCAGGATAAGAAAATATGAAAGAATTCAAGTATGTGTGAAGAAATCTTAGGTCAGTTCTTGGGATCGATGGAGCAGTAAAATGGCCCATTCATTAATTAATGTCAGCAGCTTAGCCAGCTGTTAGGCAGGGTAATGTAGAGATTAGGTAGGTCAAACTCTGATAATTTTTATCAAAAATCTAAATTTCTTTGTTTCTGCTAAATTTTGTACATTTAAACATATTAGTCATTTTTCTGGCTTTTTGTTTGTTATTTAAGGTCATCTCCAAAAGTTTCAAGACAGACAAAGATTAGGGAATTATAAGTACCATCATCACACAGGCTTAATCATAATTTGTGTATCATTAAGAAAACAGTAGATTTATATAAAAACAAAATAACATTTTAAATTTAGTATTAACTTTTAGGACACTGTTAATAATTTTTCCTAGGATTCAAAAAGGTCTGCCATAAGTGATAAGCCTTAACATGGGCTGCCAGCTACTAGTGGTTGCCCATTTTGATACAAAAACCATCACAGTGATTCTAAATGGATAGAAGAATCACAGCAGTGGACTGTCCCCACAGTGGTACTATATGCTAATGAGGCATTCCAAGGAAGTATATAGGGAATAAGGGAAACACATTCAAAAACTGAGAAAACTAATAACCTCATGCATATCTAAACTAGCCCTAAGTGGAGATATCAGCCCCAACCCTGGCCCTACCATTTCCAACCCCAATCCTCATAATCAGACTAGAAACCACAACTTCTCCCATATTACAGCCAATAGAAAGCCAAGTGACTTCCTTCTACTAAGCCTAAATATTAGAAGTATATCCAACAAAGTCCATGAACTCTATGCCACCATAGACTTGTACTCCCCAGATATAGTCATCCTGACAGAAACCTGGCTAAAACCTCACATTACCAGTGAGCAAATACTCCCCACAGGTTATGGCATACTAAGAGTAGACCGGCTAAACAAGAAAGGAGACGGTGTAGCTATAATATTTAAACAGCATCTAAACATCCAGATCTTAAAATCATCAGCTCCACAAATAGGCAATGAAGAAATAATATATACCAACCTCAAAATAAACCAAAACAAAACCATCAACATAATTGGATGCTACTTCCCACGTGGCCAAAACATCCCTCCACTAGAAAACCTACTCAGCTGGTCTACCCACCATCTCCCCCAAGAAACTATCATTTTAGGTGATTTCAATATTGACTGGCAATCCTGTTCTGGCAACCATCCAACCCATCATGTAAACCTTCATGGCTTCACCCAATTAGTCCAGTCGCCAACCAGGATAAATAAAAACTCCAGCAAGCACACTACCCTGGACTGGATACTAGTCAGTAAGAGCCCCCCAGTCATATATAACAGGCTGCTTAGCAGATAGCCTCAGTGATCACTCCCCAACATTCCTACTCAAAAAATACCTATACCAAGCTAAGCCTGTCATCTACCATCAAATACGTAAAAAACTAAACTTTAACTCACTCAGATTCATCTTATCCTTCAAAGAATGTAACTGGCATCCTCTAAAGTACCTCAGCCTTGATGACGCAGTTGAATTTTTTAATACTACCTTCCTGAGCATCCTTAATTACCATGCCCCCATAAGACTTTCCAGAATCAAAGCACAACCCTCCCCATGGCTACAGAAAACCACTAAGTCAGAAATGAAAAACAGGGATAAAGCCTGGGAGCATTGGCGCAAAACCAAAACCCCCCTCAACTAGACAGAAATTCCTAGAACTATGCAATAGAGTCAAAAAGCTAATAAAACAGGACAAATTCCAATACTACCAGTCTGCCCTAGACTCCTCTCAATACAGCCCCAAACAATTCTGGTCCTCCATAAACTCCATCCTCCACCCAGGTAAAGTCAGTACCCCTCCTCCTAACATCCCTCACTCCTCAGAAAATATTGCTACCTCATTCAACACACACTTTACACAAACCATGCTATCACTAGCTAAACAACACAACCCCCCTCCCCTCCAACCCACACCTTCAACTAGTAATCTCCCCAATGCCTTCTCTTTTTCTCCTGTACCTACCTCCAACATAAAAAAACTCTTAACTAAACTTAAGCCCACCAGATTAGCAGCAGACAACCTCCCAAGTGAATACCTACAAATCGCAGCTGATGCTCTGGCCTACCTAGTATCCATCTTGATTAACTGATCTCTGTCAGAAAGTTACGTTCCCACACTGTGGAAAGTATCACATATAAGTCCCCTCCACAAAGGCAGACCCTCCACAGAACTAACCAATTACCGCCCCATAGCTATTCTCTCTCCACTCTCCAAAATACTAGAGAGATGCATACACTCTCAGGTCTCAGACTACCTCCTTACTAACAACCTCCTTTCCAATACTCAGCATGGTTTCCGACCAAACCATAGCACCACCACTGCCTTACTCTTCTTTACTAACACTATCCTTCAGCATAAAAACAATGGCTATCTCTCCTCTGCTACTTTCCTAGACCTATCTAAAGCATTTGAAATGGTCCCACACAAACAACTTATCTCTGTCCTCAATAACCTATCCTTCTCACAATCGGTCACCAACTGGTTTCAGAGTCACCTGTCTGACCACCAACAATCCATTGTATGGCAAAATGACATATCTCCCCAACTACCTGTCTCCATACGGGTTCCCCAAGGATCCATCCTTGGACCCCTTCTCTGTTTTCACCAATAATCTAGCCTCTGCCACCAAACATGGCACACTCATACAATACGCAGATGACTCAACCATCATCTGCTCAGCCCAGAACCTACCCAAACTGCAAAAAGTCACACAGAAAGTCTTTTCCTCTGTTGAAACTTGGTTATCCGATGCCCAATTAATACTCAACCCAAACAAAACTAAACTACTCATCTTCCAACCCACCAAACATACTCAAAACAACTCTCACTTTAACATCACAGCAAAAGACAACACCACTATATACCCAACTGAACACACCAAATTGTTAGGAGTGGAAATAGACAATAAACTAAACTTTGACATTCACATATCCTTGACCATAAAAAAAGTCCACAATAAACTAGGAGCGCTATACAGAAATAAGCAACTTCTCACCAAAGCAGCAAAGATTTCAATAGCAAATTCCCACCTTATCTCCACCCTACTTTATGCCTGTCCAATATATACCAACCTAAGGCAATGCGATTTAAACAAGCTAGAGACCTGCTACAACAAAATTGCCAAATTTGCCACAGGGGCATCCTACCGTAGTCACCACTGTGTCTCACTTGCTGAACTGGGCTGGCTTGAACTCCCTCACCTCCTTCAATGGTATCAACTCTCATTTGCCCACAAACTAGTAAATCATCCACTAAATGTCCCATCCCTCCAGAATCTACTCCAACCCTATCGCACCACAAGAACACTAAGATCCAGCAACAAAAATCACTTGCAGATCACTAAAGCCAATAACTCTGCTGGTGAAGCACTATTCTCTTGCACCATAGCCAAATTATGGAACTCCCTCCTACCCACAATTACCTCCATACCGTCATGCACCCACTTCAAAACTTTACTAAAAGCGCACCTAAAAACATGCTGGCTATGCCCTTGCAACTCCCACTCTAATATCACCCTCCCCATCCAACCACTACCTTTCTTTCCACTCCACTCACTACCTTGATTATAGCAAGCTCAGATGCTCATAAGCCAGTACTTATTATACAGCAGGAACTTCTTCTTGCAACATTTGTTAATGTCTGTTATGTACTTCACAGATAAAGATTCTAGTTGTCTACTGATGTACTATGTTCTTCATCTGTAAATATGTTGTAAGTAATTGCTATGTAAATTGTTAATCGCTATGTAATCCAATGTAACTACTGTCTGTTTATTTTAACTGTGGAGCTTTTCTCCTCGGGCCTCTGCTGAAAATGGACCTACATCCAGTCGGACACTCCCGGTCAACAAATATAAATAAATAAATAAATAAAAGTGGCAAATGCTAACTAGCCACATAGCTCTGCTGCACAAATTAGCTTGGCCACCTGTGTTAATTAACATGGCCAAATGTCCACATTTCCCCAGTATTTCCAATAGGAGAGATGACTGTGCATGTAAATGTAGGGAATTTCAATAGAGGTAGTGGTGGTGAGGATGTGAGCTTGTGTTTATGAGTGGTAGAGTGAGTGTGAGTGAGTGTGTGTGTGTTTGTGTGTGTGTGTGTGTGTGTGTGTGTGTGTGTGTGTGTGTGTGTGTGTGTGTGTGTGTGTGTGTGTGTGTGTGTGTGTGTGTGTGTGTGTGTGTGTGTGTGTGTGCAGGCGTGTGTGGGGGGTGGATGGGTGTGTTTGTGTTTGTGTGTGGGATGGATGGATGTGTTTGTGTTTACGCACATATGACTTGGTGGTTGCAGTAAGAAGGTTAGTTTGGGGATCAGTAGTGTAAGTAATGGATGTGAATGTGTGTGTGGGGGGGTGGATGGGTGTGTTTACACACATATGCCTTGGTTGTTGCAGTAAGAAGTTTATTTTGGGGATCAGTAGTGTAAGTAATGGATGTGAATGGGTGAGTGTATCTGTGAGTATGTGTGTGTGGGGGGGGGTGGACGGGCGTGTTTGTTTTTACACAATCTGCGTAGGTGGTTGCAGTAAGAAGGTTAATTTGGGGATCAATAGTGTTAGTAATGGGTGTGAATGGATGAGTGTGTGTGTGTGTGTGTGTGTGTGTGTGTGTGTGTGTGTGTGTGTGTGTGTGTGTGTGTGTGTGTGTGTGTGTGTGTGTGTGTGTGTGGGGGGGTAGATGGGTGTGTTTGTGTTTACACACATATGACTTGGTAGTTGCAGTAAGAAGGTTAGTTTGGGGATCAGTAGTGTAAGTAATGGATGTGAATGGGTGTCTGTGTGGAGGAGTGGGTTGATGGGTGTGTTTGTGTTTACACACACATGCCTTGGTGGTTGCAGTAAGGTTATTTTGGAGATCAGTAGTGTAAGTAATGGGTGTGAATGGATGAGTTTGTCTGTGAGTGTGTGTGTGTGTGTGTGTGTGTGTGTGTGTGTGTGTGTGTGTGTGTGTGTGTGTGTGTGTGTGTGTGTGTGTGTATGTGTGTGTGTGTGTGTGTGTGTGTGTGTGGGCGCATGTGTGTATGGGGGGTAGATGGGTGTGTTTGTGTTTACACAATCTGTGTAGGTCATTGCAGTAAGAAGGTTTATTTGGGGATCAGTAGTGTAAGTAATGGATGTGAATGGGTGAGTGTGTCTGTGAGTATGCGTGTGTGTGGTTGTGTAGGAGGTTGGGTGGGTGGGTTTGTATTTACACACATATGGCTTGGTGGTTGCAGCAAGAAGGTTAGTTTGGGATCAGTAGTGTAAGTAACGGGTGTGAATGAGTGAGTGTGTCTGTGAGTATGTGTGTGCGTGTGTGTGTGTGTGGGGGGGGGGGGATGAATGGGTTTGTTTGTGTTTACACACATATGCCTTGGTGATTGCATTAAGGATATTGTACATTAATCTTGCCTGAGCACTATATGTATGCCTAGATGCTTGTTGTATTTGCCTGAACATATTTTTAGTGTCAAATTACTGCATAGAGTTTTTTAATTTAACTCAGTAACTGAAGTGTTATTAGGCTGTTTTACCTATTTCATTCCAATCCTTTCTTATATTGCACCAATTATAAATACAGTCCTACCTCCTCTAGCACTCCCCTTATCAACTTTTCCTAATCGTCTTCTTTTTTTTATTTCCATTTACAGTTGTCAGCTAATACAAACACTGTGAGGCATCCCTATAGCAGTTCTCTACCAGCAAGCTGCATCTGCAAAAGTCTGTGGCCGGTTTACTAAAAGTGCAAGAACATTACAGTGTATGTTAATGATTTAACCCTTCTATGATTGTAATTTTTATAGGTTCATAGGTTCATAGGTAGGTACTAGGCTATCGACCCTAGGGCCTATACAAGCCTAACCAAAAAGGTACCCTGGTTTTCGCCACCCAAGAAAATTATTTTCTTGTGCCCCTGTCGAGCAGAGCCACAGAGGTGATCTCTGGGGTGAATTTCCTATTTCCCATCCAATCATCAAGATTTTTCCTGAAGAGTGCTAATGAGGAGCTTTGTTTGATATAGATAGGTAGTTTGGTCCAAAGTATGGGAAGTCTCTGGGATAGGACTGTATCCCTCCAGCATGTTCTGTTTATTGTGGTGACAAGGTTTAGGTCCCTAAAGCGTGTAGCTTAGAAGGATTGGGATTTCTTTAAGTGGAGCATGTCCAACAGCTCTGGGTTTGACATAGCTTTGTATGTTAGGCAGAGATTGCCTCTGAGTAGGCGACATGCGACGGAGTAAAGCTGGAGTTTTTTGAGACAGTCTGCGTAGGGCATCTGTTTGACGCCAGTAATCCTCTTTGTGGGTTATTTCTGCGGCCTTTCCAGTTGTTGTAGATGTCTTGTAAGGTACATACCAAAAGGGGTGTTGTACTCTATAATGGGTCTAATGAGTGATGAGTAGAGTGGAACAATGACCTCTTTTTTTCCTGGATGAGAAACCTTTTGTGATGAGGTGTGCCACATAGAAGGATTTCCTAACTACTGTGGCGATGTGATTATCAAAGGATAGACTACTGTCCACCTGTGTCCCAAGGTCTCTTACCATACTTTCAGTGTTAAGTAGACTACCACCTATGTGGTAGCTCATGGATACAGAGTTTTTACCAAAGGGGATGACAATGCACTTTTTGGCATTGAGCTTGAGGCCATGGTTTTGACACCAGGCATCTGTCTCAGTGAGGCCCTTTTGTAGGATGTCCACATTGCTAGGAGTTTCAATTATGGCTCCTAGTTTGCAGTCATCTGCGAACTTCATTAGCCAAAGACCTTCTGTGTTAGCCTGTACTTCTGAAAAGTAGATACCAAACAGGAGAGGACCCAGGACTGAACCCTGTGGTACTCCACTTGTCACTGGTCTGGTCGGATTTAGAGGCTGCTACTTTCACAGTGTGTGTTCTGTCAGTGAGCCAGTTGGTAACCCATCTTGTGACATAGGGATTTATACCTAGTTTAGTGAGTTTATCTATAATTCCAGAGTGGGGGGATGGTGTCAAAAGCCTTGGCGAGATCCAGATAGGCTGTGTGGCTGTGTGAACCACCTTACCCTCGTATACAGCTTTGGTGACTGCTTCAAAGAAGTCAATCAGGTTTAGGAGACATAATCTGCCTGTTACAAACCAGAACTGGGTGGGGTCCAGGGTTTGGAGATCACCAATGTCTTTGTTTATAAGTTCCATGATGATACATTGCATGGCCTTGCAGACCAGGCTCGTTAGGCTAATGGGGTGGTAGTTCCCTCGATCCGTGGTGGCTCCCCGTTTGTGGAGTGGGATAACCATCACTGTGCACCATTCATTGGGCACAAAGCCTGAGGTGAGGTTATGATTGAACATGGTGCTTATGTGCGGTGCCAGTTCATTCTGTAGTTCATGTAGAATGCAGCCTGGGATGTTGTCAGGTCCCATGGATGCTGTGTTCTTGGCTTTGGAGAGTGTGGTTTTTACCTGTGCAGCCGTAATTACAGGAAGTTTGCATTCTTCTGGTATAGAGATGGGCCCTTTAGGGGGTGAGGTGGGGGTAAAGTTAGCACTGAACCTATCTGCCAGGATGATGGCAGTATCAGTTGGTTCTGTATATTTAGTACCATTGTGCTGTAACTCAGAGCAGATCTGAGTGTTGCCATTGAGATTCTTAACATAGCTATAGAATGCTTTGTGATTTTCTTTAGAATCAGTGGTGATTTTGTTTTCATAACTATCTTTGGAGGATTTTATGAGGAATCTCATCTTACTGAGGCAGACCAGAGAGTTCTTCCAGTCATGGGATTTTACTCTTTTTTGCAACAGTTTCTTTCTTCTGTTGTAGAGTTTGTTTATGGCAGGGGACCACCAGATTGGCTTCCTTTTTTGAAGAATAGCATCTTGGTTCTCTTATGGATAGCACAATCCATGCACTTGTGTAAGTGCTTATAAAATGCATTTGTGTAGGATTCAGCAGTTGTACCTCTATTGTCTGTCTGCATGGGTGTTGTGAAGTTTGCCACCTCTATCTTAAAAAGCGTGAAGTTGGCTTTGGAGAAATTTTTTACAGTGGTTTCCCTAATGGAGGGTGGGGGCGGGATGTGGATGTCTAGGATAATCAGCTTGTGGTCAGATCTGACCAACAAGGAATTGACTTCTAATGTGGAACTCCAGTCGCCCATGTTGGTAATGACCAGGTCTAGGATATTGCTGCCCCTGGTGGGGGTGTGGATAAGTTGATCCAAGGTGTTGGAATTTATGAATTCCAGAAAACGTTGAGCAAAAGAGTTGGTACATGAGTCGTTTTCCCAGTTAATGGTGGGGTAGTTGAAATCACCCATTATTAGGGTGTTGGGTTGTACCCTAATATTTTCCAATGTATCAAGAAATGAGGAGTGGGATTCCTGAGGCATGGCGGAGGATCTATAGCAAGAAACAATTTGGATTGCGGTCTTGCTCAGAGTTAGTTGCACTTGGATACTCTCGGATGCATTATGATGAGCAACTAGCCTGGAGGTGTGGATATCCTTAATGAATATGGACACACCTCCACCTTTAGTGTTTCGGTCCAGGTTAGGTGGCCGAAAGGTGTGGTATGAATTATAGCCTGGTAATGCAGGGGTGCTCTCTGGGGCCTTTAACCAGGTCTCTGTCACTGCACAGATGTTGATGTTCTCCATTTTAAGGAGCGCCTCGAGTGAATGCATTTTGTGGTTTAGACTTCTAGCATTGAGTAGCATTACCCTCAGATTTTGCTTGCTTGTACCTGTTATGGTGGTGAATTTGTCATTTGAACCTTGCCTAAAAAAGGCACTATAGGAGTGGCAAGAGCCTTAGCCAGTATCTGGAATCCCAAGGGTGACAGGTGCAGGCCATCTCTGGCAAAGCATCGTGGTCTGTCGATCATGTCATCCCAGGCAGACAGATATTGGATCCCCTTAGAATGACACCAGAAGCTTAGCCAATTGTTGAAGTCAATCATTTTGTCCTTGTACTGTGGTATCATTCTGGGTGATGGCAGGATGCTACTCAGAGCCAGGGTCATACCTGTCTGGGCTACAAGATTGGAGAGCTCTTCCATGTCATTAGAATGTATTCAGGGAGTGCACACTACTGGTAACCCCCATCCCCACCTGAGACAGCTCTAAACCCAATACTTTCTAATTTGGAATCATTGTTTTACTCAGTCTTCTCCTTCCCAATACACTTCTTCATATTTCTCCCACTCCATACTCACTCCTGGCATAAGGTTTCTATTTCTCTAAGAATTCCTAATCTACAAAATTGTCAGCTGCATAGATACTTTTCACAGTACCTGGTAGTCTGACTGTTCCTTGCTGTGCAGTTATAGAACTTGGCTCTGCCCCCTCCGTTGTGCCCTCGCTATGCTCGGGCTTCACTCTGCTCCCCTACCCTGCCCCCATTCTCTCCCACCCCTAAATCACTCAAATTTATCTAAACCTAACCACTCCCACTCACATGTGCCTACCAATCACCACCTGTACAATTTTGAATTATAAAGTAGCCCACATTTCCACACTAATTCTAATCAACACCCATCCATTAGCACACATATATTAACCTTTTACCAGTCCCTACCCTTCTTACCATTGCAAAATCCTATCAATACATTGATGCTATCAATTCAGACCCTCTTGTTTCATACACATCTAACAATTGTCACACCCTGTAATCAAAACAGGCCAATCTCCACTATACTCCCTCCCCCACCATTACAATACAACACATATCCACCTAAACATTCAGCTGCTCTGACCTCCCACATAGTCACCCTCCTATCTGATTAAATACCTGCTCTACCGCATACCCACAAACCCACAGCTATCACCTCCCCCTCCAACATCTCACAACACACTCTTACCACACGCTGTTAGTCCCACTCTAACAACCTTAAAACACTAATAAAGCACACAGTGTTAAATTCACTAAAACACACATCATTACATCCACTAAAACAAACACTATTTGCTACCTTATCTCTCCACACAGCCAACCTATTCACAATAGACCTTCTTTATTATTTAACTAACTTCTACACCCCCGTCTACTATGACCTCCCCACCAACTCCATCACCAACTCTTCACTGCCCATAACCCAGCAGTACAACTCCCAAATTTCACACAACCTCTACAACAACACAGAAATAGACTACCTCGCACTTAAATACCATCAAACCAGGCACAAAAATGAACCACTATTTAGAAACCACAAACAACTAAGCAAAGTTATAACAACTTTATTTCATATATTATCAAAACTAAAACTCAGTGGTGACATCCACCCCAACCCTGGCCCCAAGACTACCAATAAACAAGCTACCATTTACACCTCAATCAACTCCACCATACCCCTTCACCCCAAACAGCATTCCCTGCTGTTCCTTAATATAAATTTGCCAACATCCTGGCAGATAGATTCAGTGCAAACTTTACCCCCCTCTCACCTCCAAAAGGGCCCACAGCAATTCCGGAAAAGTGTAGTGTCCCAAAAATCACAGATGCAGAGGTGAAAACAGCCCTTTCAAAAGCCAAAAACACAGCATCAATGGGACCAGATGGTGTCCCAGGCTGTGTTTTGCACGAACTACAGAGTGAACTAACCCCCCACCTAAACACGCTGTTCAACCTCAGCCTCTCCACAGGCTACATGCCCATAGAATGGCACACAGCAACGGTTATTCCTCTCCACAAAGGAGGGGCCACAACTGACCCTGGTAACTATCGCCCCATAAGCCTGACTAGCCTGGTCTGCAAGGCTATGGAGTGCATCATCATGGAACTCATTAACAAAGACATTGGGAACCTCCAAACACTTGACCCGACCCAGTTTGGCTTTGTTAAGGGCAGATCATGCCTACTAAACCTGGTTGACTTCTTCAAGACAGTCACCAAGGCCATAGATGAGGGAAAGGTGGTTCACACAGCCTACCTTGACCTCGCCAAGGCTTTTGACACCATTCCCCACTCCGGTATTACAGAAAAACTCACCAGCCTGAACATAAACCCCTATGTCACAAGATGGGTTGCCAACTGGCTTACAAACAGAACTCACACGGTAAGAATAACGGGCTCCAGGTCCGACTCTAAACCAGTCACAAGTGGTGTCCCACAAGGCTCGGTCCTGGGACCCCTACTGTTCGGCATATACTTCTCAGAAGTACAGGCAAACACAGGAGGACTATGACTAACCAAGTTCGCTGATGACTGTAAACTGGGAGCCATAATTGACTCTCCGGCTGACATGGACATCCTCCAAAAGGGCCTTACTGAGACGAACACCTGGTGCCAAAGTCATGGCCTCAAGCTAAATGCCAAAAAATGCATAGTCATCCCATTTGTGAAAAACAAAACACCCACAAATTACCACATAGGTGGCAGCCCTCTTAATACAGAAGAGGTAATAAGAGATCTGGGGACCCAAGTAGATAGTAATCTCTCCTTTGACAACCATATTGCCAAAGTAGTTAGGAAATCCTTCTATGTGGCCCATCTAATTACTAAAGGGTTCGCATCTAGAAATTATTTATTTATTTATTATTTATTTATTTACATTTGTTGACCGGGAATGTCCAACTGGATGCAGGTCCATTTTCAGCGGAGGCCCAGGGAGAAAAGCTCCACAAATTAAAATATTACAGACATATTTACAGACTAAGAATCCTAGCAATTAAAATATTACAAACATGGTTACAAATGAAGAACATATTACATTCAGTAGATAACTAGCATCTGTTCTATCCACAAAGTCATAGCAGATATTAACAATTGTTACAATAAGAAGTTACTGCCATATAATTAGATAGGCATGGAAGTATCAGAGCTTGCTGTATCAAAGGTAGTTTGTGGGGTGGAAGAGAGGTAGAGGGTAGATGGAGTGGGAGACGTTAGAGGTGAGAGTTACAAGGGCATAGCCAGCATGTTTTTAGGTGCGCTTTAAGTAATTCTTTGAAGTGGGTGCATGATGGTAGAGAGGTTATTGTGGGGGGGAAGGTGTTCCATAATTTGGCTATAGCGCTGGAGAATAGTGCTTCTCCAGCAGTGTTATTGGCTCTAGTAACCTGTAATTGATTTTTGTTGCTGGACCATAGTGGTCTGGTGGTGAGATAGGGTTGGAGTAGATACTGGAGGGATGGGATCTTTAGAGGATGGTTAACCAGTTTGTGGGCGAGTGTGAGTTGATACCATTGAAGGAGGTGAGGGAGTTCTAGCCAGCCTAGTTCAGTAAGTGAGATACAGTGGTCACTGTGGTAGGATGCCCCGGTGGCGAATTTGGCGATTTTGTTGTAGCAGGTCTCGAGTTTATTTAGATCGCATTGCCTTAGGTTGGTATATATTGGAGAGACATAAAGTAGGGTGGAGATAAGGTGTGAATTTGCAACTGAAATCTTTGCTGCTTTCTTGAGGAGTTTCATATTTCTGTATAAGGCTCCTAGTTTTTGGTGGACTTTGTTTATGGTCACGGATATGTGAATGTCAAATTTGAGATTGTTGTCTATTCAACTCCTAGCAATTTGGTGTGATCTGTTGGGTGGATAGTGGTGTTGTCTTTTGCTGTGATGTTAAAGTGAGAGTTGTTTTTAGTATGGTTGGTGGGTTCGAAGATGAGAAGTTTAGTTTTGTTTGGGTTGAGTATTAACTGGACATCGGATAGCCAAGTTTCAACAGAGGAAAAGGCATGCTGTGTGACCTTTTGTAGTTCGGGTAGGGACTGGGCGGAGCAGATGATGCTTGAGTCATCTGCATATTGTATGAGTGTGCCATGTTTGGTGGCAGAGGCTAGATTATTGGTGAAAATAGAGAAGAGTAGGGGTCCAAGGATGGATCCTTGGGGAACACCAATAGAGACAGGTAGTTGGAGAGATATGTCATTTTGCCATACAACAGATTGCTGGCGGTCAGACAGGTAACTTTGAAACCAGTTGGTGACTGATTGAGAGCAGGATAGGTTATTGAGTACAGAGATGAGTTGTTTGTGTGGGACCATGTCAAATGCTATAGAGATAGGTCTAGGAAAGTAGCAGAGGAGAGATGGCCATTGTTTTTATGGTGAAGGATAGTGTTAGTAAAAGAGAGTAAGGCAGTAGTGGTGCTATGGTTTGGTCAGAAACCATGTTGAGTATTAGAAAGGAGGTTGTTAGTAAGGAGGTAGTCTGAGATTTGAGAGTGAATGCATCTCTCTAATATTTTGAAGAGCGGAGATAGAATCGCTATGGGGTGGTAATTGGTTAGATCTGTGGAGGGGCCGCCTTTGTGAAGGGGAATGATGTGTGATATTTTCCATAGTGTAGGGGCGTAGCATTCTGACAGAGTTAATCAAGATGGATACTGGGTAGGTTAGGGCGTCAGCTGCAATTTGTAGGAATTCACTTGGGAGGTTGTCTACTGCTAATTTTGTGGGTTTAAGTTTAGTTAAGAGTTTTCTTATGTTGGAGGTAGGAATGGGAGAAAATGAGAAGAGTGTGGGGAGATTACTGGGTGAAGGTGTGGGGTGTAGGGGAGGGGGGTTGTGTTGTCTACCTAGTGATAGTATGGTTTGTGTGAAGTGTGTGTTGAATGAGGTAGCAATATTTTCTGAGGAGTGAGGAATATTAAGTGTAGGGGTGTTGATTTTACCTGGGTGAAGGATGGAGTTTACGGAGGTCCAGAATTGTTTGGGGTTGTGTTGGGAGGAGTTGAGGGCAGACTGGTAGTATTGGATTTTGTCCTCCTTTATTAGCTTTTTGACTCTATTGCGTAGTTCTACAAATTTCTGTCTAGCTGAGCGGGTTTTGGTTTTGCGCCAGTGTTCCCAAGCTTTATCTCGTTTTTCATTTCTTACCTAGTGGTATTCTGTAGCCATGGGGAGGGTTGGGCTTTGGTTCTGGTAAGTCTTATGGGGGCATGGTTATTTAGGATGCTTAGGAAGGTAGTATTGAAAAATTGGACTGTGTCATCTAGGCTGAGATCATTTAGAGGGTGCCAGTTACATTCTTTGAGGGATGAGATGAATGTGATTGGGTTAAAGTGTAGTTTTTTACGTATTTTGACGGTAGATGACCGGTTTAACTTGGTATAGGTGTTTCTTGAGTAGGAATGTTGGGGAATGATCACTGAGCTATCTGATAGGCAGCCTGCTATATAGGACTGGGGAATCTTGCTGACTAGTATCCAATCCAGGGTAGTGTGCTTGTTGGAGTTTTTATTGATTCTGGTTGGTGACTGGACTAGTTGGGAGAAGCCATGAAGGTTTAGATGCTGGGTTGGATGGTTGGATGGTTGCCGCAACAGGATTGCCAATCAATATTGAAGTCACCTAAAATTCTGGTCTCTTGAGGGAGATGGTGGGTAGTCCAGCTTAGGAGGTTTTCTAGTGGAGGGATATTTTGGCCAGGTGGGAAGTAGCATCCTATTATGCTGATGGTTTTATTTTGGTTTATTTTCAGGTTGGTATATATTATTTCTTCACTGGCAATTTGGGGAGCTGATGAGTTTAGAATCTGGATGTTTAGATGCTGTTTAAATGTTATAGCTATACCACCTCCTTTCTTGTTTAGTTGGTCTAGTCTTAGTATGTTGTAACCATTAGGGAGGATTTGCTCACTGGTAATGTGAGGTTTTAGTCAGGTTTCTGTCAGGATGATTTTATCTGGGGAGTATAAGGCTATGGTGGCATGGAGTTCACAGACTTTGTTGGCTATACTTCTGTTGTTTAGGCTTAGCAGAAGGAGGTCATTTGGTTTTCTACTGGCTGGGATTTGGGAGATGTGTTTGTTAGTTTGATTATTAGAAGTGGTGTTGGAGATGGAGGGGCCAGGGTTGAGGTGGATGTCTCCACTGAGGGCAAGTTTTGATATGCATGAGATTATTAGTTTTATCAGTTTGTGAAAGAGTTTGCATTTTAGGGAAACTTTATGATTGGGTGCAGTTGGTAACAGATGTGTTGGGAGGGTTATTTTGTTAACTTGTAGGGATGCATTTAGTTTTAGTATTAAAGAGATTATAGTGCCCCTCTACTCGTCACTCATTAGACCCATCATAAAGTACAATACCCCATTTGGGATGTACCTCACAAGACACTTCCAACAGCTGAAAAGACCACAAAAGTACCTCACCAAGAGGATTACTGGTCTCAAACATATGTCCTATGCAGCCTGACTAAAAAAACTCCGGCTGTACTCAGTGGCATATCGCTTACTCAGAGGTGATCTCTGCCTGACTTGCAAAGCCATGTCCAACTCAGAATTGATGGACATGCTCCACCTAAAGAAATCCAAGTCACTGTGAGCCACGTGCTCTAGTGAGCTAAACCTTGCCACAACAATAAATAGAGCATGCTGGAGAGATAGATTCCTTTCACAGAGACTCCCCATGCTTTGGAACAAAATTCCAAATTACATCAGGCAGAGCCCCTCACTAACACTCTTCAAGAGAAACCTTGACGAGTGGATGGGTAACAGAAAATGCACCCCTGGGATCATTTCATTGGATCTGCTTGACAGAGGATCAGTTAATTAATCAATGGGGTGGCGAAAGCTGACACACTCTAGCTAGGCTTATAAATGCCCTCTGGCAGATAGCCTAGTACCTACCTATGAACCTATAAGTATGCTAAAGAAAATCCTTGACCTCCAAGCACTAATTGACTTACATTCCCCTGACATAACCATTTTGACTGAAACTTGGCTTAAGCCACATGTCAAAAACAATGAAATACTTCACCCAGGGTTCAACATATATAGACTTGATCGTCAAAAAAAAAAGTGGAGGAGGTGTAGCAATAATGTTTAAACAAAATCTATCCCTAGAAGTTATCAGCAGCACACTTCCTACAGCTAACAATGTGGAATTGCTCATCACCAAACTGAATATCAACAAGAACAAAACACTAATCATAGTGGCAATCTATATCCCTCCAGGAGATAACACTAGCACAGCTGAAGACATACTTCACTGGCTACACACAACCTTCCACCAAGAAACCATAATTATGGGTGACCTCAACACTGACTGGTCCACCTATAATTCCAATAATCCATCCAATTTCCTAAACCTATATGGTTTCTCCCACCGCATACAAAACCTCCAACAGACAATCCATCCTAGATTGGACTCTCACAAATAAAAATAACACACCCCTTCTAGCAGGCTGCCTTCCCAGTACCATAAGTGACCACCTACCCACATACCTAATCAGAAACAATCTTAGTCCACCTGGACAAGTAGTCTATAGGCTAATCCGCAACAAGAAAAAATGTAATCCCCACATTTCAACTCCCTCTACCAACAAATTAACTGGTCGCCCTTCAAAACACTACCGCTAGATGACCCTGTCCGATACTTTAACACCTCCTTCCTCAACATCCTAAATAGCCTGGACCCCTTCAGAATAGCTAGAATAAAACATCACCACACACCCTGGCTTAGAAACAACACCAAAGACCTACTAAAAGAAAGGGACAAAGCATGGGAGCACTGGCTAACTAACAAAAGCAATGACAACCTTCTACTTTTCAAACAACTTAGGAATAAAGCCAAATCCCAGATAAAACTGACAAAAAAGCCTATTACATCACTGCACAGCAAAGAAAGAAAACCAACCCCAAAAAATCCTGGGCCACTATAATCAAACTCCTACAACCTGGTAGTACGTCCACCCCCAATCCTACCACACCCCCATCAAATGATAACATTGCAACACAATTCAATTCTTTTTTCATAAACACAATTCACTCACTTATTAACTATGACCAAAACATCACTACTACAATTCCCGTAGCCAACAATGAGGGTGTAAACTCCTTCTCCTTTAACCTCGTCCCAACCCACACCATAAAAAAAATACTCTGTAAGCTCAAGCCCACCAGCCTAGCTGCTGACAACCTCCCATCAGAATTCCTCAAAGCTGCTTCCGAAGTCATAACCTACCCCATTTCTATCCTCATCAACTGCTCTGTCTCTGAGAACCATGTCCCACTAATATAAAAAGTCTCCTATATCACCCCACTGCATAAAGGTGGCAATTCTACCAAGCTTACTAATTACAGGTCCATTGCCATTCTTTCACCCCTCTCCAAAATACTAGAAAAATGTACTCACTCTCAGCATCTAAACTACCTTCTCTCCAATAACCTCCTATCAAACACACAACATGGTTTTCGCCCCCACCACAGCACCACAACCACCCTCCTCAGTTTTATTAACACAATAAATGAACACAGAAATCAGAATAAATAAATATGTTTCATCCATCTTTCTAGATCTCTCAAAGGCATTCGACACAGTTTCACATCAAAAACTGCTGTCAGAACTGGCCACATTACATCTCAGTCATTCTTCCCTAGCTTAGTTCCACAGCCCTCTAGCCAAACACCAACAGGATGTTAGATGGCAACAGGAGGTATCATCTTTGCTCCCTGTTAACATAGGAGTTCCACAAAGCTCCATATTAGGCCCCCTACTTTTTACCATCTTCACAAATCAACTCCATAAATCCACATCTCTCACCTCTGTCATCCAATATGCAGATGACTCTACACTGATATGCTACGCCCCCTCTCTAACACAACTACAGGCTATAACACAACAATCCTTCCTAGAAGTAGAATCCTGGCTAAATAACACTAACCTCATACTGAACCCAAACAAGACCAAACTCATGCTCTTTCTCCCCACCAAAACACCCAATCCCTCAGCCACTTTTCAAATCCACTCCTCCAACACTATCATAAACACCAGCTCATATACCAGATTACTAGGTGTCACAACTGATAGCAGATTAAAATTCGACCTACACCTCTCTCAAACCATTAAAAAAACACACATCAAACTAGACTCTCTTTACCGAATGAATCATTTTCTAACTAGCCATTTTAGACTAAGAATCTTCAGGACTCATCTCTTATCTACTGTTCTCTATGCTTTTCCCATCTTTACAAACCTTAACAAAACTGACCTTACCAAACTTGAATCAGCCTACAATAAAATAGCCAAGATCACCACTAGCTCCCCATATAGGTCCCACCACTGCTCTGCCCTACAACAAATAAATTGGCTAGAATTCCCACAACAACTAACCTATACCCAACTTGTCTTTACTCACCAACTAATATACCAGCCAAAGGGAACCCCAGCCCTACAACAATTACTCCAACCATATGCCAACACTCGGCAACTCCAATCCTCGCACAAAACACTCCAAGTATCCAAAAGCAACAAAACAGTCAGGGACACCCTCTACTCCCACCACATTTCTAAACTTTGGAACTCAATCCCTCAATGTATCTTAAATGCTACCAACCTGCACTAATTCAAAACTCTGCTCAAAGACCACCTCACTAACAACTGGCTCTGCTCCTGCACCAAGCCAGGCTAATACCACATAAGCTCACATCAAATTTCATCCCATAAATTTTATAGTCTCCATGTATACCCCACTCTCACTTGTTAACACCACCTATCAGCTACGTACAATAAGAGTATAATTTGATAATTTCTTTTCTTTTGTAAGGGTATACATATGTACGCGTATTAAAGTATACTGAAATGATCAACTAAAGATGGACCCCTGCCCTCAAAAAAAAAATAAAAAAAAAAAAATATATATATATATATATATATATATATATATATATATATATATGCCTTTACTATATTGTAATAACTTTCTCCTTTTCACTAAAGTGCCTATTGTATAGTGTACTTTCTTTATTGTCTCTCGATATTTCTGTTAAATTCTATGTAAAACTGACACTGTACCTGTCAGTGTTGTTTTATTGGAGCTTTTCTCCCCGGGCCTCCGCTGCAAATGGGATCACACCCAGACGGACTATCCCGGTCAACAAATGTAAAATAAATAAATAAATTTGTTTCTTGTACATATTGACTAATAACAGACTACTACCCTGACAATATATCTAAGTTACCAATGCCTTACTTTCTTTCCCTGAAATTTTAAGAACTCTGCTTCTCCTCCCCAATATTTTTACAAGGATAGTTTTCTCATTTCTCAGTCTAAAAGTACAGCGTAGCTAATTCCTGAGTTGCATTATTCCACTTATGTTCTCAGTGTGGTTTGTGACAAATGTGCCACCACTCTTAACAAATGTGGACAGGAAGACGTGTCTTGTTAGATTTCCCACAAGAGAATTATATGATGCTACACTGTAATTCCATTTCAAAGTACTTAATTTTAGCCTGAATAGGCTTCTTAAAGGCAGATTTGTAGGACATTTAAGTGCAGCTGGTGTTTTCTTTTTAATGAAGATTTTACACTTCAGAATGCAGTTGTACCCACTAAGTCTTACCAATCTAGGAGGGCAAGTTTATATTTTAGAATAACGCTGAACATCCTCCCACCTTAATCTGATAGATCCTTATCATAAGTATGAGACATAATCTGTGAGTTGCAGCAATTTGAAAAATAAACAGCAAATTATGAAACACCATTACACCTTAAAAAGCTTCTTTTTAAGGGAGATATGCTCCCACCCTCCCCACCCTCAATATTCACAACATTCCCCAGTATTTATATATAGGAACTCCAAGATTGCTGTTTCTCAAATTATGGGGAGGATTCTGATATACTGCATTTCTGGTCTTTGTAATATTACCCAGATGTGTGCTTCAATATCTGTTGTTCCAAGAATCACAGTTAGTCCTCAGAAGGTCAACAAGAACTCTATTTACTTTCTTGATTGATTGATTTATTGGCTGATTGTAATTATTTGTTTCTGTTAACCAGGAAATTAAGCTGGTCTTGGATACCCTTTTCAGTCATGACCCAGGCCAGAAATTGCAAACAAAAAACTGAAGATAAGCCTTAAATGTAGATGTACCAAACTGATACAGAACAGTGAAGATGTGAAACATGCATAGTTAAAAGAAAAGGAAATATACATAAAATAACACAGTAGTTTGAGAAGACATAGTGTTTAGACATAATATAAAGCATTACTGATATGGCAGAGCAGTTTTGTAGAAGAATGTGCATATCTTAAGTATACAATATTGGTGTATAACATGGAAATCTGATATGCAATTATCAGAATGCAAAAACCATATGCAGGCTGTATAAAATGTCTCTAAAAGAGCAACGTATAATGTACATGTAGTGCATGAAGCAAAGTGATTATGCTCCAATATTCAGAAAAAGACAAATAAGTTAAGTGCTATTCTGACACCCCTGCACTGGCCTAGTAATCTTTAAGCCTCAGTCCTCGCCATTGGCAACAGCTAGAGGACGTACACACTGGGAGAATGACAAGTACACAGACAGTAAAGTACAATATCCCTTAAGAGCACACAAAGACCACAGTTAGTATGGGGCTGGTTTCTCCCTCTTTTTCCAGATCCCCAATAAGATTCCCACTGGCACAGCTATAGGGTTAAGATCTGAGGGGCCAAGCCAAGACCTCCAGCACCATCTCTGTCCAACCAGTGTTTCATGTCCCTGCCCAAGTAGCTGACATACACACACTTTGAGATGTGATTTATATACAAACACACACACGCACACACACACACACACCTGAGGAAGGCTGGCACAGTTTTACTAGGTATGCTTCCACTGCCACCAACCCCTACTTATCAGCTACTATAAGGCATTTACAAAGGGTGTCCAATTCTACTGTGTAATGTTACTATTATCCAAATGGTAGTCTGACCAAGACTTGCAAGACTATTTAAAAGTGGCCTGTACAGTGTCACCAAATACATAAGCACTCTAAGAGCTTAAATATGTCTGACAAATGACAGCCACAAAGATAGGTTTAAATATATTTAATAATAAATAAAAGAACAAGACAAATACTCAAGTCAATCAACACAGTAAATTCAGAGTTCAAAATCACAGGAAATATTTTAAAATGACATTGCAGGACAGTCTCAGATAAATTCATAAAACATCTAAACTAATCTTTACTATATTCCTATCTATATCTAAAAGAGATATTATGCCCAAAATCTTACTTACAGAGCAAGCAAGTGCAGATGATGATGATGAGTGGATGTTCTTGCTAGGTCCAAAACAAAATACAAAATGCACAGTCTCTCTCTAAGAGAGTTCTTAAATTAATATCAAATATTACTGCTGGGTTAGCTTGGTGACATCACTTTTTGTCACCTGACTTCAGTTCCCAAGCTAAACCCCCAGTGACCAACATTTAACATTTCTGTGTGAAAAATAGATATATCTCAGATCTTTGCAGCTGCTAGGAAGTCATAAAGCAATAAAACACTTCTGCATCTAAAGCCTAGCAATGACTGCTCTTTCAAGACAATACAAAAAAACTTCTAGCTCTAGACATTGTGTCTGCTACACTGAAACTGAGAAAGAACTTGTATAGCACAATTGTAAAGCAATCTAATTTCAACTTATTTTCTGTTCTAAGACAGCAGGACATGCTGTGGTTACATTTTAGCTCAGTACATAGCATACAGCTCTGTATAAATCATATCAATCTTCATAAATGATACAGAATTTTTTTACAAAATTCCAGCTAGTTGGGCTGGCAATATTTCCCTATATCACCCCCCCCCCCGGAAATCAAGCTAGTTTTTCAAATGACCCTTGAGCAATGTTGCTTGAGTGGGTTGAGCCTATCTGGGAATACCTTAACCCATTCCTTGTCTTGAGAGTCCATCTGCATTGGCATTGCTAACCCCACTGCGGTGCTGCACTGTTATATCATATGCTTGCAACCCTAGGCTCCACCTTAGTAACTTGGCATTTTGCTGGCTGGTTCGATGTAGCCATGTTAAACGATGGTGGTCTGTAACTACAGTGAATTTCGTTCCATACAGATAAGGCTGAAATTTCTGCAGTGCCCACACTATGGCTAGGCATTCCTTTTCTACAGCTGCAAAGCATTCCTCCCTGGGTTGGAGCCTATGACTGAGATATACCATTGTGTGCTCTTCTCACTCTGAGAAAACCTGGCTAAGTAGAACCCCACCCCATGGTTTGAAGCATTCACCTGCAAAATAAATTATTTGCTGTAATCTGGACTAGCTAACACAGGGGGTCCTCCCAAAGCTCCTTTAAGCTTCTGGAATGCATGCTTACATGCTGTGATCCACACTACCTTATCTGGCTTGTTTTTCCTTGTCAGGTCTGTGAATGGAGCAGCTATGGTAGTATAATTGGGGACAAACTTTCTGTAGTACCCTGCTGTCCCTAAGAATGTGCTCACTTCCTTTTTGGTAACAGGGGCAGGCCATACCTGAATGTCTTCCACTTTGGCAGGTTCTGACCTGATCTTGCCACTCCCCACTCTGTGTCCCAGGTAGAAGACCTCTGCCATACCCACTTGACATTTGCTGGGCTTAATTGTCAACCCTGCCCTCTGCAATCTGCCCAGCACCTCCCTGATATGCAGAAGGTGCTCTTGTCAGGAATGGCTGTAGATGGCAATATCATTTAGATAAGCAAGGGCAAAATCTCCTGCTCTTGCTAGGATACAATCTACCAGCCTCTGGAAAGTCGCTGGGGCATTTTTCATCCCAAAGAACATCTTTGTGAACTCATACAAGCCAAGAGGAGTCACAAAGGCTGACCTCTCTCTAGCACTGGGAGCCAAGGGCACCTGCCAGTAACCATTTGTAAGATTAATAGTGGTAAGATACTTAGCCCTACTCAGCTGCTCTAGGGCTTCATCTGTCTTAGGCATAGCTTAAGCATCTGACTCCATGTGACTATTTAATTTCCTGTAGTCCACACAGAACCTGATGCTGCCATCCTTCTTTGGTACCAGCATCACTGGGGAGGTCCAGGGATTGCTGGACTCCTGTTTTACCCCTAGCTCCAACATTTCCTGTATCTCCTCCCTCAGAGTCTGTTTAACTCTCTCAGGCACCCTAAAAGGGGCCTCTGGGGTCCTTTATCCACAGGGTGCTGCACTAGGTGGGTGCAGCCTGGTTTCCCAGTTAACATGCCCCCAAACTCTTGTAACACTACTTGGATTTCTTGAACCTGGGTAGGGAATAGCTGCTGGGACATTGCTACCCCTTGCACTGAGGTGTCAGTCCGAGCCTCACTGAGGAGATCAGTGAACAGATCCCCCTCAGACTCCTCTGCCATCCACTGCAAATGCTCAGCACAAGGGCCTACCTATCATAGTAAGGTTTCTTCATGTTAACATGGTACAGTTTGTGCCCCTGCCTCCTACCTAGCAATTCTACCATGTAGTTAACATCACTGACCTTCCTTACCACCTTGTAGGGTCCCTCCTAAGCTGCCTACAGCTTGTTGTGTGTGACAGGAATGAGAACCATTACCTACTGCCCTACAGCATGCTCTCTAGCTCGAGCAGTCCTGTCAAACCAGACCTTTTTCTGCTGTTGGGCTTCTGCCAGGTTGTCCTGGGCCAAACCCAAGAGTTCCCTGAGTCTTGTCCTGAGGTTGAGGACATATGCCGCAACAGACTCCTTGTGAGATTCACACTCACCCTCTCACTCATCTCAAATCAAATCTAGAGTTCCCCGTACCCTATACCCATACAGCAACTCAAAGGGTGAAAAACCTGTAAATTCCTGGAGAACCTCTCTGTAAGCAAACAGATGGGGCAAATATTTGTCCCACTCCCTCTTAAACTGGTCTGGAAATGCCCGTACCATGGACCTGAGTGTAGAGTTTAACCTCTCAACAAGACCATTAGTCTGAGGATAGTAGGGGGTGGTTTTAGGTGCTTCACCCCACAGTGCTTCCACAGACAAGCCAGCAGGTCTGACATGAAACTGGCATCTCAGTCAGTCAGTATTTCTTTTGGGAAACCTACCCTACTGAAAATCTCTAACAAAGTGTTTGCCACCTTTTCTGCCTCAATGGAGGACTGAGCCACCGCCTCAGGGTATCTTGTACATACCTCTCAACTGTACTAAAATGCTCAGTAAATACCGGTTTTGAAGGCAAAATATTGGGATGCAACGAATTCCCGCGTGGCCCCTTTAATTTCCTAGGTTTTTTTTATTTTTTTATGTGTGCGTGATGACATCAGCTTCTGCAGACTGGTCTGACAGCACACCTTTCTTTTCCAGCTTGGCGCCTCCTTCAGGTGAAACAACTTCAAAAAAGCATCTTTTATTTAACAGCTACTGCAGCCTCCAGAAATATTGTGATAAATGACACTTGTTTAACAACGTTCATGGTTACTTTATTTAGGTTCATAGGTTCATAGATTAGTACTAAGCTAACTGCCCTAGTGAGCCATTTTAAGCCTGGCCAATTATCCCTTGTGAGACTCAAACCCTGCACCTTGTGTTTGTAAGGCATACACCTTAACTATTAGGACACCCTCCCTACCCTTACTTACTTATTTAACCGGGTCATCTAATGGCTGCTGTGTGAGATGGATTCATGTTACTTGTACGGCTGCAGGCACTTCTGTAATCAAACCTTTATTTACTTATTTAAGTTAACTGCATTTTATTTAACCAGGTCATCTAATGGCTGTTGTGTGAGTTGGATTCATATGACTTATACAGCTGCAGGCACTTATTTAATGAAATGTTCAATTTGTGTTACTTATATGGCTGCAGGCCCTTATTTAATGAAATGTTTGATTCATATTACTTATATGGCTGCAGGCACTTATTTAATGAAATGTTTGATTCATGTTACTTATATGGCTGCAGGCACTTATTTAATGAAATGTTCGTGTTTACTTTATTTACTTATTTAACCAGGTCACTTAACAGCTGCTGTGTAAGTTAAGAGGTGTGTGTGCAGGTCGTTTTACTTAATGGCTGAACTTCAACTCAACTGCTGCTGCATTTTAGGGTGAACTTCAACTCCTACTGCTGCATTGTATTATTTGTAAGAGCTTCATTGTGCTTTGTTACGAGCCTGTTTGAGGCTAAGAGCTGCTGCATTTACTTTATTGAAGGCTCTGTGTGTGGTTTTCTTTAACGACTGAACTTGAACTGTTAAGTTAACTGTGTTTTATTTAACTGGGTCATCTAACGGCTGCAGGCACTTACTTAATGAAATATTCATGTTTACTTTATTTACTTATTTAACCAGGTCACTTAACGGCTGCTGTGTAAGTTAAGAGGTGTGTGTGCAGGTCGTTTTACTTAACGGCTGAACTTCAACTCAACTGCTGCTGCATTTTATTATTTGTAAGAGCTGCATTGTGCTTTGTTAAGAGTCTGTTTGAGGTTAAGAGCTGCTGCATTTACTTTATTGAAGGCTCTGTGTGTGGCTTTCTTTAACGGATGAATTTGAACTGCTAAGTTAACTGCATTTTATTTAACTGGGTCATCTAAAGGCTGCAGGCACTTATTTAATAAAATGTTCATGTTTACTTTATTTACTCATTTACCCAGGTTGCTTAATGGCTGCTACTTAGGGTTAAGAGGTGTGTGTGCAGGTTGGTTTACTTAACAGCTGAACTTCAACTCAACTGCTGTTTCATTTTATTATTTGTCAGAGTTGCATTGTGCTTCATTAAGGGCTGCTTGCTACATTTACTTTATTGAAGGTGTGTGTGTGTGTGTGTGTGTGTGTGTGTGTGTGTGTGTGTGTGTGTGTGTGTGTGTGTGTGTGTGTGTGTGTGCCTGCGTTAAAATGCCCCAGTTAGGTATAACTGCTGGTTTGAGTTACTCAGCCTCAAACCCTGTACCTTAGGTACAAGGAGCAAGAGCATAAATTCTCTACCCATACCACCACCACCACCACTTGTAACTCAAGGAGTTTGGAATGTTTGCCTCATACTTTTGGGCTGTTCCTCTTAAAATTTGTGGTTTTCTGGCAAATCAGTAAGAACTGAATTCACTAAATAATGATAGCCATTTAAGTTTCTTCTTCCTATCTTTCAGTAAACACATGGTAACACAAAATATTTTATTCTATCAACTTTTCTAAGATTATATAAGCAATGTTTAAAATGTGTGCCTAGTTTTGGACTTTTGCCCCCCCACCCCCCACCCCACCCATAAATTTAGTTTTTTTTCCAGATTTCTTGTGCTGCATAGTTCTTCAGGGAGAGAAGTTTAGTGCTCCTTATGCCAACTCTGTGTCATTATTAATAGCACTGCAGTTAGAATACTTGCTTTTGATGCAGGAGGCTGTGGGTTCTACCCCCACAGTATGTAGATGGATTTTTGATACTGTACTGTGTTGTACTTTTAAACAGGTAGATGCTGCAGTCCTGAGAATGTCCGCTTTGGTGGAGGTACCTAGTAGCTATGAACCTGTTATGTTTGCCATCCATTCCCTATTGTAATGTTACTAGCTTATCATTTTTTGTAATGTAACATAGGAAATTTACTCCTCAAGGGTAACAGGCACTTTATTTGTAGATGAAACAATTAAATATTAAGTTGTTTGTTAGCAGTAACCTCTTCATTAGTTACAGATCTTACAGATCTTTTAATGTGGAATTATTTAGGTAACTTTTACTTCTGCAGAGATTGTTCATATTTACTGATACTGGTGGATTGTAGAAGTCTGAGTAGACATTTATGATGGAAATATTCTGAATTGGGCAGTTTTGTCATTATTTGTTCATGCATTTTGTTTCATTGCTTACTGGAAAAATATTCAAAAGAATACATTTCAAACACACTCAAAACAAGTATGCTGTATTATACAAGGAATGTAGTTTAATACAGTCAGGAAGGTTTATAAAAGAACACATGTATGTTTCATGTGCAAGGGGCATATGATTTGAAAACAGCACAAAGATAATCTTTATCTGCCACTGGCCAAATGCATTTTCTTTGAATGTGGGTTTCAATGCTGTTTTAATGAATGTAAGTTTCAAGAGCAGAGAAGTTTCAATGCTAAGTCTATTTTATTGTGAGACTGTATTGCTTTGTTTAGCAGATGTCTATTAGTGTTTGTGCTATAAAATGTAAAATAAAAGTTTTAAATGAAATCCAAATAATCCTTGTATAAGTATAGGAGTACGCACATTACATTGTTTATAGTAAATAGGGAGAAATAGCCAAGTAATGGGACATTGAAATGGCTGCAGGGGGAAGGGCTGGCAGGCCCCATTCATCTATGATTTTGTGAGGGGGGGAAGGGTGGCAAACTCAGACACATCCCTGAGTGGCACAAACTCAAGCTACGCCACTGATCAGTAGCCCATGGAGAATGACTTTTGGAGGTCCTAGCAAACTATAATATTCTTTTGCTAAGATTAGAATACTGCCTACCATTAAATGCTCTACTTTTGCCAAAAAACCCACATACTGCAAGTCAAAAAAACCAAAATCTTAAGGTTCATCTTTTCCCTTCCCAGTTTACATCATTGCTACACATTAAAAAAATGGTTACCATGTACTACAGGGTCCGGGGCCATATTCTGGTTATCTGTTCTTCAGTTTGCATTTGAAAGTTGGTATCCCACAATGCCATTTGGGTGGGTGGAGTTATATAATTGTGTATGCAAAGTTTATGTTAATTAGCATACAGATTTGTACCTATTTTTCATGAGCCTTTGTCCAGATTTTTGATGTTTTCAGGTTAAGAGGTATGATCTTGTAGTATAATCTACTCCTGCTAAGATATACTTTTTCCCTGTGGAACTTAGGGTGCTCAGTGGCCCCGCAATATCCATAGCTACCCTCTGAAATGGCTCTTCAATCACAGGCAAAGGCATCAAAGGAGCGTTCACCTTGTCTGCTGCCTATCCTACCCTTTGGCACTGCTCACGGGTCCTGCAGTACCCTGTTACATCTCTGGAAATCCCAGGCCAATAAAAGTTCTGAATAATAAATTTTTGTATGCTTTATGTCCATATGACCTGCAAAGGGAATATGATGGGCTATGGCTAAAAGTGCCAGATGGTAGGCTCTGGGCACTACCAATTGCTGTATTTTGTCACCCTCTAGCACTCCCTCAGGGGTCCACTCTCTATACAGTAACCCTTTGTCCCAGAATACAGATTCCCCCTTCCACTGAAAATCAGCTGCCTCACTAGCTACCTTTCTCAGGCCTTGTAATGTAGGGTCTGAGAGCTGATCTGTCTCAACTCTCTCTTAGTAACCCTTCGCAGTATCCCTTCCACAGGAAGTCTGATATTCTCTAACAGCGGTGCCTCACTGTCAGCCTGGGTACTACTACTCAACTCTCCACTTGCAGTCACTCTGTCCAAGGGAACATCAGTACCCACAAGCAGCTGAGGCTCACCTTTAGTCATACTGCTACATGGTAGCTCCCTCCCTGATGTAACCAGCTCACCAGTTCTGGTTGCAAGTGTGTGGTCGGTCTGGGTCTTCCCTCTGGCTACCAGACCAATACGCTTATCTTCAAGCCTGACTGAGTATAACTGCATGCACACAGAGTACTGCATTATCAAAATCATTCCTTATCAGGATATCTGCAGGTATATCCTCAAACACAGGGAGAGCTTTTAAAATGCATATGCAAGAACATATAAGGGATATAAAAATTGTAGAACAGATAGTCCCTTGGGACAACATTTTATAAATGCACACAATGCCAAACCAGATTGTTTACAAGGATGTATCTTGGAAAAAATGAAGGTTTCTCTAGGAGAGGTTTCATGTATTAAAGAAAAGTTGTTGAAAAAGGAAACTCTTTTCATTTTAAAATATAACACTTTGGAACGTCATGGGTTAAACAAGGAAGTACATTGGAAATATGTGATTTAGTACTTTAATTAATAGTTTGATTGATTGATTGATTGTTTGATTGAATTGAATTTTATATGTATAAATACTGATGGAAATATGTATGAATTTATACTCATTGAGGGCTTGGTGGCGAAGCGCTAAGTTGGAATTAAATTGCTGTGACTGCTGCTTTGAGTCCTGTGTCAGTGGTTTTCTACTGTGGTATTTATCTATTTTTTGCTTTTACTTGTGGTATTTGGGTATATCCTCAAACCCACTTGCTGGCTTCCTTTTCCACCCTCCCAGTCAATATGAACCCTAGCCAATGGTATGTGGAATGGGGTCCCTCCCAAAGCTCTGAGTGGAGTAGACTGCCCAAGCAAGTAGTGCTCCTCTTCAACCATTGCAGGCCTCACAGTGGTTAGGTCAGAGGCCGTGTCTCTCTTAGTAGTGGCCTCTTTTCCATCTACTAAGGTAGGATATAACCTCTTGTGGTAGTTTGGTACCCTTGTTGTCTCGAGACAATTTACTGCTGGCATTTTGTCATTCCCACTTACTGGCTCTCCCACCTTTTGTTCCCCACCTTGCCGCCATGGACATCTATGTGCTACATGGCCCCACTGGCTGCATTTAAAACATTTAACCCTTGGTCCTGAAGTGTGTACCTGGAATAGTGGCTTTCCCTGCTACTGGCAGACTCTGTTGGGGCAGTCTGGGCTGCCCATCATGGGTTCCCTTGACCCATGAGCAGCACTGGGTGTCCCTTTCCTGTGCCCTGCTTGCTTGCTAGGTATAGTTCTCCCTTCTTCCCCAACTCAACTGCAGTATTGCATTGTCTATCAGCTAACCAGATTCTCATGTCCTCAGGCAATGTGCTAAGGCCTTGTTCCCTCACCAAAACATCTGCCAGCCCTTCAAAAGTGGTGACCTGACATCCACTCACCCACCTGTGAAAATAAGTGCTTAGTTCAGCAATGTATTCACACACACTTTCATCTGCCTTGCATCTATGCTCACAAAACCTTTTTCTATAAGCTTCAGGTGTTAACTTAAAGCATTCTAAAAGACAGTTTTTTTTTACAATATTGTAATTTAAGCAATCAGTATCAGACAATTTAGAAATAGCAGTTACAGCTTTACCATGGCGTAAGGGGGTCAGGAACTGTACCCAGAGCCCTTGGTCAACATTATACTGTTTATGTACACTTTCAAACATATGAATAAAAGTATAAAAATTATCCCCCTCTGTAAATTATGGAAGAAATTTAGTAACATTTGTTGCTTCTTGGGTTTTGTTACTTCCTTCCCCATTACGTCCATGACTCTGGTGAAGAGTCAGCATCTCCTTTTCATGTTGCCTCTGCCTCTTCTTGTCCTCAGCCTCTAGACGTTTTCTTCTTCTTCTTTCGGATGCTCCCATTAGGGGTCACCACAGCAGATCAACTGTTTCCATTTCTTCCTGTCCTCTGCATCTTGCTCTGTCACACCAACCACCTGCATGTCCTCTCTCACCACATCCATAAATCTTATCTTAGGCCTCCCTCTTTTCCTGTTACCTGGCAGCTTCATCCTTAGCATCTTTTTCCCAATATACTCTGCATCCCTCCTCAGCACATGTCCAAACCAATGTAATCTTGCCTCTCTGGCTTTGTCTCCAAAACTTTCAACCTGGGCTGAGCCTCTAATATACTTATTCCTAATCTTGTCCATCCTTGTCACACCCAGTGCAAATCTTAACATCTTCAACTCTGCCACATCAAGCTCTGACTGCTGCCTTTTTGTCAATGCCACTGTCTCCAACCCTCTTGTAGACCTTCCCTTTCACTCTTACTGGTACTCATTTGTCACAAATCACTCCTGACACTCTTCACCCACTCCATCCTGCCTGTACTCTCTTCTTCACCTCTCTTCTACACTCATCATTACTCTGAACTGTTGATCCCAACTACTTAAACTCATCCACCTTCACCACCTCTACACCCTGCATCCTCACCATTCCTCTATCCTCCCTCTCATTCACACACATATATTCTGTCTTAGTCCTGCTGACCTTCATTCCTCTTCTCTCTAGAGCATATCTCCACCTCTCCAGGGTCTCCTCCACCTGTTCCCTACTCTCATTACAGATCACAATGTCATCTGCAAACATCATAGTCCACAGGGATTCCTGTCTGATCTTGTCTGTCAACCTGTCCATCACCCTTGCAAATAAGAAAGGGCTCAGAGCTGATCCTTGATGTAATCCCACCTCCACCTTAAACGCATCCATCACTCCCACCGCAGACCTCACCACTGTCACACTACCCTCGTACATTTCCTGTACCACTCTTACATACTTCTCTGACACTCCTGACTTCTTCATACAATACTACAACTCCTCTCTAGGCACCCTGTCATATGCTTTCTCTAAATCCACAAAGACACAATGCAACTCCTTCTGACCTTCTCTGTACTTCTCCACCAACACTCTCAGAGCAAACATCGTATCTGTAGTGCTCTTTCCTGGCATGAAACCATACTGCTGATCACTAATCATCACCTCCCTGCTTAACCTAGCTTCCACTACTCTTTACCATAACTTCATGCTGTGACTGATCAGTTTAATCCCTCGGTAGTTACTACAGCTCTGCACATCACCCTTATTCTTAAAAATCGGTACCAACACACTTTTTCTCCATTCCTCAGGCATCCTCTCACTTTCCAAGATTTCATTAAACAATCTAGTTAAAAACTCCACTGCCATTTCACCTAAACACCTCCATGCTTCCACAGATATGTCATCTGGACCAACTGTCTTTCCGTTCTTCATCCTCTTCATAGCTGTCCTTACTTCCTCTTTGCTAATCCACTGCACTTCATGATTCCCTATCCACACATCATCCAACCTTCTCTCCCTCTCATTCTCTTCATTCATCAACCCCTCAAAGTACTCTTTCCATCTGCTCAACACACACTCCTCGTTTGTGAGTACATTTCCCTCATTATCCTTTATCACCCTTACCTGCTGCACATCTTTACTAGCTTGGTCCCCCTGTCTAGCCAATTGGTACAGGTCCTTTTCTCCCTCCTTAGTGTCCGACCTTTTATACAACTCTTCATACGCCTTATCCTTAGCCTTTGCCACCTCTCTCTTTGTCATGCACCTCATCTCTTTATACTCTTGTCTACTTTCTTCATCTCTTTGACAATCCCACTTCTTCTTCGCCAACCTCTTTCTCTGTATACTCTCCTGTACTTCATCATTCCACCACCATGTCTCCTTGTCCTCCTTCCTCTTTCCAGATGTCACACCAAGCACCTTTCTAGCCATCTCTCTTACTTGCTCTGCTGTAGTTACCCAGCTATTCAGTAACTCTTCACTGCCACCCAGTGCCTGTCTTAACTCTTCCCTGAACATCACCTCACAATTACCCTTTTTAAATTTCCACCATTTAATCCTTGGTGCTGCCCTCACACTCATCCTCCTCTTCTTGATCACCAATGTCATCTTACAAACCACCATCCTATGCTGCCTAACTACACTTTCCCCTGCCACCACTTTACAGTCTCCAATCTCCTTCAGACTGGCCCTTCTACATAAGATATAATCCACCTGTGTGCATCTTCCTCCACTTTTGTATGTCACCCTATGCTCCTCCCTCTTGTTAAAATACATATTCATCACAGCCATGTACATCCTTTTCACAAAAATCTACTACCATCTGACCACATTCCTCTCCTTTACACCATACCTACCCATCACTTCCTCATCCCCTCTGTTCCCTTCACCAACATGCCCATTGAAATCTGCTCCAATCACCAGTCTCTCACCCTTGGGTACAGTCATCACCACTTCATCCAACTCACTCCAATATTTTTCTTTCTCATCCATCGCACACCCAACTTGTGGAGCATATGCACTAACAACATTCATCATTACACCATCAATTTCCAGCTGCATAAACATCACTCTATCCGACACTCTTTTCACCTCCAAAACACTCTTAGCATACTGTTCCTTCAGGATAATGCCTACGCCATTTCTCCCCCCATCCACACCATGATAAAACAATTTGAAACCACCTCCGATACACCTAGCCTTGCTCCCCTTCCATCTGGTCTCTTGCACACACAATATACCAACCTTTCTTCGGTCCATCATATCAGCCAGCTCTCTCCCTAGACCAATCATACTGCCAACATTCAAAGTTCTGACTCTCACTATCACAGTTTCTTATTTTCCTCGACCTCAAGGCATCTCAGTTTCTCATTTTCCTCAGCCTTAAGACATCTTAGTCTCTCTGATGCTTCTGTTTTCAAACACTTGGCCTCCAGCTCAAGTCTCTTTAACTCCAGATGGAGTTTAAGTCCTCTGTGGAAAGGTTGAGCTGTCCATTTTCTGAGAGTTCTACATCTCCAAGGCCAGCCTGGTTGTCCTCTTGCTCCCTGGTGTGCAATGCAGATGTGCCCAAAGCTTCAATAATTTCTGCCTTTGTCAGGTTGGCATTCACCAGTCCTTTAGCCTGCACATCTTAGCCAACTGGCTCTTTGTCAGCTTGCAATACGCCTCTGCTGACATGCTTGCCTGCTCTCCCTGACTAAGCTAACAAATAAATTAAACAATTGTGATGTGAAACTCTTAATGTTCCCTGCATGGCTGATTGAAAGTACAAACAACTTCAGTGACCCCTGTACACAAGCTACAGGAATTCAATATCCACACCACTACAAGCCAATTAATATGTGATGTGGCTATCTCACCACTGTCAACCAATTAATATGTAATGCGGATATCCCACCACTGCCAACAAATTAATATGTGACACCCCTGCACTGGCCACTAATCAAGGAGCTTCAATCCTCACCAGTGGCAACAGCTAGGGGATGTACACACTGGGAGGATGGCAAGTACAAACACAGTAAAGTGCAATTTCCCTTAAGAGCACAGAGAGATCACAGTCAGCCTGGGGCTGGTTTCTCCCTCTTTATCCAGATACCCAATAAGACTCCCCACTGGCACAGCTGTAGGGTTAAGATCTCAGCTGAGGGGCCAAGCCAAGACCTTCAGCACCCCCTCTGTCCAACCAGTGCTTCGTGTCCCTGCCCAAGTAGCTGACATGCACACACTTTGAGATTTGATTTATATACAAACACAAACACACCTGGGGGAAGGCTGGTACAGGTTTACTAGCTATGCCCCCTTCTGCCTAGACTATAAGGTAGTTTCCATTGCCACCAACCCTTACTTATCAGCTATTATAAAGCCCTTACAAAGGGTGCCCAATCCTACTGTGTAATGTTACCATTATCCAAATGATAGTCTGACCAAGAATCGCAAGGCTATTTAGGAGTGGCTTGTACAGTGTCACCAAATACATATGCAAGCACTGTGAGAGCTTAAATATGTCTGACAAATATCAGCCACAAAGATAGGTTTAAATATATTTAATAATAAATAATAAAAGAACAAGACAATAGTCAGTTAATCAACACATTAACTTCAGAGTTCAAAATCACAGTAAATATTTTAAAACAACATTGCAGGACAGTCTCAAATAAATTCAGAAAACATCTAAACTAATCTTTTCTATATTCTTATCTATATCTAAAAGAGATACTATGCCCTAAATCTTACTTACAGAGCAAAGCAAGTGCAGAAGATGATGATGAGTGGATGTTCTTGCTAGGTCCAAGACAAAATACAAAATGCACAGTCTCTCTTCAAAAGAGTTCTTAAATTAATATCAAATATTACTGCTGGGTTAGCTTGGATGACATTACTTTTTGTCACCTGACTTCAATTCCCAAGCTAAACCCCAGTGTCTGACATTTAACATCTCTGAGTAAAAAATGCATATCTCTCAGATCTTTGCAGCTTGTAGGAAGTCATAAAGCAATAAAACACTTCCACATCTTAAGCCTAGCAATTACTTCTCTTTTAAGACAATACAAAAAACTTCTAGCTATGTCTGCTACACTGAAACTGAGAGAGAACTTTTATAGCGCAATCATAAAGCAATCTAATTTCAACTTATTTTCTGTTCTAAGTCAGCAGAGTATGCTGTGGTTACATTTTAGCTCAGTACATAACATACAGTTCTGTATAAATTATATCAATACTCACAAATGACATAGAATTATTTACAAAATTTCAGATAGCTGGGCTGGCAATATTTCCCTATATCATAGCTACTATAGTGCAAGACCTGATCTTAACAAATGTTAAGCACCCCTGCTTACTTTCTTAAGGTCAGGCCTCATGCTAAGCAGCCAAATATGCCAGTACTGAACAGTAAAGATAGTGGCAAAATGAAAAGAACAGATTTGTTTCTATCTGCTGTCTATACTGGTAAGGTGTCAAAGACTTCCTGTTTTAAACTTAGAAAGTAGCTAGAATAACAGGATGTTTGTTCACCTACATTTTCAAAAGAATACAAAGCCTGAAAGTATGTCATTATTTAGTGACTTCAGTCCTCATTGATTTGTCTGAAAAATAAATATTATATATGAAGAACACAACAAACATTTGAGGCAAAAATTTGGATATTCTGCAAAAATAAGGACAGCTGAGAGGCATGGCAAGGTGATTGTGAACATGAGACTGTGTTACACTGACTTTCTGACTGCACTTGCTAAGTGCTTTACAGCTTTGAAAGCCCTCAAAACACTTAGCACTTTTTTTATAACTAGTAGTACATGTAACAGATAAAGTGCCATGCACTACAAAGAATTATGATTGGGTCTCCAATCATAAACTTTAATTATGTGTTCTTGACATGGATATCAAGATTCACCTCTCAAGCTTTGCTTAAAGTGAATTTCTTGGCATCCATATTTCTAACACATAATAAGCAGGTTATGATTGGTGGCTCAGTCACAGTCCTTTATATTTTATCTAGAGAGAGAGTTAGAATATATAACTGTGAAACAGAGTGACTTACAAACAGTAAGCAGTTATGACAAAGAGATAAGGATGAAAAGAGAAGTATTTGAAAATGTAGATTGTAGGTATCCCCTAGGAAAAGATATCTGAGAATAATGAAAACTTAATTGTGAGGGAGATGAGTATGAGAAAGTATTATATGCTGTTGAAGTTAGTACACAGACTACTCAAAAGGAATATACAAATGCATTAGATAATACCATCTGAATTAGTATATTAGGAGGGAGTATGGTTGAAGCTATTGTTTATTAAGAAATAATGGAATTATTAGCCTGTGTCTTCAAAATATTTGTATTTTTTCTTCAATCAAAGTTTTTTTTTTCCATTAAATGTCTTTATGTTTCTATAGTTCTGATTTTATGTGATATGGAGGTTTTAGATTGCTGGAACTATTTTGAGGCAAATGTTTTTACAAATGCAGAAAGACAGAAGGGAGGCTAAACCAGCAAAACAGGTCATTGGAATGGCAGTTTATTTTTAATGGAAGGCAGAGGGGGTTCTTAAGTTTAAACATTAGACAATTTAATGGAAAGGTTGCCTAGCTATATGTCACAGTGGCACTCAATATGGGGAGAAACATTAATAAACCTCACTATTTTTTATTTTCTGTGGTTTGGGAAGAAATTAGGTTATTTGAAAACACATAATACTCTGTGCAATCCTTCTTTCAACCAGATTTCTCAATGTGTTATGAGCAAGCAAATCAAAGACTGCTGCAGCATTACAGCAGCCATGTTAGATAATGCCACATGTAAATGCAATAGTCTAGGGGTTCACAGGTGTGTGCTAGGCTAATGATTTCAAGGATGTTCTTAAGGCCATACCATACATGGCAAATGTCTTACAAGTTCTGGTTCCCTTAATAAGTGTAAGCAGGGGCTTAGGAGATGAAACAATTACAAGCAGGGGCCTGGGAGATGAACTATTTACAGGCTGCCTGTATCCATTAGAAAAATAGGTGCCAAACCAAGGATGAATTTCCTGTTCCCCATCCAATTGTCCAAGTTGCACTTGAATTGGGTTAGGGAATAACTCTGCTTCACATGGGTGGGGAGCGTGTTTCAATGGGTGGTCTCCAGGATACATACCTGTCTCTTCAGCAGGTCCTATTTATATCACAGGCAAGGTTTAAGTCTTTAGAATGGGTAATTCTGGTGCTGTCTGTTTTGTGGATATGCAGGAGGTCCATCAAAGTGGGGTCTGACACTGTCTTGTATGCCAGGCATAGATTTCCACTCAGTAGCCTGTAGGAAACAGAATACAGGGATAGGTTTTGAGGCAGTCTGCACAGGACATGTTACTTATGCCCTACATCTTTAAAAAAGCCACGTCTGTAGATGTTCCAATTGCTGGATGTTAATGGTTAGGTACATACCAAAGGGGACATTGTACTCAATGATACATCTGACAAATGTTGAATACAGTTGAACAGTGACCTCCTTGGACCTAGATGCTATATTTTTGTTTATAACCTTTACAACATGGAATGATTTCCTCACTACTGTAGACATGTGATGGTCAAAGGCCAGATTACTGTCTACATGCATCCCCAAGTCCCTGACTACTTGGTCAACTCTAAGAGGTGTGCTGTCAGTATTATAGTTACCAGGGGTGGATGTCTTCCTAAAGGATACTATAATGCATTTCTTGACACTTAGTTTTAGTTCACAGCTCTGACACAAGTTATTTGTCTGTGTCAGCCCTTCCTGGAGAACATTAGTGTTGGTGGGGAATTGTATGACTGCTCCTAATTTGCAATCATCTGCAGATTTAGTCAGCCAGAGGGCCTTGACTTCAGAGAAGTAAATGCCAAAGAGGAGCAGTTCTAGGACTGATCCCTGAGCGACTCTGTTTGTGAATGGCCTTTTTGTAGAGGTGGACTCTCCAAGACGTGGTGGTTAATGTAAATTATCTACATGCTCTGCCCCAGAGGCATACACTGGGATTGAAATAGTGCAGCAAGTTAAAGAGAAGCTCTACTGCTATATTTTGAAGCACAGCAGTGAGGACAGAACACATTCATTTTTATGGTTAACACTCATTGCATGCTTATGATAACAGTGGGTCTGTTATGGCCACATCCTGTAAATACTTTGATACCTTTGATACTCTCTGTGTGAATTTGTGTGTGTGTGTGTGTGTGTGTGTGTGTGTGTGTGTGTGTGTGTGTGTGTGTGTGTGTGTGTGTGTGTGTGTGTGTGTGTGTGTGTGTGTGTGTGTGTGTGTGTGTGTGTGTGTGTGTGTGTGTGTGTGTGTGTGCGTGTCTGTGTGTGTGTGCGCACGCACGTGTGTGTGTGTATGCATGTGTGTATGCATGTGTGTCTGTGTGTGTCTGTGTGTGTGTGTGCGTGTGTGCATGTGTGCGTGTGTGTGTGTGTTTGTGTGAATGTGTAGGACCCTGGGCCACAGCATTCCACAGGTTGGTATGGAGAATACATAGCAAAGGTAGTCCAACTGCAATATGTATTCTTCAGAGACATACAAATGTGTTAATAATCAAGTTTTGTTCCAAGTAACTTCTGCATGTCTTTAAATCACTACTTATCTGTACAGCACTGATAAAATGCAGCATCACATTGCTAGTCATTTCACACAGCTAACTTTTTTAATAACCACCTTGGTGTTTTTTGTGAATACAGAGAGATGGTCAGAAATCCATGTTCTAACCTTGTGAGAAGTATATGTATTGAAATAGAAATTTTGGCTTCTAGTGTAAGAAAGTATGAATATATGTATGCAATGTTTAATAACTTCAAAAATGTGTCAATGTGAGCAAATTTATGATAATGGGACGATAGCTGCACATCAGGCACTAATGGTACATATTTCTGGTACTTTGAGGAGAGATTTTGCCTTCAAAGTCTTTGATGATTAGTCTTGTAAAATGATTTAGTTGTTGTTGAGCTACAAATGGCATTATTGTTGTTTTATTAGTAGCTGTAACCTTATTGATTGATAGTCAGTTCCAGATTGATATAAAGTGTTAGAATGTATTACAAAGGATTTGTTGAGGTGTATTAACTCTTATTATGACTATTTCATCAGCATAAAATATGCAATTGATATGAAGTAGGTCCCAAAGAGGAAATTTTTACATAATTAAGGTAGTAGTGTCCCTTGTTGTACCTTTTGGAATACCTTTAGTGATTCTTTCTGTCCCAGAGGAACAGCTGTTTCCTAAAACTCTAAATATTTGGTTGAAAAGATAACAGTTAAATCACTGTGATACTTCCTGTAAGAAGTTACAGTTGTTTATCTCATATAATAGAATATCAACAGCCTTTTTTAAATCAATGAATATTGCACTTGTGTATTTTTTGTTGTCCCTGTTTGTGTAAACTTCATCAGTTTGTATAATGCTGTTATAATTCATAGGTAGTTAGTAGACATGCAGTCTAGGAGACGGTTGAAGAGTCAGGCCGGATTGTCCCAAGGCACTGTCTGGGAATCAAACTCAGTACCACAGGAAGTGCCTTGTAAACAGCTTAGAGCCATGCCATACAAATTATGCTACCTCAGATGGGACTAGGACTAAAAGTCCTTGGTGTAGGAGGACAATGAATATCCATTAGGCCACTGGACACACCAAAAATCTTGTAAACAGCTTAGTCTTCCCAGTAGTGCTAAGTGTAGATCTCAAACTGTGCTGCCTTGTCAACAAGTGTATCACAAGTCTGTAAGTATGAAGGTATTTCTAGATAATTTTGTTTTTGCTAGAGGACATACATTAGCAATGGGAAGGACAACATATGGTGTAGCTGAGTTAGGAATGTTAGTTAATGGTAAGATTATAAATGTATGTAGGAGTTTTGCAGTGAGTATGGATTCCTAACTCTAGTGTGCTAGGAAGAATAGCACATATGTCTAGGTTGTAAGAAGCTTTTCATGTAATTCCAGGAGTAGGGATTATGTAATGCTTTCAAAAGATAAAATGATGCAATGTAAAATATTATGAAATGGCACTGATGGTATAAGTTTTGGGAGCAGTTTTTGAAAAGTTTTTTTATGTTTTGATGAGTTGTAATACATGTATGTATGTTATGATTTATTAATATTGCATACAGCACCTCTCTTGTGGCAGGTTTGGAAAATGCTTATTTGTTCTTAGGTTCATAGGTAGGTACTAGGCTATCTGCCCTAGGGCATTTATAAGCCTAGCCAGAATGTGTTGGCTTTCGCCACCCTTTTAGACTAGATTCCCGAGCCTCTGTCCAGCAGGGCCATAGAAGTGATCCCAGGAGTAAATTTACGATTTCCCATCCTTCTCTTGAAGAGGGTCAGCGAGGGGCTCTGCCTAACATGAACAGGGATTCTATTCCAAAGCGAGGGAAGCCTCTGGGATATGAATCTATCCCTCCAGTATGTTCTATTTATTGTTGTGCTGAGGTTTAAATCCATGGAGCGTGTAGCTCTAATGGATTTGGCTTTCTTGAGGTGGAGCATGTCGATCAATTCCGGGTTAGACATGGCCTTGTATGTCAGGCAGAGATTGCCTCTGAGTAGGCAATAAGCAACTGAGTAGAGCTGGAGTTTCTTTAGTCAAGTAGCATAGGGCATCTGTTTGAGGCCCACAATCCTCTTGGTGAGATACTTTTGAGGTCTCTCCAGCTGTTGCAGGTGTCTGGTAAGATACATCCCAAATGGAGCGTTGTACTCAATTAAGGGCCTGATGAGCGATGAGTAGAGGGGCACAATGACCTCTCTTGATCTAGATGTGAACCCTTTTGTGATTAGGTGAGCTATATAGAAGGTTTTTCTAACCACTTTGGCAATGTGATTGTCAAACGAGGAATTACTATCTACTTGGGTCCGCAGATCTCTAATTACGTCTTCCGTACTTAGTGGATTACTCCTATGTGGTAGTTTGTGGGCACTTTGTTTTTTCCAAAAGGGATGACTATGCACTTTTTGGCATTTAGCTTAAGGCCATGGTTTTGATACCAGGTATTCGTCTCTGTAAGACCCTTCTGGAGGATGCTTGTGTCGGCCGGAGAGTTGATTATGGCTCCCAGCTTGCAATCATCTGTGAACTTGGTCATCCACAGTCCTCCCGTGCTTGCCTGTACCTCAGAAAAGTATATACCAAACAAGAGGGGTCTCAGGACTGTGCCCTGTGTGATGTCACTTGAAACCTGTTTAGAGTCGGACATGGCACCCGCAACTCCGACCATGTGAGTTCTATCCCTGAGCCAGTTTGCAACCCATCTTGTGACATATGGGTTGATATTTAAGCTGGTAAGCTTATTTATGATGCCAGAGTGGGGTATTGTGTCGAAGGCTTTTGCAAGGTCCAGGTAGGCTGTGTGGACTACCTTTCCCTCATCAATGGCTTTGGTAGCTATTTTAAAAAAAGTCAACTAGATTTAGGAGGCAAGATCTGCCTTTAACAAAGCCGAATTGGGTAGGGTCCAGTGTCTGGAGGTTCCCAATGTCTTTGTTTATGAGATCCATGATGATGCGCTCCATAGCTTTGCAGGCCAGGCTAGTCAGGCTTATGGGGTGATAGTTCTCAGGATCCGTTGTGGCGCCACCTTTGTGGAGTGCGATTACTGTTGCTGTACGCCATTCTTTGGGTACATAACCTGTGATAAGGCTGAGTTGGAACAGTGAGTTTATGTGAGGGTTTAGTTCTTTTTGGAGCTCGTGTAAGATGGAGCCCGGGATACCATCCGGTCCCATTGATGCTTTGTTTTTTACTTTGGAAAGGGCTGCTTTCACCTGTGTGTCTGTGATGACTGGGGGACTGCATTCTTCTGGGACAGACACAGGCCCTTTTGGGAGGGAAGGGGGGTAAAGTTTTCACTGAACCTGTCCGCCAGGATGTTGGCAATGTCAGTGGGTTCAGTGTATTTTGGGCCATCTTGCACCAGCTCAGAGCAGATCTGAGAGTTGCCACCCAGATTCTTGATGTAGCTAAAGAACGCCTTGTGATTATCTTTAGAGTCTTTGGTGATTTTTCTTTCAAAGTTAGCCTTCGATGATTTTATGACTGAGCAAAGTTTCTTGCTAATACTGATCAGGGATGCCTTCCCTTTTTTGGGATTTTGCCCTATCATGTAATAGTTTCCTCCTTCTGTTGTATAGCTTATTTATGGCTAGGGTCCACCAGACTGGTCTCCTGTGTTTGGAGGAGTGAGTCTTGGTTTTACTTGGGATGGCACGATCCATGCATTCCTGTAGGTGCTCATAGAGTGCATTTGTAAAGGATTCTGCGGTTTGGATAGCATTTTCCATTTGCCTGGGGGCTTTGAAACTTTCCACCTTGGTCTTGAGAAGTGTGAAGTTTGCCTTTGAGAGATTTTTCACAGTGGTTTCCTTGGCCGGGGGTGGGGTCGGGATGTGGATGTCCATTATTTGTGCCTCTGAATTTTATTGCATAGCAGAAATGTTTGAGTTGTCCAGGATCTGATGCTTACTGTTGTCTTAATATATTGCATCTTGGCCTTTTTGGTTTCTACTTTTACTCTGAATTGTAAGAATTGGTAGTATTCCAAACATGATAACGTATGTTGATGGTTTTCCATGGAGTCCAAGACTTATTTCTCACTTTCAGTATTTGACTTGGTTCAGTAGTAACCCACAGTGCAGAGAACTCTTATCTTCCTAGTAAGTGGAAATATTTTATTTTGAATGCGGCTAGAAAACTGTAGAAAGATGAAAGTGCATTGGCTGGGTCAGCATGGTTACATGCAAGTTTTACATTGCATCCAGTCCTGTATGGATTTTGACAAAATAATTTTGTGAGGTGCATTCTTGCAATACCTGTAATAGAATATTGGCCACTTAATGCACTGGGTAGAGACTGAATAATCTCTAATTTGTTTAGGATATTAGTTAAAATTATATTCAGAGTCAGTTTGTTGTTTGACACAAAGTTGGGCTTAGTTCCTTCTGTAACTCTTTGGGTTTTTTATTGTAAGCTGGATAGTCTATGGAATTCTGATTTGTTTTGACCAAACCAATATGTGCTGATGTCATTGATTAGTATTATTTTATGTCGATTAGTAAACTATTTGTATAATACTCCTTCTCATATAGCTAAGGAAGGAGGTTTCAACATGTATATTATTCCTATCAGAATCTTGGTGTGACAGCCCATTAATAGCTGAAATAACAGCCATTTTGGACGTGTTTCTGAAACAGCATTGCTTTTTCTAAAAAGAATGGGGGATTTTATATTGCTTTTTCTAATTAAGGCATATATGCTTTATCTTCCTAGTCTTTTCCCAGGTCTGTTATCTGTGCGCATGGTAAAGACAGTAGTTATTTGTGATGAGAGCCAAGAAGAATACTCAAGACAATTTTCCAACAACACTAATTTGTTTGTATTCTAGTGAGAATGCAAGAAATCTATTTCTGGCTGTTAGTGATATATATAAGCTAGAGATATTCAACAGAGAGGTGTTTGTGATTTTTATAGAGTTTGTTGTCATGGTAGTACCTGGTTTACATGAATGTCCCCTCCAATTACAGTTAGAAAAAGTTTTAATAGAAATAAAAGGTTGGTTTGCTTTACGATCTTTTGTAAAGGAGATGTCTTATAAAGTAGTGTAAGATTTGATGGACATGGCAGACTCTAGTTGTTTAGCCTACCAGGAGGATATTGTAACTGTGATGTTATATAATTGTGAGTTAGTATTGTTATTTGAAGCATGCTTATCATTTACGTAAGTATATCATGTCTAGTTTTATACTGGCAGGTACATAAGTAAGGGGTCCTAACACAAGCATTGTATGCAATATGGCAATGAAAATGCATGTCATTATTAGTGCAGAGTTGGTTATGATCTTTAAATAAGAATGAATATTTATTTATTTTTTTGTAATATAAACTTTTCAAGAAATTGCTTGCATAAATACAGGTTCATAGCTAAGTACTAGGCTAGCTGACCTTTGAAGGCCTAAGCCTAGCTCAAGCTCCCTTTTTGTACTCGAATTAACATATCGCATTTGGTTAGAGACTGACCTTACCATTTCCATGGTCAATAATTATATATTACCAATAACAAAGCTAGGGTGGGGTGAGAGTGGCAGATGCCCCAGACACAAAGTGTTGGGTGTGAGCATAATCAGCCAATCCTGATCTCAGTTTAATGCAGTGTCGGCTCTTAAAAGTCAATATTGCATTTGCAGTCGACCCAGAGCAATGCTCCATGTGTGGTCTAAACTGTAACAACTGCTTGCTACGTTGTAGCAAGCTAATCAGTTAGTTACAGTTTAAAATATACATATATATATATATATATATATATATATATATATATATATATATATATATATACACACACACACACACACACATATATATATATATATATATATATATATATATATATATTTTTTTTTTTTAACTAAAACCTGAGCACTGTAGTGTTCGATGCAGGCAGGATATAATCTGTAGCAAATGTTTGCTACAGTTTAAATGAAGAATATTGTTTTAATAAAAGACATTGAAGGAGGGTTGGGTGCAGGACACAGATTGAGACCTGAATGGCTGGGGCAGTAAGGAGGTGGGGTCATGTTGTGCATCTGGCCACTTTGTTGATATGCCAGTAGTAGGAATTTCCTTTTCTTTTTGTTCTTTACTTGAAGAGCTGAGCATCTACACTTCTTTATATTACCCCTAATGAGAATAACTGGGATAAAACTATCAACAATTTGAGGGGACACGCACATAGAATTAAGCATTTAGGAGCTACCTCTGCCCATTAGTAGTACAGGAAGCAATGTACAAATCCAAAAAAACAATGAAATCCACCAAACACTCACTCCGGATTTGGAACAAAATTTATTCAAGCTTAAAAACATAATCACTTTCGTCCCTAATTATAGTTGATACAGGAACTTCATCAGACAATAATCCTCAAGTACCACATCCATTAAATACTTTAAAACCATATGACATCACTTCCTCGGACATTTGTTAAAGAAATATGATGTCTAAAAAAATGTATGTTTTAAAAAATATATAAAAATGTTTGTCAGCAGCAATCATATACACAATCATTGGAACGTGTAAACAATCATTCGAACAAGTCACCCTCTCACCCACAAAGCACTCGACAGTGTAATAATAACTCAAGTACATGACCTAAAAATCAAACAATATGTAGCCAAAACAGGTCTGTGTGAGCTATTACATTTAGTGACAGTTTTTTTATCTTTTCAAAGCTTTCAATTTTAAGAGACTAGTTATAGATACACTCTCATTTAAACCTAACCAATGGGTTGAATCTAAATGAATCTGCCAACTAAGTTCAGCTTTTTCTAATAAATATGGCCATGCACCCCCCTCTAACTGAGGGGCGTATCATTTCCAAGATAAAACACTTGAATTTATGCTCAGTGTATTGAGAAATATGTTTGGCCAAAGCATTAAATTCACAGTGGTCCCTAATGTTCAGAATATGTTTACTAATTCTGTTTTTAAGTTTACGCTCGTTTTGTCCAACATAAAAACATGGGCAAAGTTCGCATAGGGCACAATAAACTACTTTTTCTGTATTGCAACAGAACCTGTCTCTAATTTTTAATCTTACTCCATTAATGACTATATCGTTGACTTCTAGAGTGTGGAAACAAAATTTACAAGACCCACACTTGTACATATATCCTAAATATTATGTCCCACTCTGCTATTCAAGGAGAGATTTGATGTCATATCCTTTCTAAAAGACACAAATTGGTCTTTTCCCCAAAGGTCTCTCTTAGATCTATTTCACTTGTTAACAATTTCCAATTTTCTCCAAAATTCTCCAAAATCTCCTTGATGTGGAATGCATCCATAGAAAAAGTGGTCAAAAAGCAAGATGTAGTTAGAGGGGGTGCATGGCCATATTTATTAGAAAAAGCCGAACTTAGTTGGCAGATTCATTTAGATTCAACCCATTGGCCAGGTTTAAATGATAGTGTATTGCTGCAGTCTGGTTTGCCTTTCTTTTTCCTGTTTTGCCACTGCTAACAACTGCAGTAATATAAGAATCAAGTGTCAGAGCAGGTGTTTCCTTTCCCTATGCATAGTTCTCAGGTGAGTATGTGTCTGTGGGCACACATCAGTGGGGCTGAGGGGGGGGCATAGGATAGTCTGTGGCCATGTGATGCTCACTGGAATGATACAGGAGTGTGTCCTACTACAAGCTGTTTCTAATTTATGGCATCTTCACAGAACAGTCAGAAACACAGAGAAATGATCCGCACAAAAAAGTGAGGGCGAGAAAAATAAAGATGGATTAGAAACAGGATAGGCCCTAAACTATCATCAAATTGCAGTTTACTTGGTATGGAGCCTTTATAAACAGGTCTCTGATTTAAAGGTGTAATTCCAGTGATTCTATTTAATCAACTTAATGATTGGAAGGGAGATAGGAAATTCACCCCGGGGATCATGTCAGTCACCCTGCTAGACAGGGGACCAGGGAAGTAAATATTGTGGGAAGAAATATCCAGGGAATTGTTATGGCTAGGTTTGTATAGGCTCTAGGGCTGATAGCCTAGTACCAACCTATGAACCTATGAACTTAAATTGTAGTGGCAGCACTGAATAACAGACAAATTTAATGACAGACTGCAGGGCTTTGGTGATATATGTTAAAATATGACATAAATGTACCATAAACATTTGGGGGCACCATAAATTAACCAGAAGCCACACTCCATAATACTTGTACATAATCGGAAATATCTCAGTTTATATTGCTAACAAGACAGGATGGGGGGGTGGATCTAAGATATGCAGGATGCCAGTAAGGCAAACATGGTGTTAGCACAAACATAAGGGGAGCATAATGTTGCTTATAAGAAATGCATGAGGAAGATCTAAGGGGCCTTAAGATCACAAAGAGGATGTTGGAGGCAAGAAACGTACTACCTATTGCTTATTCCTGTGAGAAATCACAGACACAACATTGTAAAGACTAAAAATAAGAATAAGAAGGAAGTTAAGATCATTGCTGTAACTGAAAGGGAAAGCTAATTTCCATTCCCTAGCTGACATGCATTATTTTTTCACATACTACAAGGCATGCAAAAGTTTTGTCTAATGATGGAATATTGTGGTTTAGCTTTTTAATGCTGGTTTGCTTGAAAGAATTACAAGTAAAATGGCATAATGAAATATGCAGCATTATAATGGATTAAACTTATCATCGAAGGTGTTAAATGGTTAAGTACATATATTAGCTGGTATATGTTTTCTTTAATGAGCTGTTCCCATTGCCAATTGAGTAAAAACTAGGATAAATATATACAAACACAAAATAGAAGGTATGCTATAGTTTGGCACAGTTACAATACAAATAGGAAGGGGAACATTAGGAGATTTATTATTCTAATAAATCCTGGAGATCCCCTTGGGAGTCATTACTGCCTTTCAAATAAATATAATTTTGATAACTAGTTAATGCACATCATCTGTTTTCAAGTTCTGTGTGTGTGAGCTCCTCAAGCTCAGAACCAGAACAGCTGCTGTTGCAAAAAGACAGCTGACCATTTAAAAACATTCTAGGTACTGGTGTTGTTTTGCTTTAAATGTGCAATTTTTAAACTATAAGTAACTTAATTTCATTTTTCTTTCCAAAACAGATGGCTATTTTTTTTGTGGGACAGTATGGTAATTCACAGGTGGAAAAGTTTCTGCTACAAAACTCTGAATAAAGCTAAGTTTTTTTATTGCCTGATCAATAATTTGTAAGTAAGCCCACATGAAGCCAGGGGGTCTCCCTTACTTTATAGGGCCATAGTATGATGGCTGAATTTCATCAACTACCATAGTGTGAGGGCTTATGAAATTTGCACTGTTATTGTGCACCTCATACATTAACATCTTTTTATAATGAGCCAGCATTCTTTGTTAAGAAAGAATGAGAGCGCCATGAGCTGCTTTCTAATCTGTAATAGTGAAAATAAGTATATCCGTAATAATGGTAATGCTCAAGGGACGCTGCACAATATAGGTTAAAGCTGCCCCCATTTTTGGATTAAGTCTATGAATTGCTAGGGGCTACTTCTTCTTGTCCAGAGTTTGATTCAGTCTATTTTCATGAGTAATTCACTTAACCAGAGAGTGGTCATAGATTGCCCCTGAAAAGGGGTGTTTGCAACAAGTAGGCTTACCCAGTCAACAAATAAATTAAATACATTAATAAAGTCATACTTGTGTTTACCAATATTCATATAAGATTGGTGGCAAACAGACTTTTTAGTCATCAACAGTAAAGGAGACAAAGAAAAGAACAATTAATTTTCAAGAATGTGCGAATATGATTAAGGCATGTCAGTAACACATTGCAAGTTTTGGAATCCATCCCTGAATATGTCTACATCAAACACTGAAACTGTCACATTTTTACAGTATTTTGAGTACCTTGAACAGTTTATGCAGCCAGTCTGACAGTATCCGCTTGATCTGTGATATATAATGTAATACTGGACTGTTTGTTAGTGCCATCCTGTGCACTTAGGGGTTGGCGTGCATAATGAGGGGGCAGGGTTGGCATAATTGTTAAGGTCTTTATTTTACAGATAAAAGCTACAGAGTTTAATTCTGATTTCTTGTTATTGGCTACGTTTGTAATAGTCTACAGAATGACAGCCGACTATTTACCTATGAATCTCGATTTTGAAATTATGTTACTTCAGCTTTTTTTCTCTGGCAATATACTTTTTGGATATTAACAGACCCTCCCCAATACTGCTAAAATGATATAAATGTAAAAGATGATTGGCATGGCATTTTTAATCTGTCATTTCTCCTACAGTCCACTGAGTTTTTTGAATTATAGAATAAACCACCAGAATATGTCACTCCCTCCTTGGATGATCTTGTTTGTCTTTTTGTTTGGAGTCTTATGTTCGCACTTCTCCAGAGGTCTCTTGCAGATTTTCATTCCAGCATTCTCAAAAAGAGCTGGTACTATTGTCCAGCATAGAAAATGATGGCAACAGCATTACACATTGAATACCTTCACCTTGAGTGAATCAACCACTGCTCTCCATACACAGAAACATCTACATGCTGGGTACTATCTCCACATCAGAATACGTCTTGAATGACTTTATCCTATACTACCCCTGCCTTACATACATTATACATACCTTTTTTATGCTTATTCATATTTTCATGGGGTTTTATTCCCTTATTGTCTTGCTCTTGTGTTTGAACTTCTGATACTCAGTGGTAATTTACTTCTCTTACTGTCTTGCTCTTGTCTTCTTCTGTTTCCCAGTGAAAATGTATTTTTCTTGCTGCCCTGCTGTTGTATTCTTCATTTTCACAGTGCTAATTTACTTCTCTTGCTGCCTTGCTCTTGTATTTTTCCTGTTTCCCAGTGGTAATTTATTCCTCTTGCTGCCCTGGTCTTGTATTCTTCTGTTTCCCAGTGGTAATTTACTTCTCTTGCTGCCCTGCTCTTGTATTCTTCCTGTTTCCCAGTGGTAATTTACTTCTCTTGCTGCCCTGCTCTTGTATTCTTCCTGTTTCCCAGTGGTAATTTATTCCTCTTGCTGCCTTCCTCTTGTATTCTTCCTGTTTACCAGTGGTAATTTATTCCTCTTGCTGCCTTGCTCTTGTATTCTTCCTGTTTCCCAGTGGTAATTTACTTCTCTTGCTGCCCTGCTCTTGTATTCTTCCTGTTTCCCAGTGGTAATTTATTCCTCTTGCTGCCCTGCTCTTGTATTCTTCTTGTTTCCCAGTGGTAATTTATTCCTCTTGCTGCATTGCTCTTGTATTCTTCCTGTTTCCCAGTGGTAATTTACTTCTCTTGCTGCCCTGCTCTTGTATTCTTCCTGTTTCCCAGTGGTAATTTATTCCTCTTGCTGCCTTGCTCTTGTATTCTTTTTGTTTCCCAGTGGTAATTTACTTCTCTTGCTGCCCTGCTCTTGTATTCTTTCTGTTTCCCAGTGGTAATTTACTTCTCTTGCTGCCCTGCTCTTGTATTCTTCCTGTTTCCCAGTGGTAATTTATTCCTCTTGCTGCCTTGCTCTTGTATTCTTCTTGTTTCCCAGTGGTAATTTACTTCTCTTGCTGCCCTGCTCTTGTATTCTTCCTGTTTCCCAGTGGTAATTTACTTCTCTTGCTGCCCTGCTCTTGTATTCTTCCTGTTTCCCAGTGGTAATTTACTTCTCTTGCTGCCTTGCTCTTGTATTCTTCCTGTTTCCCAGTGGTAATTTATTCCTCTTGCTGCCTTGCTCTTGTATTCTTCCTGTTTCCCAGTGGTAATTTACTTCTCTTGCTGCCCTGCTCTTGTATTCTTCCTGTTTCCCAGTGCTAATTTATTCCTCTTGCTGCCTTCCTCTTGTATTCTTCCTGTTTCCCAGTGGTAATTTATTCCTCTTGGCAGCTTTGCTCTTGTATTCTTCCTGTTTCCCAGTGCTAGTTTATTCCCCTTAACAGCTTTGCTCTTGTGTTCTTCTGCCCAGTACTCTTCTTTCCTCCTATATAGAGTTTCTATCATTTCAACATAGTTATATGCACACACACACACTAGATGTCCATTTTTATTGTTATTCTTGTTGTATGTACGTGGCACCAAGTATTTTTCATCAGAGGAAATTATTTCTTTTAGAAAGTAATGCATGTTTGAGTCATATCATAGCTACCTTTTCTGCATCAATATGTGATTCTAATCTTCTTGGTAATTCTAAACATATTGCTATAAAAATTGTGCTGTAGTAAATTAATACTGGATTAAAACATAGCATTCCATCTCATTTGGTTTATACTGTGCAAATAAGTTTAACAAGGGATGAAGTTCATCCCGTCTTGAAAATCTGGCATGTAAACACCACCAGAGTGTTCTGCATGCACATTCATTTAGCCACTTGGTTTAAGTTTCTGCAGACGCTCTCATCTCTGATGCACATGATGAATACAGATATGTTACATCTGACAATGTAGTCTGAAATCAATCTGCTTAGATGTCTCTATATCTGGATTTTATTTTTTAGTTATATCCCAACTGCTTTCTCACATCTTATTTGCTAATCATTCCCTGTAGAGACAGTAATTCCAAACACCTGTCCCAGTAACAGCTTGGGGTTCTGTATGTTTGGTTACTTTATTCATGTCTTACATATAAGAAACAAGTGTCAGTCACTGAAAAAGACACAGGGCTGATGTTGATTTGGTGTATGGGCTGATAATCTGAGTATAATAAGTACAGTGGCATGGATGTACATTGTAATTATAATGTTGATGTGTAGTTGCTTGCATCAAATGTTTCATTGCTGTAATCACTGGTAAAAGCAACTCCCTTTAGCTTTTTTATATATTTACATCTTTGCATTCAAATATCTAGTACTTGGATTTTAAATATTTGCTGCACATTGAAAGATGGTATAAAAACATCACAGGGCAGAAAGACTTGAGTTCCACTTAGAATATTGGCAAAAGCAATAGACATACAGACTGCTTGTCACTCACTGTATCATGTACAATATTAAATGAGGAAAAATACTTCAAAGAGCAAACGCCTATCTGAGGCAAAAAAAAAATCAACATCTCCAAAAATGTATTTTTTCTTAGTTATGGGAATTCGTTTTTAGTAGTCATCATGGAGGATTAAATCTATGAGCTGCAAACAAGCTTCATCCTTAATTTATGGGTTTAAATTTCTGTCTCCATGTGTGTACTGTGTGACTGAGCAAGCCATTTAAACATAACAGTGTTCTTGGGTTGCCTCTGAAATGAGTCAGATAGATCCTAGTGGGTTTACCTGGCTAACAAATGAATAAAATAAAAATAAATTCAGTACCGGCTACTTCTTACACATTCAGTGAAACACAACACTAAAGGCTGGCTGATTAAGATGTAGTGATTATAACCCTTATAAATTGAAGTAAAGGGTTCATTCTGAATGCAATAAAATCTCAGAAGTGCACCTGTTTGACATCTAACAAATTGCTGCTGTTTTTTGAAAAACTGACAATCCTTGAAAGTTCTAAGAGAGTACGAGTGAGTTTTGAGAATTATGTTTCATATAGCAGCAGATATCTGTCAAGAATTTCGTTGAGGTCTGTCTGATCCTAATGAGCACGTTCTCTGCTTCTTTTGCACAGCAGACACAGGCCTTGGAGCAGATGACGTGTATGATGAGAAAGGCTGTCACTGTGATGTCTCAATGGAAGATCTCACCCCAACTATCAAAACTGCCATCAGAGCCATCAGGTAGGTGAAAGCAGTTGAGGCAAAGATGCTTCTTTAGAGATATTTCTGTCGTCCAAAATGATTATTCTGTCATGAGCTTATTTTGCTACTCAGTTCAGTGTTTTAGTTACAAGTTTTCTGTCATTCCATGTTCATCAGTGAAAATTAAACTCATGCAATTTCTTCTTAACCTTAAAAACATACCAGTGGTACAGACAAGGTGCTTTTTGGCAGATGGCATTTATCTGTAAGATGTGAGTGGTAATATTTTGTTTTAAATGCATATGTAACATTTGTTTGAAGAGAGCATTTTTTGTGCAGAACTCCATGCAAATATCCATTCTTTCTTATTACATAAGAACAGAACATGAATTTGAAGGCAGCAATTTGTTAAACACGTGAGTGATGAGTACTGTATAGGAAACTGGAAGGATCAAAACATACAGAACTACAACAGATTCCTACAAACCTGTTTATTCTTTATTTCTTTATAATTTGTAGTTTTGTTGCTGTTAGTTGTGAGAAGCTGATATTGTAATATGAAGTGGTATTCACTTGTGTTATATTCTTGGTTAGGCAATATTTTCAATAAAATTTGCTAATTAAAAATAATCATAACTTCACTGCAACCCACCCCACCCCCACCATGCTGTGTTCCTTCTTTTCAATGATGACTTCTTTGTTTATACAAGCAGGTCGGTTTTCATTCAGTCCTGAACTCCCTTTAGAATGCTGCCTTTCTTTAATGTCAGCGCTTATGTGGAATTTTGTACAGTTTCTACCCATCTGGCTAATAACACATTCCAAAATAGCGTAATTTTCCATCTGTGAATATTAGGATGCTGTTGTTAAATTACAAAATATGTATTTACATCTATATTCACAGTGTGAACTAGTACATAAACATGTTTATAAATACTAAGAAAATAATTCCCATCCCATGCCTGTGGAAAAGAAAAAGTAGGTAAACGTATATTACTGTTAGGCTACAGATGAAAGCCAACAACTATAAGTGACATACCTGTTTATAAACTTGGAAGGTGAAGAGAAGTTGCAGGTAATACTCATTATTATGCAGTTTGTCACTTTTCTCTGTGCTCCATTTAAGGGTGCATGCAGTAGTGCTTTGGTTTCTTAACAAGCACCAACACAGATAGTCACAATTCACATATCCCTTCCATTGCAAATGCATATACTCTAAATCCAGTACCCTCCTGGGATTTAGAAGCAAGCAAAGCTCCACCCCACCTACCAAAACAAATAAGTTACTGTCTTCTTATTGTAAGTACTTGCTCTCACAACTCGGTGTTGTGTCAAAAGCTTAACGGACAGTCTTGCAGCAGAGCACCGAGAGGTCATACTATGAACTATAATGACTTTCATACTGTCATATGCGTTACCTATGAGTCCTCAGTGGTCAAATCGATGAGGTCTCAAATCTGCAATGTCAAGTTGTCGAGAACTCAGACCTATGAAACCCATCAAAAAATTTAAATTAAGAGTTTTTTGCAGCAGGATTTCAACTCGATCATTAGGAACCTTATACAGTTTAGGTATAGGAACATCCTGTCGTATAGTGTTTTATCCACTGATTGCATGCTGCATGAATGCTCACATCATTTAACCAGAACTAAACCACAGCAAAGCTTCTGGTTTATCCTAAAACATGCACTTATGCCAAAGAAATATGCATATGTGATTGTACTACCATATGACACACAACATTAGGAGGCGTATTTTTTCCGAGTCAGACTGCACAAAATGTTCCTTGAAAAAACATAGATAACAACAATGTGACTGTCTTTGCAGGGAACATGCCTCCCCATACCCACCACACCCTTTTGTATCTATGAATAAACTCAAGTTCTGTCTATTTGGTCATATGTTCATTAAATCGAATGTCTGTTTAGGAGGGTTGTTCTGTCTAACTGCTGGTTCATTGCAGAATACTGGCTGCAATGCATGCAGAGTTGGGATTTTCCTACTATTTTGTGATCTTGGAGATGGTATATATAATTAGCAGGATGTGGGGAGCCCCCTCTACAAAAAAGACATATTTTTTTCTTTTGTTTTGCATGCTCCAAGGCTCATGCTTGACACATGTATACCAATGTGTTGATTGATTGGGTGTTGACCTTTTGTGATCGATATATTGTCTGCTGAAGTAGTGGGTCGGCGATCTACTGACTTATAACCATTAACTCCATAATCATACAGCAGTTGGGTTAAGAGAGAAAAATCTTTTTCAAAGAGTTGACAACTTGCTCAAAAACTAATTCTACTATACCAATTTAAAGAAAACAGAAAAAAAGCAAAACATGTCAAAAATGTATTTAACACCTCCCACATCAAAATTCTGCCCAGACATCTGTAGAAAAACAAATGTAGACCACCAAAAAAGTCACAACAAGACACACATATAACAGATATTCAGTTTTATTTATTGTTAAGCAGGTAAACCCACTATACACAAATAAACCTTTTTAGGGCCAATGAAGAAGCACTGCCTGTTGAATGGTGTGGTCAATGTCACACACTTTACAAGTGGAAAATGAAAGGCCATATCTATGATGAAGCTCATTAACGTCTCATAATCTTAATTCTGTGAGCTAAGCTGCAATGCAGAGATAGCCTTCCTTCCTTCCTTCCTTTCTTTGTGATTTATTTCCTTCCTCCCTTCTTTCCAAGGAAGCAAAGACTTCCTTGCAACACCACACAAGAAAGAAGAAAAAAAACTTTCATTCATAAATAATGTCATTTTAAACCAATTAATTTAATAAAAATCTAGCATCACAGAACCCAAAGAAATTGCCAACCTGCTGGGGGACAGATTTTGTGCAAATTTCATCCCCCTGTCCCCACCAGACAGACCCAATGCATCCCTGTCACCAGTCCATCACATATCCGCCTTCCCCAAGGATCCTCTGGGTGATTGCATTTCTGCTCGTGCATGTTGTCCAATGAAAGGATAGTTCAAATCTCCCATGACCAAAGTGTTTGGCTGTATAGGGAGGGATTCTCACAAGTCCAGGTAGTTGGTGTTTCTCTTTGTTCATGATGGGGGACCTATAGCTAGCAGTGATGTGGAAGGGTGTTTTACCTATATTTAATTGCAACTGGAGTAGCTCTAAATTCATACTGTTTAACCAGTCTCGAGGTGTATTTGGATTTAATGAAGGTGAATGCACATCCACCTTTGGTTCTTTCACTCTCATTTTGGGGTCTGAACGTCTGGAAGGTGTCGTAGCCTTGTATGGCCGGGGTGCTCTTTGTGGCCTTGAACCAGTTGTCAGTGACTGCACAGATGTCAGCATCTTCCAAGGTGAGGAGTGCTTCCAGGGATTGTAGTTTTCTGTTGAGGCTCCTGGTGTTAAGCAGCATAGCTATAAGTTTGTCTCAAGTGGATTTCTTTACATCGGGAATTTTTTTGTTTTGACATTGCCTAAAAAAGGCACTATGGGGAGGCAAGCATTTTTGCCAGTATGCAAAAGCGTATAGGAGACAGGTGAAGACCATCTCTGGCAAAGCAGCATGGTCTGTCGACCATGTCTTTCAGGGTTGACAGATACTGGATCCCCTTGGATTGACACTAGAAGCTAAGCCAATTGTTGAAGTCAATCATTTTTTGTCTCTCTTGTGGCATCTTTGTCTCTCTTGTGGCATCATCCTGGTTGAAGGTACAATGCTACTTAGTGCTAAGGACATACCTACCCGAGACACACAATCTGAGAGTTCAGTCATGTTTCTCTCTTCATATAGTCCAGAGAAGTATGTCTCAAGTTATTCACTCCAACATGTAAAATGGCAGTCATAACAGTAACTGGTGTTGAGTGACTTGAGTGCATGCATTATTTGATGGATCCTGGCACCTGGCAGGCAGCTAACTCTGACTTTCTCCTTGTCCATCCTGGTGAAGAAGACATCTGTGTGTCTCATTATAGAATCACCTATGACCAGGACATTAGGTTTTTAGGTGTTTTGCCTTAGGGGTTTATTTGTTGAGACACTTGTATGCACACTGCTGTGTGTAGTGGGATCTGTTTGTGTTCCAGCATGTGTGATCTGTTTGTGCTTGGGAGTCTCTGGTCCTTTTGTAGGCCCTTTAGTGAGTACCTACCGCATAGGTGGGTCTATGTGACTTGACCTTGTCTTGTGGGAGAGGAGAGGTATGTGTGCTGACAACCTGCTTCTTGTGTGAGAGGACAGGTATGTGTGCTGACAACCTGCTTGATGTTTTGTTTATTGTTACATGAAAGGATTGATTCCAGCTTCATGGTAGTTACATCTGTCAAATATTGTATTGCTTTAGGTGCTAGTGGCTGTCGGTATACATGAGGCATTTACTACATTGCCCTATGATGCCCATGTCAATCAGGCTAGCTGGTGAAATGTTGGGAATCTGTCCATTGTAGCAGGTTAAACCATAAGTACTAGCTGTGGAGTTGGCAAGTTGGATTACCTTTTGCTCTAGGACTAATTTGACTAACTAAACAAGGGGGCTTATTCTGTTGAGGCTTAGGGGTGAAGGGCTGTGGTGATGCAGTTTAAATGTTCAGCTGAGTTGCCTGCAGTGTAGCAGGAAAGCTTGTGAGGATTCAGCTAATAAACATCTACGGAAAAATAGTTTGTAGGAGTTTGCTATTATACAGGACACTGTTAGCCCCCATTGTGTGGTGCACAGCTATAAGCAAACACAAGACTTATATACAGGTGAAATTAAACAGTTTTAAACTAGTCTGCCAATAAGAAATCACACAATGATCCTTCCTCCATCAATCACCAGCAGAGACAGGGTTATATCCACACTATTCTGCCACAAGGGTGCAGAGGAGCCCTTCTTGATGTAAAATGTCTGGATTTGAGTTCAAGTGTATAAACATCAGGCTAGATTCAGCAAGTCTGGATCTTAATCTATGCTATCTAGGCAATATTACAGTGCAAAATAAGTGCAAATAATGAAGCAGGCGCAGAGAGAAAACACAGTCAAAAGGCACCATTTAATGCAGTAAACAGCAGTTGAAAAAAGTGCAGATAAGCTCAAAATAAACTTATTTTTTGTTCTTAAATTTGGATGTCTTGGATTCAAGCAGAAGCACTCTAGACCTCTGGCAAAGTATACCAAACACAGAACAGCTCTGGTTAATTGAGTCAAAACCTGCACAAATGCAAGGCTTATAATCAGACAAAAGTAAACAGTTTGAAATTAGTCTGCCAATAGGAAATCACACAATGATCATTCTTCCAGCAATCCACAGCTCAGACAAGGCTATATCCACAATCTTCTGCCACAAGGATGCAGAGGAGCACTTTTTAATGTAAAATGGCTGGATTTGAGTTCAAATGTATCAAAAGCAGGCTAAGGGAATCTGGGATCACAGGTTGACCGTGATCTTAACTTTGACCACCACATGTCTACATTTCTACGGAAAGTTTTCCACGTAGCTCACTTGAATCATAAAGGCATCACTTTGAGAGAAAATGAAGTTATAACCCCCTATACTTGGCACTTATCCAGCCCATAATTGAGTATACCGTCCCATTCACTATGTACCGTACTAAGCATCAACAGCAATTATAGCTACCTCAGAGGTTTCTAACAAAGAAGATCAAGGTCCTCCAGCACATGACTTACACGGACCAACTAAAATCCCTGTCACTATACTCCTTTATAGTATAGACTTCTTAGGGGAGACTTATGCCTGGCCTACAGAGCAACCCAAACCTAATGAACTTACTGCATATCCATAAAGCAAATGGGTCTAGGGATACCCATTTCAGGGACTTAGATATGGCCTGTGACTTAAATAGCACATGCTGGAGGGACAAATGTATCTCCCAGTGACTGCCACATCTTTGGAACGGGCTACCAGTTCATGTGAAACAGAGCACTTCTATGACACTATTCAAGAGGAACCTGGATGAGTGGATGGGGCACTGTAAATTCATACTGGGGATAGTGCCCACAACCCTCCTGGACATGGGCAGTCATCACTAAATGCAATCTTGGGTATTGACTAGTACCTCTATGGTATTACATTGGGATGAAATGGCTAGGCTTAAAATGACCCTCGAGTCAATAGCCTAGTAACCTCCTATGAGCCTATGAGCCTATGAGCCTAAGAGCCTATGATTCAGCAAGTCAGGATCTAGTGTATGCTATCTAAGCAATGTTACAGTGCAAAATAAGTGCAGATAATGAAGCAGACACAGACAAAAAACTGTCAAAGAGGCACCAATTAATGCAGTAAAACAGTTAAATGCAGTAGATCATCATAATTTTGCCACAAGGGTGCAGAACACCTTCTTAATATAAAGTAGCTGGTTTGCAAGTGTAACAAGACCACATGCTGCTTACAACAGCCCTACATCTAACATATACAATGTAATACAGTGCAATTAACTACTTAAAGCAGCAGTAGACAGTACAGTTTATTTATTTATTTTTTGAAACTGCTGAAGTTTAGTCACAGTATATAAGAGAAGTGCAAAAAATACTTAGACCCCTCTTGTGTGTTTACCAACTCAGACAGACCAGGTAAACACCTACTGCCACCAGACGAACAATCCCAGTCCTACCAATGCAAAAGCACAGTAAAGGAGTGTGCAGAGTGAAACGCTACCACAAACAAACTTAGAAGATACAAAATGCTACCACAAACAAACATAAAGATACAGCTACAGCAGTGTAATTTAAACAGCTTATGAAAGTGTGATTATTCAATAAAAGTGCTTTGCTTTGTATAAATTAGCCAAGAGCCACTCAACTGTATTTAAAATTGAATTTATAAAGGCACTAAGAACAAGATAAGCTGATTAGCAAGCCCTTCAGCCAATAAAACCGCATGTAGAAATCTCAGGTGTTCACCAACCTAAACAGACCAGGCTACCTCCCAGTGCACCAGATGGAAAATCCACTGACCTCTTGATGAAAAAGCAAGTGCTTGCTACATCGATAATGAATTTAGATCAAGTAAATCAGTAGATCAGACAATGAGAGGCAAAATGCACTTTTTCAATACAAGAAAAGGAAAGGCAAATAAGTCAATACATCAACAGCAGTGTGAAAAGAGAGGAGCTTATTAAGCTCAATTTACAGTAGGGGTAGACAACTTAAAAATCACCAGGTTTAAAAAGCAAATCAACATAAGGGACTGTAGGTGGGAAACACAAGCAGAGAATCCCGGCAGTGCTGGGTTGTGCAAGCTTGAAATCTTTTCAGCAAAAGGCAAAGAGACAGAAATTCACAGTGTATTTAAGTATCACTCAAGAGAAAATTAACCAATGAAAAACCACGTGAAATGTACACCCTAGATAATTTAAGTATCCATCTCCTACATATAACAAAAACACCAGGCCAAGCAGGTTTCTTAAAACAGAAAACAAAATGGAGCAGACAAAACAGAAAGTAGGTCTATCACAGGCAAACATATAGGTTTGCTTTCCTCACCCAGCAGGTAATCCCCAGCAGTGCTTTAGTTTCTGCAAGCTTGACATGCCAGAAACAAGATATTTGGCATTATACCTCTCAACCTCTCAGAGGACGAAATCTGAACAAAGCCATAAATAATGGGGGGACAAAGGCCCAAAACTAGGGACAATTTTAAATAGCAGATTTTGTGTTAGCATGAATTTTCCGAAGAGTATGACGTCTGAAACTTAAATTTCTGCCTTTACTTACGGATTTTAATCTTTATTGACTTGCCAGTAATTTACAAAAATATGAGTGGAAAATCTGGACATTCTGCAAAAATCTGTACACTTGAGAGGCATGTTCGGCATAACCAGATCAAATGACAGAAACTGCTGAGGCAAGTGGTAGATAACAGATGGAGAACAGTCACATAAAAAATCCTTATGCAAGAAGATAAGCCAATGGTCATTTTTCATAAAGGACAAACTGTGTTAATGGCAGGAAAGAAACAACATAAGCTTTATGCCTTATATAATTCCAACCCTATCAGATAAATGAGGTAAAATGACCAAAGAGTACTGTGATAAAAAGATAACACACTAGCACTTTTCTTTAGCCATGGCATGGTCATTGTCATAGTAGTGAAAGAAATAATTAATTGTGACTGGATTTTTTTAATGAGCTGTCTAATACCAATCTGCAAAGAAAACTTAGCAGTGCTGTTCAGAATAGCTAAAACTAGGCATACAGAGAGGCAGAGCACAAAGTATTTTCACTGCAGCACTTTACAGTAAATTGGAATTCCGGCCCAAGCCACATGGCTGACAACCCAGCCTATTATCTGTATGTTAAAAGCATAGCTCTACACAAATACTGTGAATGTGACGTCCATCTTTTTACTGATTTACTTTATGCAAACAGTTAAATAATTATTCTACTAGAACTGCATCTATGTGAGTCATGTGTTTTATACAAATAACATGATTTCATGCACTGGACCAGTTTATGAACTATGAATGTTTAAAATATCTGTGATATTAAATAAGACATCCAAACCATGAATATTCGCAAGCACTAACCGGATTGGGACTGTGTCCTTATTTTATCTGTCACTACTTAGACTAGCGGTATCTAAGGCCACAGACTGAGATCCACTTGATACAAAACTCAGTGTTATGATAGAAGATGCAGGACTGGATAATGTAAAGGAAGATTCTAGAAGGCAGCTTCTTGAAATTTGCTGTGTCTTGATACGTATCACGTCTGCTAATGCAGCAGGTTATCTCTCAGGATCTAGAGTTGAATCAGATTTTTGCTGCACGTCTATATATCACCACCTTGTATGAAAAGTGATCTCAACTGATTAGCGTAAGTAATAACCAAATCTTTTACTGGCACATTCTGTCTTGCACCAAAATCCTGGACCATCATAGTCCTGATTCAGTTATTCAAAAAAAGATGCATTTTCTTTGCTTTTTTCTTGTAAAGTATCTTTTGTTTTAACTGTCTGCTTTAATGGTGGTTGTCTGCTTTCTGGAACTTGTAATGGGAATGAAATGGAAGGTTTTAATCTCAACCGTCTAACCATTAAGGGTTGGACTGGTTAAAGCCCTGTTGACTGTTGGAAGGTTACTTGAGTAAGGCTAAATTAAAGTCTATCCGATCTGATTAGTATCCCATATCTGCTCCACTTATTACCTCTAACAAATACCTTTTTATAACTTTCAGCTCTCTTTCTCCCCTTCTGCTTATCCACTGTTTGAATTTTCCACTCTATTTGCTTTATTTGTGACTATTAAACTCTCGCACTTATAACAAGTCAACACATTCCAGTGCTACATGATACTGACTTTATCTTGACTTGATTATAATGTGTAGAATTCTGCATGTCATATGTGTATCAATATTTGCATTAATCAATGTATTTATAGTATATCATAATATGATGTCAGTTTTCACCTATGTATATAAAACTGTCTCCTCACTTGCCCCAGAAGTGGGTCAGTGTTAGCTTGTGGGAGGCTAAGGTGAGTCTAGTAGACTTTGTGAATGTGGGGAGGGCCTAGGATCAGGTAATGGGAAACAATGAGAAACCCAAAATGTATGGTCGTGCAGATGTTTATTCCAATTGCTTTGCTCTCAACAATGAATCACTTGAGTGTGTGTAAGAGGTGTAAGAGGTCTTGACCAGATGAGCTCAAAATGGCAACATCATCTGCAGACAACTGAGACCTCATCTGTAGATTCCTAAACAGGGTGCCATTTCAACCTTAGATGCAGCTTGATATTATCCTGCCCGTAAAAATTATGAACACGCATGGTAGCAAGATGTGCCCTTGGTAAAGCCTGACACCTACCTTGAACAAATTCAACTTAATATCAAAAATATGGAGGCACTAGACTGGATTAGCAATCTTATGTGACACCTCATACAACTACAAAACACTAAAGTGCTAGATCAGTGTTCCACTGCCTGGATGGAATCCACAGTGTTCTTCCTGAATTTAAGGAATGACCATCAGTCAGATTCGCTTCTTCAGCATTTTAATATATGCTTTTACATATATCCCCTGTAGATAGAACACACCATTTAGTTCCTTTTCTTAAAGAAATAGACCACCACCCCATTTTATAAGTACAGTGGCAGTATCCCACCTTTTTATCTAACATTGAAGAGGTATGACAGCCATGATGCTCAGCTTTGCCCACTGCTTTCAACATCTCTAACGATATCGCACATACACTTGCAAATTTATAATTATTGGGGACCTAAATTTACCTTAGTAACATTGGCTACAGTGGAGGACCCTGAGTCACTACAAATTTCAGACACTGCATCATGATAGGAGGTCAAGTGTTCCAGATTTACAAACACTTCAAAGTATTCATTGCACCTGCCATCAATTTCTGCACTACTTGTTAGAACTTTTACTATTGTGTTTAACACATCCAGTTATGTAGGAACATAGGAACAATAATAGGTAAGCAATCATGAGGATTATAATATGCCTAGTCATAAACGTATTTAAGCAGACACAAATAAAAGTCTGTGACTCAGTTTTCAAGCACATAGTACTACTCACCTCCCAAATTGAGGAGGGCTGTACATCACATGATAACCACGGTGTACATTTTGTGACTGTCCTTCCTGTCATCAAGTAAACAAAAAGGCACTCTGTTTGACCTGTAATGATAACTTATTCCATATGCTGAGAGAACATTCAATCAGGAACCTGTTTCTTAAGTGAGTCTTGTTTATCTGTTGGTGCAGACTAACATCTTCATTTATGTAGTTGTCTGTAGAGCCAATGGTTTTGCAAAGAAATAGGAGATCAGATAGGATTAGGTCTTTTGTGGCTTGAAAAGTGAGTCGCAGGTCGCTCAGAGAACAGCCTGTAGGCTTCTGAGCATAAGGAGAATCAAGCTAATCTAACTATGCCAATATGTTTATGCAGAATGGGAGATGGAAGTCTTGCTGAAACATGAGTTAGCTATATCCCATTTATACTGCTATCGTCACTTTGTTGTTGATCTTTTTTTGTTATGGTGTGGGAATGAGTTCCAATTGATTGGATGGGAAATAGGAAATTCACCCCGGGGATCACCTCTGTGGCTCTGCTCGACAGGGGCACAGGAAAATAAATTTCTTGGGTGGTGAAAGCCAGGGTACCTTTTTGGCTAGACTTATGCAGGCCCTAGGGCCAATAGCCTAGAACCTACCTATGAAACAATTATTGGACTTTATACAATATCTAAATGATAGAAATTCATTCCTTAAGTTTTCAGGGAGACATTCGACTCATGATATTGAGTTTTTGGATGTTAGGGTTAACAGGACTATTGATGGACATTTCCATACTGGTAGGTTTAGGAAGGATTGTCAACATGTTACATATGTACATAGGACTAGCATGCACCCCCAGCATGTATTCAATAACATTCTGAAAGGTCAAGCTATGAGATGCTCCAGATTGACTGATAGAGATGCTGATTTTGAAAATGAACTTTACCAGCTTAATCTAGATTTCTGTCATAGGGGATATAAAAGGAAGAATATAGAGGCAGCATGTAACCGAGCTAGGGAGTTACAAAAGAATGAAGCTAGACCTTATTTTTCTGGGTATAAATATGTAGAGGCAAGATTGAAAAGGAAACTGAATAAAGTTACCTTTACTTATACCAGTGATAACAAGGGGTTAAAGGGGATATTAGAGAAAAACTGGCATGTATTACACATAGTCAAATAGCACAATTAGTGGGTAAAAAAACATGTGTAGTATATAGAAACACCATCAACACATCAAACAGCGGTTATGCTATCCTAAGAGAGCTGATGGTGATGTAATTGTTCCTGTAGGTAAAGGAACAAGAAAATGTAATAATTGCACATTTTTTGACTATAAATGAAGAAATGAGTTTTGAGCATCCAAATACTGGGATAAACTATGAGATTAAAGTTAATGCTGACTGCAGTAGTAAAAATCTAATTCTTTTGGCTCAGTGCGTATGTTGTAAGTCCTTCTATGTAGGAAAAACAAACAGACGGCTAAGTGAGCGTGTAAGTGATCATATGTATTGTACTAGAAAGGGGCATAAATACAGTGCAATAGCAAAACAATGGTTGGAGCAAGGGGTAGAGCATCAGTTCAGGTTTAATGACCTGGAAATAGAGAGGGATGATGCTAGGATGGGAAACTTGTCTAAAAGAACAGAAGAGAGAGAGAGCTAAAATGGATTATAAAATTGAAAGCACATTTGGGGAGAAGATTGAACGAACACATTGTCATCACACCTGCGCTCAGGAATAGGAGGCTGCCTAAATAGTATTAAGATGTTTTCAATATATTACAGTTTATATCAAAACAAATATTGGGTTTTATTATTATTATATAAGTATGTTTTAACATGTTTATGATGTTTGAATGTAATTATATTGCTGTTTAAATTTTATTTTGGTCATTATTTTACATGGATTTTTATGTTGCTTTAAGAAACTATTGGTTTGGTGTGATTATGATAATGAGTGTTTCTGATTGGTTTATTTAAATTTTCTAGGGAGCAGTTGGGCATTTAAATTGCCTTATGGTTTGTTGGAATAGATGGTCTGATGAAGCAAATTTTAAATTTGTGAAAACGCTTACCTGCTCTGTAATAAAATAAGTTTTATAAGAGACTGTGCTACTGACTGAATTTTTCTGCTTGAGTATACTTTTTTGATATTTGAGGATAGTTAAAAGATTTTAGGCCTATAATCTTTTGAAGCAACAAATTGTTTTCCAGAGCTTCTTTGAGATCACCTATAGTCTTTCTTAGTTACCTTCCAAAACCCCTTCCATGACTAAACCTACACTTCGGCAGCCATAGCAACCTTCTTATTTTCAAAGTTTAAAGTTCTTTATATCTCAATCAAAAGCAGCGTGATCATTGGACAATAACTTGCATATTATCAGCAGGATTCAGATGTCAAGTTCACACAGTCGTAGTAACCCCAGTAGTTATAAGGCTGCTGGTGTTAGTGACACTGACCTTTTAGATTTAAGTAACACAACATTAAAAACTGATCAGCAAAAATGGATATCCCATCAGAGATGTTACACTGTTTTATAAAGATAGCATAGGGAAGAGTTACAGAGGATATATATTCAATATGGTGTACAAATGAAATGGTAAATTACTGGATATAGCATCTTCTTGCAACAACAACTGGCTCTGTAGAATTTTAAAAGATGGTAGAGTCTGAGGCAGATGCATTACCACATGCAACTCTGGATTTATTGGATAATGTTGTGAATTATTCTGCATATTTATTTGTAGGGCAAGAACTAGAGATGCTTGCCTGGCTAGAGAACCAGTGGATGGCTCATTTAATGTTGAAAGAGACAGCATAAATACTGCAGTCTACAGTGACAGAAGCATTATATTCCTTTATTACTTCAGGGTCCACACATAAAAACACTAGAGCTATAAAACATTACCTCTTCTTGGGATGGTTCATAATTCTGAGAAGAGCTACCAACTAAGCACACTTACAAAGTGTGTCAATGCATGCTTAGAAACATAAAAACAAAGAAACTCTTTTTAGTTCCAGTCCATGTTTTCAGGACATAATAGGAAAATGTAACATATGGTCATAAGAAAGGGATGGAAGACACCACTCACTAATGACTGTTTACTCCATATATATTGTTCCTGAATGGCTTAGGTATTCCAGAAGGAGATACACAATCCTCATATCACTTTGGTATTTTATGCTATGTATCTATTAGCTTTGTCAGCTCCTTTTGTTCATGTAATAATTTCATCTGGTACAAAGTTTATCAAATGGGTGTCAGCATTTAAATGAACTTGTTGGTCCAACACCCCCAAACTTGAAATGCATTTTTAGGCATGGTAAATATGCAGAAATGTTTTGGACACTACCACGGTTCCTTCTCTGATGGACACTCACTTCAAAATGCATGAAATGGCAGTAAGAATACTTATTGTTTAAAAAGGGAGACCACATGTGTACAATTCTAAATGGCTCCTTATTCAGAAATGAACACACTGATTTGGATGTATTTCTTTCACTTTGTAAATCTAGTACATCTTATTCTGTAAGTGTTTTTCGGTAGCCCTGCTCTGACTACATAATATTGGCTTTTTTGAGTGTCATGGAGCAGGGATGGCACTTAGAGTGTCTACATACAAAAGCTTTTAGCAATTCATAAAGCCTCGTACACAATGAATAGATAGATGACTTGTATAGCGCGAATGACAAAACCCAGTGTGTGTATATATATACACGTATTACGTACAAAGTGAGTATTAGAGATGGCCTAATAGTATAAGGAAAATAGATGCATGACATATACAGAGTGACCGACATAATACAATATATACATATGCTTTATATAGAGAGTGGAAATCAGAGCTGGCAAGCTGAAAGAATCACAATCAAAAGTAGAGTCTGAGCAAGGTATGTAGAGTGAGGAAGGGTAGGAACTTAAGGTATATGATCTTTGAGAGACAAGTTGCATTTTCCTTGAATCTTGTAATGTACTTAAGTTTTGTTTGGAAAATGAGGTATGAGGAATGATCTTTATGAAAAAACAGGGAGAGATTCCCACACTTTGGGACCAAGAACTGAGAAAGCATGGTATGTGCACTGATGCTTTGTTTGGGGTGGGGTGGGGGGGGTAGACACTATTTCAGTGGTTAAGACTTCTAAGGCTTATAAATGCCCAGTCCTCAATGTCCTGTTTGGATACAGAACATCATTATTCTTTCAGGGAAAACTCAGTTAGGCTTATAAAGGCCCCTTGGGTCATTAGCCTAGTACACATCTATGAATCTATGTTGGTGCATCTCTAAATAAATTAGAGGCTAGTGGGGGGAAATGTCTCCTAATGCTGTTTCACAGGTAGCCAGTAAGCTTTTTCTATGGTTTTGCAGTGGTCATTTCTTGAGGAAAGAAAGTTATGAATCTAAATATGGCATTTGAGATAGTCTGACTGGTGGATACATTTATTTTAGAGGCTGCAGCAATCAGAGGGAGATTATTTTCTAGCTGAGCCAGTAATTTACATTTCCCTATGATATTCCTACAGAGTTTGAAAATAACAGACAAAATTATTTTAACCCAAAACAGGAGAGAGTTGATTTTTTTTGAGTGTGTAGTCCAGGTGAAAATGGAACTTTAGGAAGTGGTCCAACTAAATCCCTAGGTATATGAATGCAGTGCAGTTTTCAGTAGTGTTATTCAGATGATTGAAAACTTGTAGAGGTTGGGAGATAGAAATGAGCTTTTACCTAGTAACAAAAAGCATTGCTCTTCTTTTACAGGAGTTGAGCAATAATTATTTATCAGTGACCCATTGAATACGACCATGAAAATCAGCCTTAAGTTTGAGTTCAAGACAAGAGAGAGAGGGCGAGAGAGAGAGAGAATGCTTGGAATGGAGTAGGATTATGTCATTAACATAAAGCAGGACAGGAAGATGGGGTAAGTCAAGAGGGAGTTGGTTAATGTAGACAGCAAAGAGAAGAGGTCTGAGAATAGATCCTTAGGAGATGCTTTTCTGCAGAGAGATTGATAGAGTGGTTGATGAGTTCAAATTCACTGAAAAGTGGCAGTTCGAGAGGTGGGTTTTTGAGTCAGGAATGAGTGTTATAGCTAATGCCTGCATCAACGAGATTATCTAAGAGAACTTGGTGATCAACAAGATCAGAAGCTCCTGTAAGGTTAATAAAATGCCTCTAGAGATTAGGGCTTTGTCCATTCCAAGAAAAATGTTGTCATTGAGTGTCCAGATAGCTGTGGATATACTGCGATCAGACCAAAAGCCATACTGCTTTTCAGAGAGAAGTGGTATTGGTTGATGTACTGAGTGAGTTGCAAGCTAAGTCATTTTCCAGAATAATTCCTATGGTTGGGCAGATAGAAATGGGCTGGATGTCCAAAGGATTGGAAGGAATGGGTTTCTTAGGGAGAGGTTTTACAATAATATTTTTCCAAATATTAGGCTTAAGTGTAATACATAGACTGTAAATGTGTTTCAATGGAATTATGATATTGCCTGTACAGTGATAAATAAACCAGTGGTTAAATTTGTCTCTACCAGGGAGGCTATCAGGTTCAGCAACATTTATTTATTTATTTATTACATTTCTTTACTGGGAAAGTCTGACTGGGCAGATACTCATTTTAAGTGGAAGCCCAGGGAGAAATATTCCACATACAGTGAATAAAATAATGTAAAAATTTACAGTATAAAGCATTACTTTCTATAAAAAAACAGAAAAATATGAAATTACAATTTGTTTGTGTCTTTCGGTTTTTCCCGGTTAGGGGTCGCCACAGCGGAACTCCGGTCCGCTAATGATTGGCAGTAGAGTTTTATGTGCTGGCTTGCCGGGCCTAACGCACAACCTTCAACGAAGGAACTCCCATTCACGCATGTCAGCACACAGAAGACGCTCTAACTGAGAATCAAACGGGCAACGTCTAACTGTGAGGTGACAACGCTACCGCAGCACCACCACCGCAGTATAAAAATAATAGGGAAAAAAGGTATATACAATGGTTAGAATATTAGATAGACACGTTATATAGAAGCCTTTCTTGTAATTCAATAAAATTTCAAAAACAAGTTTGTACAATGGTTGCATTATAGAGAATAGTCTTGTACAATGGTTACACTTATGACAGAAGCTTGAGAGAATGTTAGAAGAAGAAACAGGACAGCAAAAACAGAAGGTAAGAAGTAGAAATTCAAGAGAATTAGAAAGTTGACAGAGTATATAAATAATAGATGGGTATATCATATCATATGGGTATAGCATATCGCTTGTTTGGAAAGGTTGTGTAGCTGGATTTAGAGTTAATCCCTTAGTAGGTAAAGGAAAATTTTATTTCATTTGTTTATTTGCATAGGTTAGTCTGTCTTGAGGGTACATCTTAATGAGTATGCCTTATGATGTGGTATACATTTATAGTTTATGTATTTTATAGGTTGGATTTTGTGTCTTTTAAATAATAAAATTGATGTTTTATAGAGATTTACATTGAGGTGTTAAATAAAGGGTTAGGATTCCTTTTAGTTAGAGTGATTATGTTCAATTTTTTATGAACGGTTTCATGTGACTTTTTTATAAATGGAATCATATGACTATCTAATGAGCAGCATCACATGATGTCTTATATGGAGTATTTAAATGTTGGTTTGTTTAATGTGGATGTATCTGTAGAAGTTTTATTTTGATATAAAACAAAAGCACTTATGCACATAAAGTTTGATTATATTACTAGTATTATTTGGTCTGTGTGGCTGCTACAGGAGTACCTTGTTTTGGGTGCCTAGTGGAGCTGTTCTTTTACTGGTTTGTCTCTTGTTTTTTATTTTTTGATCCTTTGGGAAGTCATCTACCCCAGGGAGCTACCACACTGACAAATACACCCATAAGAATTGATCCAGTTGTTCAGGATTTGAGAAGTTATGTGGACAGTGACCTAACATTTGATCGATATAAGTCTATTGTTGTAAGAAAGTCCTCTGTATTGCACAACTTATAAACAAAGGGAATGTGTCTAGATATAGGGATGTCTTCATCCACCTTTACTCAGCCCTCATTAGGCCAGTCATTGAATATAATGCTCCCTCTGGCATGTATCTGTCCAGACACATGCAACAATTGGAACACCCACAGAGATACCTTACTAAAATAATATATAGGCTAAACAACATGTCCTACATTGACATACTCAAAGCCCTGTCACTATACTCAGTATCCTACAGACTGCTAAGTGGTAACCTGTATCTGGCATACAAGGCATCCTCTGACCATTACTGATGGATTTAGTGCACATCAGCAAGTCAAATGATATCAGAAGTACTCAGTCTAGGGAATTAAATCTCTTCTGCAACATCAACAGAATGGTTTGGAGGAACAGGTATATTTTGCAGAGGATATTGCTGCTATCACATAAAACAAAAAGTTCATCCCTGTCCATTTTCAAGTGCAACTTAAATCTGTGGATGGGAAACAGAAATTTTACTTCAGGACTGCCTCCTGTACTACTAACTCATAAAATAGATCTATATTTATTTTATGTTAAAAGTGCTTGTCAGAATTAGATACAGAAAACGGTATGAATATGATGCAGCTGCTATATACTTTATCCTAGCATAGATCCCCTCAAATTATCTCTAGTATGCTAACAAGCACTTTCCGGCTGCAATTTTCTCTGATAGTCCATGCATTACATCGGCACTGACACCCTCCACTCATTCACTCTCATACTCACATTCAGACAGGTGCACGCACATACCCACATATCCATAATCTCAGTCCCCTACCTAATATCCTCTACTTTGCACCCCCCCAGTCAGACATGTACTCACATATAGTCATCAAACTCCATTCATATGCTGTAGACATGCACACACATACAAACACTACCATACACATACACACTTACATACCCCCACCATTAAGGCACCACTGAACTTCATTCCACTTACCTGCGGCATGGTCTCTCACATTGACTTGAATGGGTGACCACAATCTTCTGACCATGTTAAATTACACAACTGAGTGATTCTCTGATGTAATCGGCTAGCCACAGGCATGTCTGAGGGAGAGTACATGACTAGCTAGCATTAGTTGCTCTTCTAGATTGCCTCATTATCCTTCAGCACAGCCAGCAGGACCACACTTCATGGTCATCTTTCTGCTCATAGAAACTCACTGCAGTAGGGTGGTCTCTGAATTGGAAAGGGTTATCAAGAGGCCTGGATGCTCATGGTAGGGCTTAGTAACCCTTTCTGAATACCAGGGCATTTGCAATCTTCTGAGAAGGGAATGTGTAATTAAAACTGACCTGCCAGTACTTCTTTTTCGATAACACCATATGGACTAAATCACCTGGTGGTTCTTTTATCATGATAAACCAGTTAGATAATAATTTTGAGTCTATTATTGCTTTGCTATTTATCAGATTCATGTATTTTGTGAGATAAATTATTGGCAAAAAATGAGCAGATTTAAAAACATTTGAATAATTGATACATTCAATTTAACAGTATTTTCCCACCCATCTGCACTGTGTCAAAGCATGCTATTGATTTTATCGCTAATTGTAATCTGTTAGTAAAGATAATTCCTGAAATGCACCAGACTGCCTAGTAAAAATGTTTAAGGTAGATTTTTCTCAAGTCTGTATTGCATGTTTACTCCAAATACTGTTATTTGAAGGGTCTATATCACATAGTCAAAGTTCCATAACTCCGAACACCTAATTGTCAAACCATTATGTTTAAAGTTACAGATATTCGACTACTTAAAAAAATTTAAAAAAAGGACAACAAAATAAATTGTAAGTAGGGGGCAACCCCCCCCCCCCACTACTTAAATATACCAACTCTGAGATCGCACCACATTGAAGTGAATGGAAATCTCTGTTTATTGAGATTTCCATTCAAACTCTCGAACGTTTGCAAATTCGAACATATGGTCTCAACCATATGTGGTTCGAACTTGTAAAAGTTTGACTACGTGATAGAAACCCTTATTTGAATACTTATATCTGTACACTGCCTAAATTCTGCATTTTAACTTAGTTCTCTTAGAATTATGTATCATATTTTTGTTCTTTCTCGAACCGATGTTAAATGTTGTTTCAAAATCACTTTTCTAGAGTATATACATATATATAGATATATACATATATATATATATATTATATATATATATATATATATATATATATATATATATATATATATATATACTATATATATATATATATATATATATATATATATATATATATATATATTAAAATTTGGTCAGAGTTAAGACAGCATCTTGTTTTTCCTGCTGTTGTGACTGTGATCTAGTGTTACAAACAGAATTTTTAGGATGGGTTCATAGGTAGGTACTAGGCAATTAGCCCAAGGGCCTAAGTAACCCTAGCCAACATGGTTCCCTGGCTTTCGCCACCCAAGAAAATTATTTTCCTGTGCCCCTGTCAAGCAGAGCCACAGAAGTGATCCCCGGGGTGAATTTCCTATTTCCCATCCACTCATCAAGATTTTTCTTGAAGAGTGCTAATGAGGAGCTTTGTTTGATATAGATGGATAGCTTGTTCCAGAGTATGGGAAGTCTCTGGGGCAGGAATATATCCCTCCAGTATGTTCTGTTTATTGTGATGACAAGGTTTATGTCCCTAGAGCGTGTAGCTCCGAGGGATTGGGATTTTTTTAGGTGGAGCATGTCCAACAGCTCTGGGTTTGATATAACTTTGTATGTTAGGAAGAGATCACTTCAGAATAGCAATATGCTATGGAGTAAAGCTGGAGTTTTTTGAGACAGTCAGCATAGGGCATCTGTTTGAGGCTGGTAATCCTCTTTGTGAGGTACTTCTGCGGCCTTTCCAGCTGTTGTAGATGTCCTGTGAGGTACATTCCAAAAGGGGCATTGTACTTTATAATGGGTCTAATTAGTGATGAGTAGAGTGGAACAATTACCTCTTTTTTCCTGGATGAGAAACATTTTATGATGAGGTGTGCCATGTAGAAGGGTTTCCTGACTACTGTGGTGATGTGATTATCAAAGGAGAGACTACTGTCCATCTGGGTCCCAAGGTCTTTTATCTCACTTTCGGTGTTAAGTAGATTGACGCCTATGAGATAGTTCATGGGTACAGAGTTTTTACCAAAGGGGATGACAATGCACTTTTTGGCATTGAGCTTGATGCCATGGCTCTGACACCAGGCATCTGTCTCAGTGAGGCCATTCTGTAGGATGTCCACATCGTTTGGGGACTCAGTTATGGCTCCTAATTTGCAGTCATCTGCGAACTTCGTTAGCAAGCAACCTTCTGTGTTAGCATGTACTTCAGAGAAGTAGATACCAAACAGGAGAGGAACCAGGACTGAACCCTGTGGTATTCCACTTGTCACTGGTTTGAAGTCGGATTTGGAGTCTATAACTTTTACAGTGTGGGTTCTGTCAGTGAGCTACTTGACAACCCATCTTGTGACGTAGGGATTTACCTAGTTTTGTGAGTTTATCTGTAATTCCAGAATGGGGGATGGTGTCTAAAGCCTTGGTGAGGCCAAGATAGGCTATGTGAACCACCTTACCCTCTCCTACGGCTTTGGTGACTGCTTCAAAGAAATTGATCAGGTTCAGGAGACATGATCTGCCTTTCACAAACCCAAACTGGGTGGGGTCCAGAGTATGGAGGTTACCAGTGTCTTTGTTTATAAGTTCCATGGCCTTGCAGACCAGGCTCGTCAGACTAATAGGGTGATAGTTCCTGGGGTCCGTGGTAGCTCCCCCTTTGTGGAGTGGGATAACTGTTGCTGTGCGCCATTCAGTGGCCACAAAGCCTGAAGTGAGGCTATGATTGAACATGGTACTTAGGTGGGGAGCTAGTTCGTTCTGAACTTCATGTAAAACACAGCCTGGGATGTTGTCCAGTCCCATGTATGCTGTGATCTTGGCTTTAGAGAGTGCAGTTCTTACCTGCATAGTTGTGAATACAGGGGTTCTGCATTCTTCTGGTATAAATATGGGCCCTTTAGGGGTAAGAGGGGGATAAAGTTAGCACTGAACCTATCTGCCAGGATGTTGCCAATGTCAGTTGGTTCTTTAATTTTTATGCCATTGTACTGTAACTCAGAGCAGGTCTGGGTTTTGCCATTGAGAATGTCCTTCAAGGATGCATCTGCAGTCATAACAAATGGGTTGTCCTGTCATCAGGCAGCCCTTCGGTCGGCCGGATTCCAAAGTCTGGGTCCGGCTTCGGCTGATGTCGCACTTCACCCGACGTCATCTCTGCTGGTCTTTTTGTATAAAGGCATCAGCCGACGCCATTTTCCTCCGTCTTTCTTGCCGCGTGGCGCCCGAAGCAGAAGCTGTTCGCAAGTGCCGGTCGGTCAGATCCAGAGATTACTACTACCGAATACTACTTGAAGACTTCTAAAAAGCTAAGTACCCCGTTGGGGACTCTTTCTTGCCTCAGCCGATGTCAGAAAAAGTAAATAACTGTTTAACTTGTGGGAAACAAATACCTCATAAAGACTTCCACTCTTACTGCCTACCTTGTTTAGGCCCAGACCACGACGTAGCAGCCTGTTTAGCCTGTGCTTCCTTCAACCGACGAACGCTTAGGTGTTGATCGGAGTTTGCTGAACAGTTTTTCGGCTCAGATTTTGCCTACATTATGCCGCCGGATCCTCCGACTACCCAAATTGTTAAAAAACGCAAAGAAAAAGACCGACACTCGCGGTCCGCGGTTTCGGCCGAAACCACAGTTAAGCAAGCCGCGAGTGTCTCGGTTTCGGCCGAAACCGAGAAAACGGGTCAATCTTCAGCCGAATCCATGACTACTACTGAGGCTCCTGCTACCTTAGTTGAATCGGCCTCTGAAGTTTTGCCTACTACTGTGGTTCCTAGTGAATTATCAGACACCATCCCTTTGGATGTCTCTACCCCAGCACGTGGTGCTGCTAGGCCTCCTGCAGCCATGTCTATAAAGGCCTTTGCCAGGGCTAAAGCAGCCAAAACTGTTAAATCAGTGCCTGTTAAGACCCCTCACATAGGCCCACTTCTAGTTCACAAATGCTTACTCTGGCAGAGGATTTAATCTCCTTAATTAGGGATCCCAATCTCACCCAGACAGGGCCTCTCAGCCTCCAGAAAAGAGACCTAGAGCAGAGCCCCGAGCCAGTGTCCTCTGATGATTCTTCGGATGACTCAGACATTACAGATCAGCCAGAGGCTCCTTTTCTACTTATGAAGATTCCGATGCTGAAGAATCCATTCCATCTGCCTCTCCACCAGAGGAATTTTCCTTTGGGGAAACCTTACATGCCATGAGAGAACAATTCCAATGGCAGGGACAAGATTTCTCAGATTCAAGAAAAGGCTTAGGACCTTTCTGCACTTACCACAACATAGGCCCTTAGCTATACCTCCAGTTCTGCCTGTTGTGGATGATGCATTTAATGATGTTTGCACTGCTCCTGATACTTTACCTCCAGCCCCTGCCAAACCAGATAGATTTTACAGGGTGCCAGACACTCATCACCACCTATACAAGGCCCCACTTGCAGATCCTGAGACTATATCCCAGGGGCCTAAGGCAGTAGCCTCGACCTCAGCAAAACCCTCTCCCTTCTGAAAGGGAATCCAGGTCCTTAGAGAGATGGGGAAAAAGTTTACACCTCTGCTACTCTCTCAGCTAGAGCTTTAAACTGTCAGTTTCACATGATCCAATACCAAGAGTTTATGCTTGATTAGTTAACTAAGAAGCTGTCCTCTGATGACTCCTTAGATAAGAAATATGTTTTAGAAATGGTGAATAACATTCAACAGGTTAGTAACCATTCTTTAAAATGTGGCTATGATGCACTGGAGGCTTCATTTAGATCAGCCATGACTGGCACAGTGATAAGAAGGCATGCATGGTTGAAGGAACAGGTTTTGCCGGATCATGTTAAAGCAAAGCTGTTAGATGCTCCTATGGATAAGGCCAGTCTATTTGGTACACCTGCTCAGCAAGTAATGAAGGAAATGGAAGAGGAGGCAAAATCTGTACAAACAGTTAAGGATTTCTTACAGGTTCAGCCCCCAAGGTTTAGCAGGAACTGGCCTGCCAAAAATTGGTCCTTTCCAGACTCCTCAAAATCTCAAAGAAGCAGGAATAGACGCTCTAGAGGCAGAAATCAATCCAGAGGAGGTGCCTATAGAGGACGCCAGTGGCAAGGCAATAACCAGAGAGGCACAGACACAACCACTGCCACTACAACAGGACAATCACAGTGACTTGGCTCTGACACCGCCTACCAGGGAGCAAATAGCAGCACCTTTAGGCGGAAAGTTAGCCTTATTTTCGGAAAATTGGCACTATATCACAAAAGACAAGTGGATTTTGCAAACCATAGACCAAGGCTACAGGTTCCACTTCCACACCTTACCAGTAAAAAGAGGAATGCCAAACCTACCTCCAAATCAAAAAACAGAAGCTCTAAAGCAGATAGCTCAATTAACAAAGATGAGAGCTGTGGAAAGAGTACCAATAACACAACAGGGCAAAGGATTCTACTCCAGACTCTTCCTAGTACCAAGAAAAGAGAAAAGTTGGAGACCTATTCTCGACCTGTCCGTCTTAAACACATACATCATTGTACCAAAATTCAAAATGCTGACCCTACAGCAACTTCTTCCCATGCTGGGCAAGGAGTGTTGGCTGGTAACTCTAGATCTCAAGGAGGCATACCTGCACGTCCCCATACGACCAAATTGCAGAAGATACCTCAGATTTCTTGCAGGATCAGAGCATTATCAATTCTCAGCATTGCCCTTTGGCTTATCTACTGCGCCCAGAGTACTCACAAAATGCCTGGCATCAGTAATCGCTCATTGCAGACTACAGGGAATCCAAATTTATCCATACCTGGACGACTGCCTGTTACAAGCGGACAACAAAAGCAAGCTGACAACAGATTTACAAAGAGTCATTTGCTTACTACAAGCCCTGGGATACACAGTCAATTTAAAAAAGTCAAGACTGATTCCATCCCAGACAAGAATATTCTTGGGTGCGGAATTGGACACAGTAAAACAAATGGCATTCCTAACTGCAGAAAAACAAGCACAACTCCCTCTCTACTTCTTGGCATTAACAAAGCAGCACAAACTAACAGCAAGAAAAGTACTGCAGGCCTTGGGCTTCATGGCATCATGCATAATCCTGGTCCCCCATGCCAGACTGCATATGAGAAAACTACAGTGGTACCTAAAGAATTTATGGTCTCAACACAGGCACGGCTTAGAAACCGAAATCCCACTAATCCATTGCCTGAAACAAGAGTTCCTATGGTGGGCTCAAGCATGCCAGTCAAACCCAGGCTTGCCCTTCCACAACTTTCAAGCAAACCAAACCATCACAACGGACGCCTCAGACCTAGGCTGGGGGGCGCACATGTTGGACAAGTGCATACAAGGATTGTGGACTCCAGACCAGCTGCACCTGCACATAAACCAAAAAGAAATGCTGGCAGTAAAACTAGCAATCCAGACATTCAAACCATTCCTCAAAGAAGGCCATTTAATGATAAGGACAGACAACACCACAGTCATGTGGTACATCAACAAACAGGGAGGCACTCATTCATACCCCCTATGCAGAATGACTCTGGACCTTTGGAATATGGCTCTGAGCTACAACATCCAGTTACAGGCAATATTTGTGCCAGGAAAAGAAAACACCCTAGCAGACATGTTAAGCAGAACCACCTCGGATGCTCACGAATGGATGCTACACCTGGACATCTTCAGGGCCATCACAAAGAAATGGGGAATGCCACAAATAGACCTATTCGCATCCCCACTCAATCACCAGCTCAAAAAATTCTGCACAAGGACATGCCACCCACTAGCATGGAAGGTGGACTCTCTATCCTTCAGTTGGAAAGGCCTGACAGCATATGCATTTCCACCTCTTCCTTTGATGCACAAGGTGCTATTGAAAATCAAAGAGGAACGTCCAAGGATAATTCTGATAGCTCCGAATTGGCCAAGACAACACTGTTATCCTTTGCTGAGGAGCATGTCTCAGGGGAGAATGTGGCCAATACCCCTGATGCCTTTGATGTTAACTCAGAACAACTACAACATCATGCATCCAAACCTAAAAACCTTGCAACTGACTGCCTGGAACATCACATAACAGCAACTAACCCAGACTTATCCCAAAGGGTTAAAGACATTATCCTTGAAGCCCGCAGACCTTCAACAAGAAGGAACTATGCAGGAAAATGGAAAAGGTTTGTCATTTGGAGTACTGAAAGAGGAAAAGATGTCTCGAACATAGATATTGCTAACATCCTGGAGTACTTGGCAGAGCTTCTGCATACGTGCCTGTCCTATTCCTCCATCAAGATACATGCATCAGCTATTTCCGCAGAATACAGCTTCGATCCACCTGTCTTTTCGCATCCTCTACTCAGGCAATTCCTCAGAGGGATCAAAAATGTAAAACCTCCTAGGAAACCACCATTACCAGCATGGGACTTGAACTTTGTGCTAGAAAAATTGACACTCCCTCCATTTGAACCAGCAGCAACAGCAGATCTGCAACACCTATCATGGAAAACTGCTTTCCTACTGGCAATTACTTCAGCAAGGACAGTTTCGGAACTACAGGCCTTAATGGCAGTACAACCCTTCCTAATCTTCCATCAAGATAGAGTGTCCATGAGAACTAATCCTACATTTATGCCTAAGGTGGTATCCAGAGTGTCTTTAAACCAGGCAATCCACCTACCTACCTTCTTTCCCAATCCACAGAACAGGGGGGAAAGGCTGCTGCATACCTTGGATGTACATAGACAGTTACGCTACTACCTGGACAGAACCAAAAGTAACAGAAAAACTGACCAGCTTTTAGTAGCCTATGCAACAGGAAGGGAAGGAAAAGCAATTTCCAAACAGACAATCTCCAAATGGATAGGAAATTGCATAAGATTCTGTTACTCCTACCATGGAAAACCAGTTCCACAGAACATAAGACCTCATTCTACAAGGGCTACAGCCACTACCACAGCTTTCTTACGAGGAGTGGCAACCAAGGACATTATTGAGGCGGCTACTTGGACCTCCGTGCATACATTTGCCAAGCATTATAATTTACCTCTATACTCTAGATCCCGAGCAGGGTTTGCCACTGCTGTATTGCAAGGGATCCTAACTACACCATAATTCTTCTTCCTCCTCCCCTAGTTTGGCTATGGTATTCTACCCATTTGTTATGACTGCAGATGCATCCTTGAAGGACATAGTACAGTTTTGTACCTACCATAAATGTAGATGTCCGAACAGGATAGCATCTGCAGCCAGGATTACCCACCCTCCTTCCCCTCTGTGGTGCTCCTAGGGTATTTACCCTCCTAATAGCTAGCTGGGGGGGAGTCTCTTATGGTGTATTTGTTTGTATATATGTACATACATGCTTATTTTTTGTGTTTGCCTTCTACTATTTTGGAAACATTGGCATTTATCCAAAATTTGGCTTTCCTAGAGGGCAACTGGCATCTGGGGCAAGAAACACTGAGGAAAATGGCGTCGGCTGATGCCTTTATACCCGAAGACCAGCAGAGATGACGTCGGGTGAAGTGCGACATCAGCCGAAGCCAGACCCAAACTTTGGAATCCGGCCGACCGAAGGGCTGCCTGACGACAGGACAACCCATTTGTTATGACTGCAGATGCTATCCTGTTCGGACATTTATGGTAGGTACAAAACTGTACTTTCTTGATGTAGCTATAGAATGCTTTGTGGTTGTCCTTAGAATCAGTGGTGATTTTTTTTTTCGTAAATAGCTTTGGAGGATTTTATGAGGGATCTCAGCTTCTTACTGATGCTGACCAGGGAGCTCCTCCACTCATGGGATTTCACTCTCTTTTGCAACAGTTTCTTCCTTCAGTTGTAGAGTTTGTTTATGGCAGGGGCCACCAGATTGGCTTCTTTTTTAGAGGATAGCATCTTGGTTCTGTTAGGGATAGCACGATCCATGCACTCGTGTAAGTGATCATAGAGTGCATTTGTGTAGGATTCAGCAGCCGTAACTGTATTGTCCATCTGCATTGGTGTCATGAAGTTCACCACTTCTGTCTTAGGAAGCATGAAGTTTGCTTTGGAGAAATTTTTTATGGTGGTTTCCTTAATGGGGGTGGGGACAGGATGTGGATATCTAGGGTGATTAGCTTATGGTCGGATCTAACCAACGAGGTGTTGACCTCAGATGTGGAACATCAGTCACTCATGTTGGTAATGACTAGGTCTAGGATACTGTTGCCCCTGTTGGGGGTGTGGATAAGTTGATCCAGGGCATTGGAATTTATGAATTCTAGAAAGCGTTGAGTGAGGGAGTTGGTACATGAGTAGTTTTCCCAGTTAATGGTGGGGTAGTTGAAATCACCCATTATTAGGGTGTTTGGTTGAAGCCTAATATTTTCCAGTATATCAAGAAAATTTGAGTGGGAATCCTGAGGCATGGTGGGGGATCTTTAGCAATCTACAATTTGGATTGCAGTTTTGCCCAGAGTTAGTTGCACTTGGATAATCTCAGATGCATTATGCTGAGCAACTAGCCAGGAGGTGTGGCTATCCTTAATGAATATGGAAACACCTCCGCCTTTAGTGTTCCAGTCCAGGTTTGATGGCCAAAAGGTGTGGTATGAATTATAGCCTGGTAATGCAGGGGTGCTCTCTGGAGTCATTAACCAGGTCTCAGTCACTGCACAGATATCGATGTTCTCCATTTTAAGGAGTGCCTCGAGTGAGTGCATTTTGAGGTTTAGGCTTCTAGCATTGAGTAGCATTACCCTCAGTTTTTGCTTGCCTGTACCTGTTATGGTGGTGAATTTGTCATTTGAGCCTTGCCTAAAAAAGGCACTATAGGGGCGGCGAGAGCCTTAGCCAGTATCCATAATCCCAGGGACGACAAGTGCAGGCCATCTCTGGCAAAGCATTGTGGTCTGTCAGCCATGTCATCCCAGGCAGACAGATACCAGATCCCCTTAGAATTACACCAGAAGCTTAGCCAATTGTTGAAGTCAGTCATTTTATCCTTGTACTGTGGTATCATTCTGGGTGATGGCATGATGCTACTCAGGGCTAGGGTCACACCTGCCATGACTACAAGATCAGAGAGCCCTTCCATGTCTCTTTTCATGTAGTCCAGGGAGATACATCTCATGTCATTCACACCAACATGGACAATGATAGAGTCATATTTGTACTTGTTATGGAGTGATCTGAGTGTGTGGGTTATGTGGCAGATCCTGGCACCCGGCAGGCAGCTGACAGTAACCTTATCCTTGTTTAGCCAGTGAGTGGGACATCAGTGTACCTTACTATAGAATCACCTATGACTAGTGTGTTGGCTACATGGGCTGTGGTTGAGTGGCACACTAAGTTTGTGGGCTATGTGCCATTTGGGTTGTGCTGAGGGGTGGAGGTTGCTTGGGTTTCTGCTTTGGAGGTCTCTGTTGCTTGGGCAAATTATTAATGAGAGCCTCCGTGAATGTTTTTGTGTTTCTATGTGTGGATTTTGGTGGTGTAGGTTTAGTGGGACTATGTGATGAGTGTGGTGTGGTGCAAGTGTTTACTTTCTCCTCTTGACTGTCAAGTCCAGTCTTGGTTGGAGAGAGCTGTGCTTCCAGTTTGGTTAGATAAGTGCATCTCTTACAGGTTGTAGTGTTGGGTGGTAGGAGGAGTGGGCTGTCTGTGTACATGAGGCAATTGCTACATTGCCCCAAGATGCCCAGATTCATCAGGTAGACAGGAGAAAACACCAGGAGCTGACCCTTGGACATGCCTGAATAGGTACTAAAAAACTATTTTCCTCTCGACCAGTGAGGAAAGTAAGTACAAAAACTGATTTCCTCTAGGCAAATGAGGAAAGTAAGTACAAAAAACTGTTTACCTCTACGCAAATGAAGAAGGTTGAGTGCTGTAGTAACTTGTGGCTTATTTAAAGCTTACAACAAGTTCTGAACAAGTGCTGAGCTTGAAGAAGCAGATTTAAGTGCTAAAACTAAGAAACTGACTAGTTTTAAGGGAAAATTTGAAGAGCAGACTTTATGGCCCTGGGAATAGTTTAACCCTAGCTAAGCAGCGCTGCACGATGGGCAAACTGTCGCAAAGCTGCACAAACACAGGTTTTTAATTCAAAAAGTTGAAAAGGATAGAAATCAGCCCAAAACAGCCAATAAGGTACAATTTCAGAACTGGAAACCACTCCTCTTGCCACAAATAGGCTGCTCAATGCTTACCACTCCCACTGATAAGCAGAAAGACTTCCCTCTACCTCAACAAGGTCTGGACAACTCAGAAACACAAAATAAAGTCCTGAAACCAGCAAATATGGAATCTGGACTATTCTAGTATAGGAAAAAGGTGGTAAATGAGCAAAACATATACTATTTTTGTTTTTTTTTTTTGTTCTTTTTTTGTGAAATTAAACATATAAATGCAATTTAACAGTAAATATGCACAGAAAAGGCTATCGCATTTGAGTGTGAAGCCTACAACAGTAAATGCAGTTTAAATTATTAACTTTAATCTGAAATCAAAGTGCACACACAGTAAAACGATTTAACAGTAAAATGCAGCAGAAATAACAACAGAACCACAGTAAAAATGGATTTTTAAAGTACGGTAATAGAAGTTATTTGGGATCTAGAAGTAACAGGGGAAGTAGTAGGGGGACTTCCTTCATACTGTCCACCTTCTGCCTGTGCTCTCTCGGAGGGAGCTTTGTCTGCTTCATAAAATTCAGTTGCAGATTGGACTGCATAAAGGGGGTGCAGAGGGGATTGGGGCCAGTCATCATCGGAAGATTCTGGCTGTTATCTTCAAGTTTTTAACTGTTAAAGGAGATACAGTCCCCAACTGCTGTGTGAGTTTTTTTGCAAGACACCTCTATAATGTATTAGCCATTCCATATGCTGCCTGTACCTGAGTCTTTAATGTTGACAAATTGCATTTTAAACTTTTAATTAAAGATTCCTTTTCCTTGTTTTTAGATTCTTTTTTCCAGTCATTAAAAGCTGACCAACAAGAGGCAGGTACCTTATTTCCTTTTTGTTTAAGTTTCTTTTTAAGATTTTCTTAAATAGCCTTATCAAAAGATTCACCTTCAGGGAACTGTAGTGGACTCTTATTTTTAGTGAGCTCAGACAATTTCTCTGATTAATTTCCAGCTGTCTCTTCCATATTTATAAAACGTATGGTTGGAATCTCATGCACTGCTCTTTCAGTAACCCCACATTCCCACCCATTGTCAAATAAAAATAATGGAAAAAATACCCGTAAAATCCACTCTCACATAGAAAGTCAGTTTACAACATAAAAATCAGATGGGGAACAGAAAATATACCCCTGAGATTCCACCTGTGTCCCTGCTGGACAGGGGCATCGGGTGCTGACTTGTTGGAACATAGGCTAAATTCTTGGCTAGGCTTGTAAGGGCCTCAGGGCCAACAGCCTAGTAACTTCCTATGATTCTATGATAATAATCTCTAGGTATTGTATTTTTTCTTGTCATCTAGGATTATAATAGAGAATGTGATGCCTGATTTTTAAAGAAACATATTAGTATTTTTGTAGAATATGAGAAGTTCTTCATATTTTCATCATTTAGATGCCTTTTTATTATATTTAATGAGCACAGCTTACTTTCAGCTTTAAATGTTACTGAGGAAAATATGCAAAGTATCAAAGCCACTATAGCTAATTTATTTTACTAGTCATTGCAACTATTAAACAATTTGTAACTTGTTACTGTTCATATTTTTTGCAATACTATTCATTTTTGATAAAACTTTGGTTCTTGAATGCAGGATTACTAGTTGAGCCTGTGCATTTTAGTGGTGGAATGTTTAATACCTACTAGAAATGTCACCAGCTGAGTATCCAATATCTATTTTAAAAGACAGCAGTTTGGGAATTTGACATGCTACATTACAGTGTCAGTTAATTTATGAATCCCTGAATCTCATGCATCCCACTTTTATCATTTGACCCTGCTCCTTATAGCCCAGGTGGTTAACTAGAAGTAAAATCATTTTATGAAATCAGACTCAGTAAAACCATGCTTTGTTAAAAACAAATAGTTTTAAAATTGTTTAACAAGCTGTCACAATTATTATCCGATATTTGTTCCCAGTGACTTATATTGTATGGCAACTGCTAAAAAGTACGAGAAAGGTATTCAGGCATTAATTAAAGACAGATCAACTATTCACAAAACAACATCCGAAGCTGATAATATATTGACTAGTGTACTGGAAGTAGCATCTGCAGCCAAACAGAATTCATTCTACCCTTATATGAGATGTTGGTATTTCCACAGAGGGAATATGGTGTGTGCAGTTTTGGTACACATCTAATACACAGAAAAAAAAACAAGAATGTGGGATGGGTTACAGTGCAGGACATGAAAAGTTATCATGGAACAATGATGTAAAGGCAGAAGGTGAGATTACAAACCTTATTTTTACACCTTAGATTAGTGCAAAACCAAACCTTGTATGAGTACAAATCTTAATCATAACACATCATATAGCAAAAGCACACACGAGGCTACTGAAATATAAAGGTACAACAGGAGATATATTCTGGATCTTTAAAACAGAAAATTTGTTTACAAAATAGGGAGGCTTTTGTCAAGAACTCTAAAAAAGTCCATCTGAATTTCATTTATCAACAGGAAACATATGAATAACACAGCTGGTAAAATACAATCATTCTCTTTTACTTTAGCATATTATTAATTAAAAATACAGCATTATTCCTTACAGTTCAGGGCTTAGGTCTAGATGTATTGGTCAATTTTTAATGTAATGATTTGGCCTTAAGAATGAGATTTCTACCATGGATGCTCAGCCTGTTTCCCTATAGTCTCTGCAGTAATGCATTTTATGTCATCATAGTCTGACAGTATATGAATACCTGTGATGTCAAAGTTAGGAAGTTGTGCTGTCGGATGTAGACAAACAATAGTAGATGCATTCAAAGTAACTGAGGTCTTCTTTACTAGTCCTTATTTTCATTAATAAAATGGTAAAAAATACACAGATACACAGAAGCTTGTATCAGAGCCCCAAGTAGTTTTAATTAGACCAGGCATATGGTTATGTTCAGACCAGTCATGATGTTTTTTTTCCTTTGGTGCCACATTTCTCTCTTTGTACAAATGGTATATTTATATTCTTCCCACCTTGAAGCTATTATTTACACTGTCTTGGGTCATCTCTGATAATGAGCTATCCAGTATCCACAGAGCTGTTCATCAGTAAATTCAAATAAGTATCCACCATTAATTCACTGGCTTAATAATCTGATTATATTTTGCATACACAAGGCATTAGCAATGTAGAGATGAGATAGTCACAGTGTATCAGCAATCTTTATTTATTTCTGCACCTGGTTCTATGAGATTTCTCGTTGCAGGAGTACAAAACAAAAATGAAACACATGTTTTTTCCTGATCGAAAAATAGCTGCAGGAAGGAATGCAACTAATGCCTTGTAGAAACTTCAGATGTAAATTAAAATGCATTTTCCAAGGCAGAGAGAAACTTAATATAATCCTAGCAATGCAGTGATTAAAACATTAGTCACTAAGTTGGTTTCTTTTTTGGTCAGGCCTGGCTAACTGTCTAAATTTAGGCATGCACATTAATAAACATTTTGGACACCAACTGACATTTCTATAATTAGAAATCTTTGTGGTGTCTCTGTAGACTTGAAGGAGACAGTTTCATACAGTGTAGATAGCTATATTTCAAAATATCTAAATTAGAAAATTAAGTCTGGAATTTTTTTTGATCACATGACTGAGAATGGCTACCAAAAATGTAGGCTAACAGAAAAACTTGAACTTTAAAACTGTTTGTTTTACAAGCCCAGGTTTTGCTTTAGAAATAACTCTTAGATAAGTCAGTATGACAAATGCTTATAAAAATAAACACATTATTTCTATACATGCCTCTCAACCTCGTTTTGCACAAAGTCTGGACAAAGCCTAAAATAATGGGGGACAAAGGCCCAAAAATAGGGACAGAGTCTAAATATTAGTCTTATTGACTTAGAAAGTTGTTGGAATAACAGCATTTGTCTTAGCATGCATTTTCTGAAGGAAATGAAGTCTGAAATTCAAATGTAAGACATTATTTAGTTATTTCAGTCCTCAGTGGTTTGCCAGAACCACAAGTTTTATGAGGAATAAGCTAAAATATTAGGCAAAATCTGGACATTCTGTGAAAAATCTGGACAGTTGAAAGGTATGTTTCTATATCAACAGGTTAACCAGTGTCATGCTGTAACAAATGTTTTAAGCTACAATGATAAGAAACTTCATTCCACTTCCTGTCCCACAGACTGAGTAGTATGTAAGGTCTGAACTAAGTTTCCTCACAGCTATTACCTGTTACAGTTCATTAAAATTTGACTGCAGCTTATCACCACGCCATCTTTAAAAACTAATGTCAAGACCACTTTTAGCTGGTTTGTCAACAGCTCTTCTTGTTTTCTTTGCCAGAGTTAACTACCACAGGTTTGTACAAGATATGGCTCCATCATCATCATCAATAACCATATTATCACGACATTAGCATGAGCTGTCAAGTTTACCCAGAGTCAGCTGCATGCTAGACTGTTCTGCATTTGCCTTATGCATACAAGTAGTCACAGTAAAAGAGAAATGCATGGAGACTACAACTGCTGTTCAGTGCGTGTGTTCACTCACAGATTCTGCTGTGCCCCATAGTGTATACGGGTCTACTTCTAAATTTTGAACTTTCAAAACGTCAACTTTCTTCTGGTCAAGACCATCAGATCAATGTTTTGAAAGTTTGAAATTTAAATAAAAAAATAATAACAACGCATTTTTTTTTACTGGCTGCGCCCCCCACACACCCTGCTAATTAAATATACAAACTCTGAGATCGCACTATAGCGAGGGAAATGGTAAATATACCATTCCGAGCTGTATGATGATCTCCATTTAAATGGTTCGAACTTTCAAAATATCGATCTTATGTTCTCAATGATAAGAAAGTTGACATTTTGAAAGTTCAAAATTTAGAAGTAGACCCATATATACACTTATCGTGTACACAACCAAGAATAACATATATGTAACACTTCTCCTTTTACACTTTTAAATAGGATAAAATAATACGACAGATATTCGTAGAGATAATTAAACAACAGTAGATGTTTCAAGTTACTTTTCTTTACCAAGTCAGTTAGGTGTGCAGTTATTAGTGACTTGTCTTTGAACCACAGCTAGTTATCATATTCATGGTATGATTAATGCTTTTGTTTTATTCTCACTGCAGTGGTATTCAGCACTTTTGGATACAGTTTAGCTGGAATCACTACTGTAGAGCTGCTGTTTTGGGGGGTCATTTTGAGTATTACTAAATTCATTATTAGCACTACATTCAGGCACATTTTGCTGCAGCTCCATGATGATCCTCTCCACTCTTTCTATTGATTCTGTAGTACTTAATACTTTGTTGTTTGTTTCTAGATTTATACAACATTTGCCACACACAATCCCATGTCTTAATATAACCATAAATCATTCTGCAGACATTAAATTCTCAGATAGTCTATGTAGCTCTGGTGTATATTATTTAATAATTTTATACATCATTTTCACCTGTGAAATATAAGATGCTATATTTTGTCAAGACTTTCACATTGAAATTCCTCCATATAATGCTTACAGTTCCTTAAATAACTTTTAGATGATTTAGTTTATGCCACCAAACTATGGAATACACTGCAAGAGTTGATTCACACTACATTTAACAACATTGCTACTTTGTATCCTCTTGAAACTAACTAATGTAGCTGTATTTTTCCTATAATTTGTCCATTCTTGTTTTGTAGCATTAGAAAACTTTGTATGTCCCACATATTCCCCGATTTTAAAACTCAATATTCAGAGTTTCTTCCTATACTTAAGCCAGTATTCAAGTACACTTAATCCACTTCTTTTAAAATAAATGTTGTTTTGCATCAACTCTTGTGATACATCTTCTTGTTTAAAATACTGTTGCCCTTTCCCAACTTGCTTAAGCAGTCATCAGTCACTTTATTTATTTATTTATTTTATTCATTTGCTTTTGTTTACCAGGAAAGCCCAACTGGATAAATGTCCATTTTCAAAGGCCCAGGGAGAAAAGCTCCATTAAATTGAAATGTGCAATATAGGAATGTTTAAATAAGGTCTAAAGAAATATGTATGATAATACCAAAATGTATTAACACTAAATAAACAGGACATACCACACAAGGATATAATGTGTAGTAAGTTCTAAGAAGTGACACTGGTGGATATTACAGAACATCACTGATGCAGGAAATTATCAGTATAAATGTAATAACATCACTAAGCAGTAGAGAGTATCAGAATTTGGTAGCTAAAGTAACGTGATGTGCATCTATAATATTGCTGATTAGTAAACTAATAAAAGAACAGAAGTGCCTGTGTTTCTCATGAGAGCATGGGAGGAGTGCAATAAAGACACTTTAGTAACACATAAAGAGCCAGCTCAGAAGAAATGGTTTAGTAGGTAAGAGGAGGAAACCATGAGTGTTTGGATGTTTTTATCCTGGAGATTTAGGACATTTGCAAATTCTAGTATGATTTAGATGTAGTTTGAGATTGGTCTTAAAAGTTGGGAGATTGTTTATTTTTCTGATGATGAAGGGAATGCTGTTCCATAGTTTAGCTATACTTACTGAGTGTAAGGAATCCCCATGTGAGTTGCTGGATTTTTTTGATTCTATTAGCTGTTGCTTCTTTGATCAGATGTTCCTTTTGGACTTGTACCATTTTATTGTATTGCTTATGGCAGGGGCGTTTGAGGGATGGTGTAGTATTTTATGTGTCATTATGAGCTGTGTATATGATATGGTATGTGGTGTGCTAGTCTAGCCAGTTCGGATTCTGCAACAGAATACAGTCATAGGTTTCATTTGGAAAGCTGCATGCAAATATACTCATTTTACTATATAACACTATTCAAATTTGCTCATTATTGTGGTCTGAAGATTAGTGAAACTTATAGATGCATACATCACAAAACAGGCTAGGAAATCTTTTGGCTGTTGTAGTTATCTTCCTCTTGTGGTCAGTGAGAAATGGCCTGGCTTTGTAAAGTAGCGTTAATTTGTGGTAGGTTTTTTGGACATCAGCACTAATGTGCTGGTTAGATTTAACTTTGTCATCTATCATGACACCCTATAACTTGGTATGGGTGACTTGCAATATTTTGGTTTTGTTAGATAATACTATATTTAGTGCAGTGTTACTTAGTGAAGGTTAGTGTAGATAAATGTAATTAATTTATTTTTTGGGGATTCAAGAGTAGTTGGGATTGTTCCACTGAGGTCACAATAGAGGACAAGGTGTCTTAGGTGATTGTTTGGAATTGGGATAGTATTGTGGGTAAGCAGACAAGAGATGAGTCGTCAGCATATTGTATGATTTTTGATTGTTTGGCTGTCTTATATTTATGCCCTTTATGAATATATTAAATTGGAGGGGTCCAAGTATCGACCCCTGAGATATTTCTCATTGTACTGCATGGTGAGCACAGTAGGAATCTTGCTATTTCACAAGATTGTGTATGGCTGTTGTTATAACTAGAAACCACTCAATGGCAGTTCTACTTAGTCCTAGTTGTGAGAGTTTATTGAGTAGAAGAGGGTGAGATATGCTATCAAATGCCTTCCAGAGGTCCAGAAATAGGGTAGAAAACACGGCTGACTATATATCTGTTTTGGTTCACTGTGTCTAGAAAGTTTAATAGGGAACTTTCAGTGCTGTGATGAGGCAGGAAGTCATGTTCTGGTTTGATAATGGATATGTCTTTCTAGTATTTTAGACAGTAGAAGAAGTATTGGAATAGGTCAGTAGTTTGAAAGTTCATTGGAGTTACCTCCTTTATGTATTGGTATAATGAAAGAGGTTAAAATTCTTTACACAGTATGTAAATAACTATGTGAAAATGTCTCCACTTGCCTTTGCACAACTGATTTAGTCCCTTTTACTTAAAACCATCAGCGGTCTTTTTGCTTAACTAGCCACAATTCACTTTCAACAGTTCCATACAAACATGTTCGGTAGCATGCAAATACTTTTTCTTCAGAGGACCTTTTTTGTTTTCTTTTCTTTTGGTCCTCAAATTCAGGTTGAAGGGCTGCCATTCTGGGGATTTTCCTGTTTACTTGCTGACCACTCTGCCATTGTACACTTTCTTTCATGAAATACGACACACTACCGAGCCTGCTCTATGGCACACAATGTTCATAAATAGCACCCATAGTTCAGTGACATCACATACAAGTTTTACACACATACACACACACACACACACACACACACACACACACACACACACACACACACACACACACACACACACACACACACACATATCTAGCTAGCTTCTGCTACATTCAATCAAGGCCTAATTGATCAAAAACACTATTTGATAATAACAGATAAAGAATATGCTAACATCAAACTCGGCTAAATAAGCATTTTCCAGTACCCTTGCCATCTAAAGACTTCTTTAAATAACGTATGCAACTAGCTCTCCGGTTGCAGAACAGTGGAGTAAGATCAAACTCTCCAAGAAATGCTCAGTGGTCTCATACTAGGTTCATAGATTAGGTTCATAGATTAGTACTAGGCTAACTGCCCTTGTGGGCCATTTTCAGCCTAGCCAATTACCCCATGTGAGAATCAAACCCTGCGCCTTATGTTTGTAAGGTAAAGACCTTAACCATTATGCCAACCTCCCACCCTAACTACTAACCACAATTCCATATACTCTAAGCATTTAGGTACCTGGTTTCAGTCTTAGCCAATTGTATTCAAGCAGTTACAACCCAACCAATCAGTCCATGATCATTTCTAGGAAATTAATATATTGGAATAAGGCAAAAGAAGGTGTGTATTGTACAGATATTATCACACATCCAGGGTATTGTGAGGCACAAGTTCAAAGGGTTAGTGTCTTTCAGTCCCCAGATCTCTGGCAATATCTGTACAATGCATACCCCCAAGTGCCTTGCTACACTTATAAAATGGGCATCTGTATTGCTTTACAGTTTTAATTTTATATTTGGCAGTTTATCTGTATTGGTTATGATACCTACAGAATCATCACCCTTGCTCCACAGAGGGAATCCGAATGAAGAGATGAAAAGTCAGCAAGCAAAGCAGAGTAGAGTAGTAGTGCTGAAATTTAATTCATCTTCAAGTCTTAGTGAGTACCTTTTCGAGGTGGATCCTGTTTTCACAAAATCTCACCAAGGTGACACTGATATATAGCCTGTATTTATATAGCATGTATCATGGACAGAAGTAGGTCAAAAATTAAAAGAGAGAGCTGGGTGCACAAGACCCAGGATAAAAAACTGCCCAATCCTGGTAGGCGCACTGGTGCCAGGACTGGAAAAAATTACAGTGTAGAATCTTCAAAATAGGGAAGCATTCCTACAATGGGGCCAGGCAAGGCCCAAGGGGAAGAAGCCCCCCCCCCCCGCCTGTTGTAGAAGGAAGTAGCAGTTCACAAAAATCACAAAAACTGATAGGCCAAAGAAGAGCCATAAAGATGATAGAGTGGACTATTGAAAATAAGAAATAAATTATGTATTATTATTATGCAAAAAGCCCAGAATTTCTAGACACAAGAGATACAAAATGATTAAGAGAGAAATTAGAAGAAAGAACAATACGTCCGCAAGAAAAACTGTCAGAAGCTTCAAATGAAAATTTGCTTTCATTAATACAACAGATTTGTGAAAAACAGTTTATAGATCAAGAAACTTTGATCTGTTTGGAAAGAGAAGCACCTGAGGAAGTGCAAAAATATAAACAAGAAAACCTAGAGAAATTTGAAAAGTATAAAAAAGAAATATGGACGTGGAAAAGAAAGAGAGAGATTTGATATGGTACAATATTTATGGAAAGGAGAAAGACAAATTTATCAATATAAAGAAGGCAGCCTCAAAGATAGTCAAAGAAGAATTTAGGCAAAGGCATCCAGATATGGAAAATTTCACAATAAAAAAAAATAATATCACAAAGATGGAATGTAGAAAAGAAGATTAGGAATGTAAAAGTTAAAAAAATAGAAGCTGAAGTTACAGAGTGCCTGAAAAGTGAAGGCTTTGGTAGAGAAGGTCTAACACAGGTTACATCACAGCATAATGGAGTGAGTCCCCAAAATAAGGAAAACAAGAAGATCAGGAGACATGTGAAGAAGAAATATGGACGGGGAAAGGAAAAGAGATTTAATATGGTGTAATATTTATGCAAAGGAGAGAGCAAAACTAACTAATACAAAAAGAGCAGCACCAAAGATATTTGAAGAGAAATACAGGCAAAGGAATCAAGACATGGAAAACTTTACAATACAAAAAATAAGAAGACAAGAAGAAAAGTAGAAAAGGAGATCAGTAATGGAGAATTTATAGAAATAGAAACTGAGGGTATGGAATACCTGCAACGTGAAGGATTCAGTGTAGAAAATCTAATTCAGAAAGCAACACAACAGGATAGAGCAATGGATATCCAAATTAAGGGGAAACCAGCAGAACAGGAATCAATCAGTCAGGTGCCATATCAAGATATTTTAGAGCCTTCCACAGGAAATCAGGATAAATGCCCACTTGAAGCTAGACAGCAAAGAAAGGAACAGGAAGCTGTGTAAAGTGACGCAGTCAATGCTGAGGAGTGATAGGTCAGTGAGTTCCCATATGAGAGAGCAAAGGATGTCGCAGGGTGAAATAGAAGAGAAGGTGCCACAGGAAGATGCTATAGAATTTCTATAGAATGGCCACAGGAAATGGAAAATAAGAGATGTGCCCTCAGTTTGGAAGAAAATGAGCTAAGAGAAGAGTTGCTTGATTTAATAGACATGGATAGATATAGTAAGATCAATGAGAGAAATAGACTGCAGAAGGTCAATAAAACCAAAAAGTCAGAAGTCTGATAAAAACAAATGAATGCAGTAATTAGGACTGCTCATAGAGATCCATGCAATGTAACAGAAGTAAACAGGACATATTACTGTGCAGCTAAATTAATAACTGATAAAGTTCTACCACAAGAACACAGGGTAGCAAGGGAAAGGAAAGGCAGAAATCGAATACCATCACGGAAGTATCGAACAGAGAGAACTATAAAGCAATTAAGACAAGAAGTGTCACTGTTAGAAGACTATTGAAGAGGGAATAGATCAACAAAAATACTAAAAAAGATAGATGTGATAAAAGTAGCATACAGTATTAGAACAGACCAGGATCTGTCATGCACTATCTCAAAAAACAAACTTTAAATTACAGCACAGGTGGAAAAACTTAGAAGATAAACAGATAAATATAAAGGAAAAGTTTAAAATAAGTAATTTATTGATGACCCAAAAAAGTTTTATAGAGAATTGCAAAGCAAGGTAAAAGGAATTGAAAGACAGCCAGAAAAAGAGGAAATAGATACACTTTGGAGAAGTATCTGTGAAGATCCTGTAGAACATAACAAAGATGATAAATGGACATAAAAAGTAAAAGAAAGAATAAGAAGTTTAAAGGTGCGGGATATGAAATGGGATGCGGTAACAGCCAGCGAGATTGAAACAAAGTTAACAAAAGCCTCTAATTAGAAAACCTCAGGCCCAGATGCAGTACCTAACTTTTGGTTAAAAGTATTAACATCTTTCCACAAAGATTTAGCCATGAGTAACAACTATTTATATGTGCACCCCGAACAGACACCAACCTGGCTAACAACAGGCAAAACAATGCCAAAACAATGCTCCTACTTTAGGGTGAATCTGCAAGCTGCCCTAAAAATTATAGACCAATAACTTGCCTTCCGAAGATGTTTAAACTATACATGGGAATTGATGCTGACAGAGTTTATAGTCATTTAGAAGAAAACTCAAATTATGGCATTAGAACAAAAGGGCAATAAAATGAAGTCATATGGAATGAAGGATCATTTGTTGTTAAATAAAGTCATACTGGAGAACTGTAAAAAGGGGAAGAATTTAAGTATGGCATGGATTGACTATAAAAAAGCATTTGATAGTATGGATAAAAAAGTGCTTGAAAATATATAAGATACACCCTACACTGATCAACTACATTACAGCGACCGTGAAACAGTGGCAGACCACTTTGCAATTAAGCCATGATAAAGGACAGATTATTATCCCAGGAATAAAAATTCAAACGGGGATATTTCAGGGTGACTCTGTCACTGCTACTATTCTGTGTTGCCATTAACGCATTAATCTGTTTACTTAACAGCTTAGGCCATGGCTACAATTTGGCTCCTAGAAAACAACAAAGTGTAAAGACTTTGCATCTTCTCTTTGTCGATGATTTAAAACTGTATAGCTCATCAGATGAGGAACTGAAAGCACAGCTGCAGGTTGTCAAAACTTTTTCAGATGATAAAAGAATGTCATCTGGTATTAATAAGTGTGCAAAAGCAACTTTTAAAGCAGGAAAACTGCAGCACCAGGAAAACATCAGTTTGGGACAAGAATGTGATATAAAGTAACTTCAGCAAGAGGGGGTATATAATGTGATATAAAACAACTGGATCAAGAGGGAGCGTATAAATATTTGGGAACTGATGAAGGATCAACAGTAAAACATGAACAAATGCAAATAAAACTTAGTAAGGAATACTTTAGATGACTTAAATTAATTCTGAAACCAGCGTTGACATCTAGGAACAAAATCCAAGCTATAAACCAGTTTGCTACTCCTGTCCTAATTTACAGTTTTGGAGTGATTGACTGGTCCCAAAACATTTTGGATAGATTAGATAGGAAAACAAGAAGGATGCTTCATGCTCATCAAATAATTTATAAAAATCAGTGTATACCAAGATTATATATTCCCCATTCCGAAGGAGCGATGGGCCTCCTTGAAACTGATTATATGAATAAATCTATAATTGTGGGACTCCACACATATCTGCTAACCTCACAAGACTCAAATGCAGTGAAAGTTTTGAAACTAGGAATTGTGCAAACATTAGGGTATTCAAGTGGCTGAAAAACACTGGAAACATGATCCACAAAACATCATAGAAAATGATGACATCTACATCATATGGGATCACCCATTACCAAAGTTCAAAATATAGATGCTAGAAAACCAGATATACTGGTCCAAGAAAAGAAGACAAAAATAGCATTGATCATTGAAATCACTACACCCAGTGACTACAGTGTCTTGTGTGCAGAGAGGTACCAAGTCATAAAATATCAGGATCTGCAGGTGGAAATGAGAGCAATGTGGAAGAAAGATACCCAGACAGTTCCAATAGTAGTAGGAGCAATGGGTCTTATAAAAAAAATCTACAATTGTATTTAGGTATATTACTTATCCATGTAACCCCATACAAATTGCAGAAGGAGTCATTACTGGGCACATTGCTGGTGCTTTGAAGAGCATTTTTGGCTGACATCAAATATTGAAATAATACTAATGTCATGAACTTTAATTGTACTTTGACTTAGGAATGGGAGCCATTCCTGTTATAGTATTAAAAACCCCAAAGAAATAAAAAGGGGAAAAATGTATAACATGCACCCTACACTGATCGAGTTTATTATAGTGATCATGAAACAGTGGCAGACCACTGTGTAATTAAACCACAATAAAGGACAAATTATTATCCCAGGGATAAAAATTCAAAGGGGGATATTCCAGTTTGACTCTCTGTCACCATTGCTATTATGCCTTGCCCTTAACCCATTAAGCTGTTTACTTAACAGCTTAGGCCATGGCTATAATTTGGCTCCTAGAAAACAGAAAACAAGAAAGTGTAAAGACTTCTCATCTTCTCTTCGTCGATGATTTAAAACTGTATAGCTCATCAGATGAGGAGCTGAAAGCACAACTGCAAGTTGTCAAAACTTTAATAGATGATATAAGAATGTCATTCGGTCTTGATAAATGTGCAAAAGCAACCTTCAAAGCAGGAAAACTGCAGCACCAAGAAAACATCAGTTTGGGACAAGAATGTGATATAAAGTAACTTGAGCAAGAGGGGGTATATAAATATTTGGGAATTGATGAAGGATCAACAAGAAAACATGAACAAATGCAAATAAAACTCAGTAAGGCATACTTTAGAAGACTTAAATTAATCCTGAAAACAGCGTTGACATATAGGAACAAAATCCAACCTATAAACAAATTTGCTCTTCCTGTCCTAACTTACAGTTTTGGAGTGATGACTGGCCCCAAATCATGTTAGATAGATTAGATTGGAAAACAAGAAGGATGCTTCATGCTCACAAAATTATTTATAAAAATCAGTGCATACAAAGATTATGTATTCCTCGTTCTGAAGGAGGGATGGGCCTCCTTTAAATTGATTATATGTATAGATCTGCAATTGTGAGAGTCCACACATATCTGCTGACCTCACAAGACCCAAATGTGCTTTGAATCATGAGGAGAATAAATTTAAGATGGCTTCCCTGCTTAGTCTAGCTGAAGCAAATCGGCATCAGGCAGGAATGGAAATCAAACCAGAAGTAGATAAAAATCAGGCAGCAGCCGAATGTGCCAAAAAACAAAAGAAAAAAATGCAAGATGAAGGGCCAGATGAGAAGGCAAGAAATGTGGAAAATACATAAATATAGTTGGAAGTATAGAAAACTTCTGGAAGACCCTCTTGTTAATCAGGAACGAATACAGGAATGGTTAAGGAGAGGCAAATTCAAACCAAGAGATGAAAGGTTAATATTGGTGGCAAAAGATAGTGGTATGTACACATTGGTTTACAAAGTCCATTGAACATGTGGGAGAAACAGACAAATGTAGGTTTTGTAAAACAGAATTGAAAACAGTTGCACACCTTGTTGCTGGTTGTGACATACTAATGGCAGGAGGACTGTATACTGAAAGGTATAATAATGTGGCAAGATTGTTGCACTGGGGATTGTGCAAACATTATGGTAGTGAAGTGACAGAAAAACACTGGAAGCATGGGCCACAAAGCATCATAGAAAATGAAGAAGTCTACATCACATGGGATCACTCATTACCAACAGTTCAAAAGACAGATGTGAGAAAACCAGATATAGTGATCCATGAAAAGAAGACAAAAGTAGCATTGATCATTGAAATCACCATAACCAATGACTGCAGTGTCTTGCGTACAGAGAGAGACACATAGTCATAAAATACCAGGATTTGCAGGCAGAAATGAGAGCAATGTGGAAGAAAGATACCCAGACAGCTCCAATAGTAGTAGGAGCAATAGGTCTGATAAAAAAGAATCTACAATTGTATTCAGACATGTTAGCAATACATGTAACCCCGTACGAATTGCAGAAGGAGTCATTACTGGGCACATTGTGGGTGCTGTGAAGAGCATTTCTGGCTGACATCAAAGATCGAAACAATACTAATTTCATGAACTTCAATGATATTTTGAATTAGGAATTCCCTTCTTGGTATTAGAAACCTAAAAGACTTGGAGAAATTAAAAAGGGAACTTCACTGTAAGGTCCTAACTCAAGCAAAATGGCTTCTAAAACACAAATATTTACTATTTTAATAGTATCATCTACAGACAAGGTTATTCATTTAGAAAGCTTTCAGTTTTTCCAAGTAAACTAAGCAAAAGAAATTCAGCTGTAGTCTAATGTCCCAGTCTCTCTCCACCCTACCTTTACTTGCAACAAGAAATACATTTCACCTTCCTTCCAAGAATTCCAAAACCAACTTAAATTAAAAAATTCTTGTCAAAGGTACTGCTTCTAAATATTTAAAAAATAACTGCATTAATTTAATTGCAGATTGTATCTTATGCCATACTGCTCGTGCACAAAGTAGTATATTTTATTTTTTATTTATTTTATATATAATTTGTTAACTAGGGTAGAGTGATGATCCAGATGGACAATTTTCAAGGTCAAACCAGGATTCTGTCATCATTATACAATATAAGTGAAACAAAGGAAGAACACAGTTCACCAGCTAAAGGAGCTAAATATATCAAAATCATAGAATTTAAATTCTAAAGATGTTATGAATGTGAGAATTCCAGACAATTACATGAGAGTTAAATAAAAGTGAAGTAGCACAGTATGATATATTGGTGAAATGAAGATTTTTAGCGTGATGGATGCATGGATGGACGGATAGATGTATGAACTAATTATACAATGTCAGGAATGTCAAGAGAGACTTCAAAGTAAAGATGCACATTTTGTACTATTAGGTAGTTGTATGGTGTCCTTTTGTGTTTACATGGAAAGAGAGTGAGAGAGAGAGAGAGAGAGACAGAAAAGAGAACAGAAAGAAAAATATATAGTTTTATAAATAAGAAATGGGAAAACAGCAAACGGGCGGAAGATGAGTGAGCTAATGGATATAAGAAAGAAGGTGGGGAGGGATGAATGGGGTGAGTGGGGAGAAAACGAGTAACTGTAGAAGTGGAGGGCTCTGGTCTGGACTTAAGAGCTAGATGGTGTGGGGGAGAATAGGCTGTGTTATATTTCTTTTTTATGTGATGCCTTGGGTTAGAGGCATTTGCATGCTGCTTGTATTAATAGGTGTTTTTTTAAGATTATGTCTAAATGTATGGAAAGGAGAAGTAGTCTGTAGATCAGTGGGGAGAGAATTCCAAATTCAAGGAGCCATTACTGAAAAACTGTGGTCAGTGGTGCACAGTTTGTTTAAAGGAATGGTTAGGTTAAGAGACAACTTTGGTTCTGAGGTTTTATGGCGAGTTAAATTAGGAGAGTCAGCTATAGAGGTAGATGAATGTTTCATGGGCATTAATTTGTATATTAGGGAGGCATGGAGTAGGGTGGGTCTTTGTCTTATACAGATCCATTTGGCTGTAGCCATTTACCATGCTTTATGTCATCATCCCTTATACTCCATCCCACTTTTCATCTCCCACCTGTACCCTGTACTCACTTATTAATCCTCTGAATGTATGTAATTTCTTCTGTGTACTCTCCTTTTTCTCTCTCCCGTTAAAATGTACGTTATGTAAATCGACCGCTGCATTGTTACATTTCTACAGCTTGACATTATAGAGTTCTTTCATTCCTGCACAGTATCAAAGTACCATCCGACAGTGTATACTGGATATTGTAAAACCTAGCCATTAATAAATTCTTGTTTTAAGTATTTACTGTTAGCAACACACATAACTTACTATATACTTTTCCTAACATTTGCCATAGACACACACACATACACACACACACACACACTGGGATTCATAAACAATATTTGAGATGGTCACTGTATGAAATGCCTTAGCGCTAATCAGACATGCATTAGGGAGAGGAGAGCACCTGTGTGCCAAGCAAAGAACCACAAGAGACAATACTAGACTTCAAGGAAGCACAAGTGTCACTTGTTGCACATGGCCAGCATGATGGGCATTACAGATAAGGCAAGCTAGCATGCTCTAGTCAATACAATAATGTGTGCAATGTAGCAACATTCAGCTGCATCTATGACCACACCAGCACACCAGTGTGGGTGGTAGATAATGGGAAGATAGAAGAGTGGAAAGTGCAGAAGGGCAAGCAGAAGTAAACAGAGAAGGGACACCATAATGTATGAAAACTTGGGGGAGGAAGGAAGGGTAACTTTTTTGTAGGGAAAAATTTATTTTTTTAAATGTTCCAAAAGAAAGGAAGGTAGAGAAACTAATGATGTATGGCTGAGAAAGGAAAAGATAGAAAAGGGTTGGTAGAAGGGCAGACAAACATAGAGCACAGGCATAGACATGCACTGTATATATACAAAAGGTGGAGAGGGCAGTGGATGGACACATACATACAGATGGTGAACAAGTAGTGATGGGATGGGCTAAATGGTAATGACACATAAAGGAGGAAGCACACCAAGATGGGGATAGTGTGGGGTTCTCATATGGCTAACTGTCAGGTGGGTTCAGTGGACAACAAACCCAGACATCACTCATCTTGGTGGTTAATGATATGAGGCACTTGGTCCTCTAGATGCCCACTTACCAGGACCTTCCAGTCAGTTGACTAAAACAGCCTAGCCAAAAGGCATTCAGTGTTCCTTCTGTGGGCATGATTCTAAAGCAACCAACCTCTGTGCCGCCTGCTTGGAGACCTGCTATTCACCTTTAGGAGAGGATCCTTCTCCCCCTCTCTGGATAGGTAGACACAGAGGGCAGAGTAAATCCCTTAGGTTATCTTTTACAGAGAAACATTCACACCTATGCTGAGAGGCAAAGATGGGGCCACTGCACCAGCTGCAGCAGCTGGCAGAGACCAAGATGGCCTGGGCCATTGTTTCGCCTCCTCCACAGCTGGCTCTTTGGAATAATGACAAAATAGAAAAAGATCATCAGACACGTGTATATCAGTGTGTGTTGTACCTTTAAAAGCCATTCCAGTCAGTGAGCATTTGCATATGTATATAAGTACTGAGCATGTGCAAGCAAGCGTGCCATTTCGAGTGAGCAGCCAGAGTGAAAGTGTGCATGTGTGTTGTTTTCATTCAGTTACTTAGTTCATTTAGTTTAATGTTTCAGTCATCCATCCTGTTTGTGTGTAATAAACAATTTAAATGAACACCCAGCCTCATCAGCTTACTGAATACACAAGATGAGCAGCATGGTGTCAGAAGCAGCATGTCTAAAACAATGTGGTGCCAGAAAGGAGTCCAAAGCAAAACCTCTTCTTCCAGACCATGAAGTGTGCATTTACAGTTGGAGGAATATACAGAAGTGAATTATCCAAAGCTCAAATGACTCGCAAACAGGTCAGAAAGACAAATCCAGGTACTAAAACTCTTCTAAATGATTATTTTACTCAATAAATATAAAACAAAGCACTCAAAATGTTCAAAATGACTTTCTAATTAAATGAAATGTTCAAAATTATGATATATTGATAAACATACTTGAAATGCTTACAAAAGAGCTTGAAATAACCATAATTTGTCGCTGTGTGCTTCTTTTTCATATTAACTAAAGCTATTCAAAATATCCGAGGTGTGCAAAGTGTGCACGTTTGTGCAGTATTACAGTATAGTTATTTCTCAAAATACAGTCATTTCAAAGAGATTGTGGTCCAGTTGAATATTTTTTGAGTATGTGGTGTATGTGTGTGTGCATTTGAACATAGTTACAAAAGCATTCTGATGGCATGGTAGAAGGATTTTGCAGACGTTGTCCACTTGTATTTGATAATAATGTTGCTAAAAACTGGAGAGTGTTTGAGCAGGAGTATGATATTTTCATTCAGGCTGCTTTTCCTGGCAAAGGCGCATGTACAAAGGCATTTATTCTGCTTAATTTAGCTGGTTCAGAAGGTACTGAAAGAGAGCATTCATTTATGTATGCCCCAGCTGTGTTTGCAGGGAAGGGGGGGACCACCATATTGTGATACCAGCTGAAATGTGGGAAGATCCTGACTGCTTAAAATGTAAATTTAGAGAAATGTATAACCCCCAAATGAATATTACAATGGAGAGGCACATATTTTACACAAGAGCTCAAAAGACTGGTGAAACGTTTGCAGCATATATAACTGACTTGAGAAACAAGGAAAAACTTGCAGATTTGGTGATTTAAGAAATGAGTTGATGAAAGACAGTCTTGTTTGTGGTATTAAAGATGATGCAGTGAGAAAGATTTTGCTCCAAGACAGTCTTTTAACTTTGAATAAGGCCATAGAGAGTTATCAGATATATGAGCTCACAGAAAAGCACACGAATATGGTTACAAATGAGAAAAGCATGCTTGCAGTGCCTTCCAGTGCTAATGTTGATAGTATGCAGCACAAGGTTAAAAGATACAGGCCCAAGGTTATGGTTGCTTCAGTGAAACCACGAACCTTTCTAGAAAATTCCAGGGCAGCTCCAGTAAAATCCAGAGCATGCTCAGTGAAGCAGAGGGGGGATTCAGCAAAACCTGTGGCAAGGCTCATAGTCAACTGTCGTAATTTTGGAGGTAGCCATGAGCCCAAACGAGAAAAGTGCTTAGCTTTTGTTCAGTGGTGCCATACATGTAAAAAGTTGAGTCATTTCAAAAGGTTCTGTAAATCAAAAGGGGCACATTCTTTTATTAAAAGAGGACATTCAAAGAGGCAAGTTGATCAACTAGAAAGCTGCTACCCTACTTTTTATGCTGATGGTGTGTCAGTGCTTGATGAAACGGTCAATGCAGTAGATTTGTCGGCAAAGGATAAAGTATTTTGTACTGTTCACATTAATGGCAGACCTGTAGAGCTGAAAGTTGATACTGGTTCAAAGTGCAATATTATGTCAGCAGAAATGTTTGCCAAAGTAAAAGCTGATGAGAAGCTGGATCTGGCAAAGTGTGCGAAGCTTGCTGCTTATGGTGGTGAACAAATTCAAACCAAAGGCTCTGTAGTGCTTTTATGCTATTCTGCTAGGAATAGCTATGACTTGCAATTTTATATAGTCAGGAAGCATATGCAATCATTGTCAGGCCTCAAAGACAGTTTGAAAATGGGACTGCTATCATTTAATGCAGAAGTCCACCATGTAAGCACGTGTAACAACATACATTTCGCACAAACTATTTTTTCTGACTATGCTGAACTTTTTGAAGACAAGTTAGGCAAACTCCCAGTTGTGTACACCCTGAAGTTAGACCATGATGTAAGCCCAGTTATCAGACCAGCACAGAAAGTTCCAGTAGCCTTGCAAGACAGAGTCAAAGCTGAGCTAGACAGAATGGTGCATCTAGGAGTAATTTGTCCAGTAGAAGAACCAACTGAATGGGTATCCTCCATGGTGGTAGCTCATAAGAAAAGCTCAAATGATATTAGAATATGTACTGATCCAAGAGATTTGAACAAAGCACTAAAACAACCTCATCATCCAATGCGTACAGTCAGAGAAGTAGCTGCCCATATTCCAAATGCCACTGTTTTTTCTGTCTTAGATTCAAAAAGTTAATTTTGGCAAATTTTGCTTGACCATAAATCTTAACTACTAATCACTTTCCGTACACCATTTGGAAGGTACAGATTTTTGAGAATGCCATTTGGGATCAATTCTGCCAGTGAAGTATTTCAACGTGCAATGGAGCAAATTTTTTCTGGCTATCCATGTGCTATTATAGTAGATGATATTCTTGCAGGAGGCAATGGTGAAGTCGAGCATGATAGAAACCTCAGGAATGTTCTGGAACATGCTTGTGAAGTGAACCTTAAGTTAAATCCTCAGAAATGCAAGTTCAGGTTACAAGAAGTTACTTATGTGGGTCATTTGTTTACCACTTCAGGCTTACAACCAGATCCTTTCAAGCAAACTGCAATTCTTGAGATGCCAGCGCCAGACAATGTAACCTCCTTACAACATTTTCTTGGCATGGTCAACTATTTGGGTAAAGTTTATTTCAGATTTGAGTAACCTTTCAACACCACTAAGAGAGTTGACATGCAAAGATGTAACTTAGTCCTGGTCAGAACAACTCCAAAGAGCATTTCATGTCCTGAAACAGAAAATTGCCAGTCCACCCACTTTAAGATATTATGATGTTCACACACCTGTAACTCTTACTTGTGATGCTTCGAAATTTGGTCTTGGTGCAATCATTCTTCAAGAGAGCAGACAAGCAGCCTATGCATCTAGAACTTAAACCCAAACTGAGATGCAGTATGCTCAGATAGAGAAAGAGCTCTTTGAAATTGTGTTTGCATGTTCGAAGTTCCATGATTATATTTATGGCCAACCTATTCAAATCAAGATACACCACCAACCTTTGGTCACTGTTTTGAAAAAGCTAATACACACAGCTCCTGTGAGATTGCAATGCATGATGTTGAAGTTGCAAATGTACAATTTTCATTTGGTTTACACAAAATGCAATCTTCTTTATCTTGCTGATACTTTATCCAGATCACTCAGAAAAAACACTGAACATAACAATGAGCACCTTCATTTTGAAGTCATGGAAGTGAGAAATTTTTCTTCCACATGTCTTGATGAGCTTAGAACTAACACAGCTTCAAATCCAGTTCTCCAGAAGCTCAAGCACTTTATCAGTCGAGGATGGCCGTCAAAGTAATCTTGTTTACCACCAGATGTGCAGCAGTATTTTCCTTACAGAGACGAGATTTTGATGGAAGATGGTATCATCATAAAATGTCCAAAAGTGATCGTTCCAAAATCCTTGCAACAAGAGTATATTAAAATCTTGCATCGTAGCCACCCAGGAACTGATCTACCAAAAGGAGGATAAGAGGACTAGTATTTTGGCCTTCTGTGTCAAAAGATATTGAGAAAGAACTTTCAGCTTGTTCTGTTTGTAATTGTACTAAACTACATCAGCAAAAAGAACCACTTCAGCTAAGCCAGATTCCTGAACTACCATGGTCGACAGTAGCTACAGATATTTTCAAATGGATTGTATGGAAGATAGGAAATTCACCCCGGGGATCACGTCAGTCACCCTGCTAGACAGGGGACCAGGGAAGTAAATACTGTGGGAAGAAATAGCCAGGGAATTGTTATGGCTAGGCTTGTATAGGCCATAGGGCCGATAGCCTAGTACCAAACTATGAACCTACGAATGGTCAACATTATTTAGTGTTAGTAGACTCTTATTCAAATTGGTTTGAGATTGACCTCCTTCCTAATCTGATGTCCAATAGTGTCATTACGAAGTTAAACAGACATTTTTCTGTCCATGGTAGTCCACACAAAATTATTTCTGACAATGGTGCACAGTTTACAAGTCAGAAGTTTAAAAGATTTGCTGAAAAGTAGGACTTTATTCATGTTGAGTAGTCCGAATACCCACAATCAAACGGCCTTGCTGAACGTGCAGTTCAAAGTGTAAAACAGCTGTTGGAAAAGATTAAACGTGACAATACTAATATTTTTCTAAATCTGCTTAATCTCAGAAACATACCTCGCTGCAATCTTCTTGATTCACCTGCTCAGAGGTTAATGTCGAAACAAACAGAACCAAACTACCAACCAGTAAGAATTTGTTAGTTCCAAGTGCTATAAACAGCAAAACAGTAAAAGCTCACCTCCCAAAAAGCTTTTGTCCCAAAAGTCCTAACCAGTAAGCCTCTGAATCCATTAAAAGAAGGAGAGATAGTGAGGATGCAGACAGCAAAAGGATTTGACTGAAATGGACTTGTGAAACATTTGTGTGAAGAACCGAGATTGTACATTATGGCATGGATTCACACACACACACACACACACACACACACACACACACACACACACACACACGCACACACGCACACACGCACACGCACACGCACACGCACACACACACACACACACACACACACACACACACACACACACACACACACACACACTACCTAGAGAGGGGTTCTTGCCTTCTGAAGCAGCCAGCCATGTTCTGGTGCCACGTCTGTGCAACAGGAAAACAAAGTAAATGTTACGTGTATGTGTACAGCAGTTAATATAGTAGAAGATAATGTTACAGCAAATACATACCTACTGTACTCATTTGTGAAGCAGGTCATGGTGGCATTACTTCATGTCTGTGTAGCAAATCCAACATTGTTCTTCAGAATGGGTGATGCCAGTGGTATTGGGCAGCATTTCTGGTAACTCATGACAGGCATCCATTTTTTTTCAATGGGGCATCATAATGGCCCAGCAGAGATTCCCTGAAGATCCTATACAGGAAAAAAAATATTTCCTGCCATTCCTAGCACATCAAGATGGGGTCTTGTATTGCCACTGCCTGAAGTAGCCGTTGCTGCTCAATCAGGTCCATTTGAGGAGAAAAGTTGTAGCCCCTTACATACATATGCATGTTTCCGAGTCATGTCACTCAATGTACCACTGCACTATGGCATTAGGACATGCCATAGCACTTCACCTTTTGTGATCAAAGATGGCTGTAACACTGCACCATAGTATTAAAGATGTACACATGTTGCATATGTTACATGCTTTGTGTTCACCATGAAGTGCATGGCTTATGCCAACATGTATAGTATATACTGACAGAGAGTCATAGATATCAGAGTTTACTGGCTTCATTTACATAACCACTGAGCTAACTGGATCCTGTTAGCACAATATAAAGCATCAGTGCCATTTTATACAGTACCAGTTAAAACCACAGAGCTTCAAAACAGAACAAAATTTTAGTAGAGACTCTGTAGGTATGGAACTTCCTGGGCTTAAGGAAGGAGTCATTTCTGGTAAAGAACTTTAGCAAAAATAAAAAAAAAACATTTTGGTGTATGTCAATAGGAGTGAAACAAATGTTCTGATACATGTGTAACTGGCAAACCATGACACTGATATGGCGTTGTACCATCTGTTTCAAGTCAAGATGATGAAACCATAGGTATGTCATGCCAAAAGTCTGGGGGAGTTCAAGGTCCATATGTTGAGGCTGTGTCAGTACATAGACTGCATCTGATAAGCAGGTGCCTAAAGAAGGGGAAGGTTGTGCCCATAAAGTATCATACATTCTTGCTCCCCCTACCCTTCTCCATATTCATTAACAAACTTCCTTGATACGTCTACCTCCCCAACACACATCTTCTACTCTGACAACATGGTCATTTACTAATCAAGTCACTCTCACACCATCATTCGATCACAAGTCCAATCAGACTTACATGAGCTCCACCAATGGCTCATAAACTATAAGCAACTTCTCAACCCCTCCAAGACCAAAACTTTGCTTTGTGAAACTCTACAGAAAATTCACCAAACAATTGACTCTTTAAATATCCTTCACTTATATAACCATTCCATACAGACACTCTCCACATTCAAATACCTAGATTTGTGCCTTGTTGAATCTCCAAACTTCCACATAGTGAAAGCAAAAATAAACTCCTTTCTCTTCTAGGCCAAAAGGATCTCCCCTTTTGTAGCTCAACCAGCCAGAGCAGCCATCGGTAAAATAGTTCTCTCCCAGATTTAATATGGACTACCCATTTTTGTATCAACCTCCAAGAAAAACACTACCACACTCCAGTCAATCTCCAACAACATCTGCTGATTCATTACAAACTCATTCCTCCATAAGCATCACTGTGTCACCCTAGAAAAAGCCAAATGGCTACCCAGAAAGAAAGATCTGATATACTGTTAGGATTCCAACTCTACAAACTACTCTAATGTTTACTTTCTTTGCAGCTAAACTTTATGAAATAATTCATCAAACATCTGAGACACTACTCACAAGTCCCACCACCTCTCATTACCCCTAGAACCAAACTTCACAACACTGCACATGCCCTGTCACACCAACTCTCACTATCCCTATTACCAAACTCCACAACACTGCACATGCTCTGTCACGCCAACTCTCACTACCCCTATTACCAAACTCCACAACACTGCACATGCTCTGTCACACCAACTCTCACTACCCCTATTACCAAACTCCACAACACTGCACATGTTCTGTCACACTAACTCTCACTACCCCTATTACCAAACTCCACAGCACTGCACATGCTCTGTCACACCAGCTCTCACTACCCGTATTATCAAACTCCACAACACTGCACATGCTCTGTCACACCAACTCTCACTACCCCTATTACCAAACTCCACAACACTGCACATGCTCTGTCACACCAACTCTCCACAGCACTGCACATGCCCTGTCACACCAACTCTCATTACCTCTAGAACCAAACTGCATAACACTGCACATGCTCTGTCACACTAACTCTCATTACCTCTAGAACCAAACTCCACAACACTGCACGTGCTCTGTCACACCAACTCTCACTACCCCTATTACCAAACTCCACAACACTGCACATGCTCTGTCACACCAACTCTCACTACCCCTATTACCAAACTCCACAACACTGCACATGCTCTGTCACACCAACTCTCACTACCCCTATTACCAAACTCCACAACACTGCACGTGCGCTGTCACACCAACTCTCATTACTTCTAGAAGCAAACTCCACAACACTGCATATGCTCTGTCACACTAACTCTCATTACCCCTAGAACCAAACTCCACAACACTGCATGTGCTCTGTCACACCAACTCTCATTACCTCTAGAACCAAATTCCACAACACTGCACGTGCTCTGTCACACCAACTCTCACTACCCCTATTACCAAACTCCACAGCACTGCACATGTTTTCTCCTCCCAGGCACCTACTCTTTGGCAAGCTCTTTCCTTTGACATAGAAAAAAAATTAGCACACTCCAAATTCAGAATGCAGCTCAAAAAGCACCTCTTCAAGTCAAATGCTCCTGCTTCAACACATATCACCTAACACACTATCTGTATCCCCTTTCCACTTCTCTTTTCCTCACCTAAATTTTCTGAAGGTTGACCCACTTTAGAAAATAATGTGTATAGTGTACATTGCACTCTGTTTACAAGAATATTCATATACAGTTTCTGTATGGAACTAAGCTACACTACTCTGTTGTTGCTTACATTTCTGACTTTTTTTGGTGATTACTTCCTTTATCTCTTCCTCTTATTATATTATAGTTTGTTTTATTTTGAATTGTGTTTTACCTTAAAGCTTTTTCTTGGAATTTTTAAAGTTCATCGGTAGGGTCAGTTTTTTAAAAAAAATAAATTTCCATGGGCCTTTTTAAGCCTAGCCATGCATCCCAAATGTCTGACATGATCTTGCACCTTTAATAAGTATAAGCAGGGGCCTGGGAGATGAATCATTTATAGGCTGCCTGTGCCCATTAGAGACACAGATGCCAAACCATGGATGAATTTTCTGTTTTCCATCCAATTATCCAAGTTACACTTAAACTAGGTTAGGGAGACGCTCTGCTTCATATGGATGGGGAGCCTGTTCCAGAGAAGAGGTAGTGTCTGGGATACATACCCTCTCTCTGGCAGGTCCTATTTATATCACAGGCAAGGTTTATGTCTTTAGAATGGGTAATTCTGGTGCAGTTTGTTCTGAGGATATGCAGGAAGTCCATCAGGGTAGGGTCTGACAATGCCTTGTATGCCAGGCATAGCTCTCCCCTCATTAGCCTGTAGGAGACGGAGTACATGGATAGAGCCTTGAGATGGTATGCAGAGGACATGTCACTTATGCCCTCTATTCATTTTGTGAGGAACCTATGTGGACACTCCAATTGTTGGATATGCCAGGGTAGGTACATACCAAAGGGGTTATTGTACTCAATGATAGGTCTGATGAATGCTGAATACAGTGGAACAATGACATCCTTGGACCTAGATGCCATGCATTTTTGTTATAAATTTAACAACATAGAATGATTTCCTCACTACTGTAGACAAAAGGCTAGATTACTGTCTATGTGTGTCCCAAAGTCCCTGATCACTGGGTCAACTCTTAGGAGTGTGCTGTCAATATGATAGTTACCAGGAGTGAATGAAAGGATACTATTATGCATTTCTTGGTATTTAGTTTTAGTCTATGGCTGTCAAACAAGTTATTTGTCTATACCAGCCTTTCATGGAGAACATTTGTGTCAATGTGAGATTCTATGACTGCTCCTAATTTGCACTCATTTGCAAATTTAGTCAACCAGAAGCCCTTGACATTGGCCTTGACTTCAAAGAAGTAAATACCAAAAAGGAGCCATCCCAGTACCAATCCCTGAGGGACTCCCCTTGTGACTGGCCTCTTTGTAGAGGTGGACTCCGCAATTCTAATTTCCTCTGACCTGTCTGTGAGCCAGCTGGCTGTCCACTGGGTGACATTAAGGTTTTTACCTAACCTCCTGAGTTTCTCAATAGTGCCCAAGTGGGGTTATGTGTCAAACGCCTTGGACGGGTCAAGGTAGGCAGATTTCACACTGTGTCTTTGATAATGTGTTTATAATTTTCCATCAATTTGTCACATTCTGTTTATTTCACTATATTTCTTTGTAGTATCCTACATGGCTGCTAGTAGTGGCAAGAGTTAAGTGCTGTTTGATATTTACATTTTATGCTAATTAGATGTCCAGATTTTTAGCTTGATGCCCCTATTTTTCAGGGACCTTTGCTCCTATTTTCAATGTCTGCAGGTTGACAGTTATGACAAGCAGTGCAGTCTATTATATGTTAGACGGTTGCTCCTCTGTGAAGAGAAGTTTATATATTTATTAATTGTACAAATTTGCTTTCCAGAAAATGTATGTTTGGTATAACTTATAAAGGTTTGAATGTATTTTTTCCTCTTCATGTACCTTGCACTGGATCATAAGGTGCTCGGTGTTGCTCCAAGTCATTCCTAACTTACAGTCGCTGCTACTATGCTCCCTAAAGGCTAAGACCTCTGCTGTCACTGGTGAAGTGGAAACACAGAGTGAAGCAACCTGGTAGCACCACATATACTGTCTTTGTGTCACATGCATCACCACACACTGTCAGTTAGTCCCAGCCCTTCCTGCAGGATCCAGTGGTTATCTGCCATGTAATTACAGCAGTACCCTCATAACGGAGAAGGGGGGGGCAGATTGCAGAGAGAAATCTCATCATCCCTCTCATAAGAGATGGGTTGACAGCTGCCATTCTTTCACACTCCTCCCCACTTGTCTGTTTCTGCATCCGAACCGGTACTCGAACACTGGTCCTCTGAGTCATAGTCTAGGCTCCATCCCTCTGTACCATGAAGACATAGTTGAACTTATTTATGAATTGCAAACATACATGGAAGTGTACTTTCTTTTGAAGTTATATGCAATTAATAGGCATAATCCATAGTTTTAGAGCAAAGATCTGTGATAAATTAAGATGATTTTTAACTATGTGATGAGAAAAATCTCATAAATCTCTATGATCTAACAGATTCTAATAAACCGTAATACAGTTTGCTGTAAGACATATATTCTGAATCAATACAGAGCTTAATGGCTTATATATTATATTCCTTGCTGTCCTTTTGATGTTTCACATAGCACAGCTTAGTTTAACCTCTGTTATGATGGATGAAAATATCAAGGGAATCTGCAAACTGAGCACTGTGTGTAGGGGTCAAGATCATTTCTTATGAAAAGGAACATGCACGCAGCACCGATCAATGAGAGGACATTATAACTTTTATCTTTGAATATACATAGTTATAATTGTAATGAGCTACAAAAATATACAGCACAATGTTAACAGGTCTAATTTAAGCAATCATATTCTTATATTGATTTTTATCTTGATTCTCCGACTTTTAATCCTGCATTTCATTATCATATTGATATAATTCCTCACATGGTATAACAGATGAACTGCCACGTGTTTTGTCATTGGCTACAGGCTGGCTTAACTCAACTTGTGTTTGCCTTTCATAAAAAGAATACATCTCATTAAATTTTCTGAGACAGCATGTTCTGCTAATAAATGGTGGTGCATTGTTCATAGAAAAATTCTTTTAACATTGTAAGAATCTGATAAGAGCTTGCTGTGCTAAATAAAGTTATTCACCCATTGGACAGTGAAATTTCATTGTTTTATTCATTGCCAATTGTAATCTGATCTGCTTGTACCCAAAAATGATAGGCATAGTATAGAGTTCCTTATATATGATGTAGATTGTGACACTTGTTCTGCAAAACATTTCTAATGAGAATTCTGTTTAGTTCTCTGTTAGTTTATTGTATATTTTTCTATTTAGTTATGTGTTTTAAATAGTTGGATAAACATTTTGTGCGTATGTATTTATGCACATGTATGTGTGTTTATGTATTTAGGCATACATTTGAGTGAATCTATGTGTGTGCATCTGTGCGTGTGTGTGTGTGTGTGTGTGTGTGCGTGTTTGCATGATTATTTTGTAACATAGTCTTTTTCACAGTGGTTATTCTATATAGTTACTTCAGATCAGCTGAACTGCAGACATACCGAGGGATTTGCTTTCAGATGTGCAAAATACGTCTTTTTAAAATAGATAAACATTTATTAAGGGTATAAATCCAGCCAATCAGAAACTGACCTTAGAAAATATATGCCAAAGAAAATAAAAAGTCCAGCAAACTTTGTGTTAGCACCAGTTAGTAGCATTTTCCATTGTCTTTCACTTAGTCATAACCAGAATAAACAAATCATCTATTGCAAACATGGCTGTTAGCTGTATATAAATTTGGATTTTTAGTGCTGGACCTAAAATTAACAATTCCTTACAAACACACCAGGTAATGTAGATACTGGTTTGTGATTATCATGTTGTCCTTAAACATAAGAAACTTACAACATCAAGTATTGTTTACAGTTTTGTAATACATGATGCACCCTGATTAAGCTGTGAAAATGAGAAGAAAAAAACATCAGTGCAAGAAATCTGGACAAAGCCTAAAATAATGGGGGTCAAAGGCCAAAAAATAGTAACAGCTTTTAAGTATTGGTTATTAAACTTGAAACGTTACTAGAATAGCAGGATTTGTGTTACCGTGAATGTTTTTGAAGGATAAGAAGTCATTATTTAGTAATGTCAGTCCTCAATGATTTGCCAGAAAGCTATACATTTTATGATAAACATACCGGAAATAGAAGGTAAAAATCTAGAAATTCTGTGAAAATTGGGACAGTTGAGAGTGATGACCATTGTCGTGCAGAATTAATAAACTACCTGTAATAAGCTAGTAGTACAGGAAGTAAGCTGATTATACTCTGAAATAGGGAAAAAAACAAGTATGTTATACACTTCTCTAACATCAAAGAGGTGCCTAACAAGTTTTTTTTTGGGTCTATATCAGAACATCGATTTTTTTAAAATGTCGAATCTTCTAATATCGACCCCTATTCAGTGAACGCTGACAACATTGAACATGCAGAACAGCTAATTTTTTCCCAGGGAAAACATTTGCTGTTCCGACATACATACATACAACACAAGCACACCAAACAAACAGCAATCCACACACACACACATACACCTAAAATCCTACATCTAACCCTACATTAAACTGTACATACACCACTAGCTATCCACTTACCTTAACCCTAACCCTCATGTCTGTCACTATCACACACTCACCTCACCCGCGCTCTAACCCTACCTCACCTCACCCGCGCTCTAACCCTACCTCACCTACCCCGCCCTAACCCTCACGTCCACACAATCACACACTTACCTGACCCGCACCCTAACCCTACCTCACCTACCCCGCCCTAACCCTCGCGTCCACACAGTCGCACACTTACCTGACTCGTGCCCTAACCCTAACCCACCTACCCCGCCCTAACCCTCACATCTACACAATCACACACTTACCTGACCCGTACCCTAACCCACCTACCCCACCCTAACCCTCATATTCACACAATCGCACATTTACCTGACCTGCGCCCTAACCCTAACTCACCTACCCCGCCCTAACCCTCACGTCCGCACAATCGCACACTTACCTGATCCCGACCCGTAACTTTCAACCACAGTGCTGAAAATAGAGAAGCCACAGGAATGGCCAACCAAATTCCTTCCCTAGGAAGAAATTCGGTGTTCCGTAGCTTCACTATTTTCAGTGTTCACTGAATAGGGGTCGATATTAGGACATTCAAAATTGTGAAACTTAGATGTTCTAAGATAGACTCGTTTTTTTTTTTTTTATGCATGTCTTTCAGTTGTTATGCTCTAGCATTGTGCTAGTATATACACAGCATATTCCACAAAACAGCACTAGAAAATAGTAACATAGTAAACGCTGTTAAACACTTTTCTTTCTCTTACACCCACAGACACAAACACACACACAAAAATAAACAGGAGCACACATACGCGCACACACTCACACAGAAAGGCAAACTAAAGTGTTTAACAGCTTTTAAAGCTTAGTCCATTCTGCCTTATGTTGTGACAGCACTAAGTGCTTCATGACTTTCAAAACTGTTCCCTCGTTTTTTCTCAGTAATTACATGCAGTAGACCATACTACATAGAATACGGCAACACTCAAACAGAGTTCAAGGTGATGTAACGAGATATGCAAGGGTATTTTCATGATACAAGGGATTATATCTACAAGATAAAATTAAAAACTGTGTTGAACATTTGTTAGAAAATAGTACATTCAGAAAAAAATATAGAAGTGCCTTGAGCTGGGAACAGCATGTTAGAAATTCTACTCTTCAATTTTCATGGAAGTTCAGCTGATAGTATGTTTTCAATATGGAATATTTGTTATTTCAAATGATGGCAGTTACCTGAAGATTTTTAACATTTTTCCCAAAATTTCAGCATACCTTTAACTGTTGCACCAATATTCTACACTTCTATCCCAGTGGTTAATTTCAGACCTAGAATTCATAGACATATTGTCCATTCCCATATATTATTCAAGGGCGTTATTCATAAAGCTGGCTACTGCTCCTGCCAAGTTTGTGCACAACAGGACCACCAAGGAAATCTCAGACATTGATGCGCACGTGGAAGCACCCCTATAACACACAGATGTTGCACACTGTCATTCACGCACAGCCACACAGATACTGACACACTGTCACATAGAGACACACACACACACACACATGCACGCACGCACGCACGCACACACACACACACACACACACACACACACACACACACACACACACACACACACACACACACACACACACACACACACACACACACATACATACACACCCACACATACCAGGCTATCTGCTACATGGCCATTTCTTTACTCACCAGTCTGCTGACCTTCACAGTTATGGTAATGGCCAGTTCATAAAAGTGTCAGCCCTAGTTGTCAAGAATGCAGATGAACTATCAGCACAATATGCTAATGACAGTATATAGTACAAAAGCTGCTCACACTGGTGGGAGCTTGACTGTGAGGCTGTGTTGTGGAAAGTCATGTTTGGTTATGTCAATGGACTTGTCCGTACCACAGTTCAACCCTTTCTTTCCAGAAGTAACTTTCCAGGGAGTGCTGATGTTGTTATTCAGCCATGTTCTGCTGGAGAGCCCACCACCACTCTTTGGTAGTCACATGCCACATGCATGCTGTCTTTGTAGTGTGATAGCCACTCCCCTAACTTCCTTTCTACACTCCCCACAGTAGTCCACCATTCAAATGTGCGTGAGCCATGGACTATATTGTAGAATTAAGGTGCTGAAGCAATGGAAAGGCATAGGTGGACTCTTCCATGTGCACAATTGAGTATAGCCCAATATCATGGTGCACTGAAAGGTCTTAGGAGTTCTGTTTCATAGGGCATGACACACACAGGTCTTACTGCATTCCACCCCTATGCAATTGTATTCCATGTTTATGAATAGTACCAAATGTCAATATGTGAAATGTCTTTTCAGGTAGGCTTTGAAAATTATTCCACTGATTGTTGTTAAGGTAGGCTTAGAAGGTGAGAGTACTGAAAATTAGGGCAAATGCTGAAAACCATACAGTGCTTATACTTGTGAATGCAGCATTGTAAAATTATTAACTTTCAATGTTTGACATACAATCCTTAGTATAACTAGTTCTTCAGACCATTTTGTGCACATGAAAGGATGCAAATTTTAAATCCAAACACATTCACTTAATTTCTGTTCTTTTGGATGTAGAATAATCTTTCCAGCAGTGTTGAACATCTTTATTTTCCATGGAGTATGGACAAAATACATAATGATAAATATCGGGTCTATATTATATGCTCGAAGTTTTAAAACTTTGACGCTCATATAATCGACACTATATGAGGAAAGTTTTAAAACTTCGAATATATAAAAAATAAATAAATAAATAAAAACAAAAACAACCTACCTGAACACTCTGAGGAAAGGGACAAGCCCCCATGCACCCCCCATGGGGGGATGGGATGCACCCCCATAGCCCCCTGCTACTTAAATATACCAACTCTGAGATCACACTACAGTGAAGTGAAATCACCGTAGGGAATATTTCTCTTTACTTCAATGTAATGTGATCTCAGAGTTGGTATATTTAAGTAGTGGGGGTGTGGGGGTGCAGGGGAGCTTACCCCCCTGCTCAGAGCATTCAGGTAGGTTGATTTTGTTTTTATTTATTTTTTTATATGTTCGAAGTTTTAAAACTTCACTCATATAGTGTCGATTTCGTCAAAGTTTTGAAACTTCGAGCATATAATATAGACCCTAAATATCAGACTTTAAGGAAAACCACCAAAGTTATGAGCTTGCATTTAACTCATTACTTAATCAGATCTCAGTATTTTAATTCCAGACTCACTATATATTCAGTTCTCCAGACTGTTTCATGAATACATTAGATTTCAGTTTTCAAAACAAAACTATTTGATCGGGTTTAAAGGATGTTTGACATACACTGTGTAAAATAATGTTTGCAGGAATATATGAAAATATTGTTAGTAATGTTATGAGGAAAGGTCTGGTCATAGAGCGCTACAACAAAATTCTGATCCCAAAATACTGAAAATGATCATTAATTATTTACCTTATAATGCAAATTATGAAGACAACCTTAAAGCTTTGCCCTTTTTCAGGACTTTGAACCCAAAGTCAGAGTGCAACTATTTTTTCAGAGCACCATAAATTATGGTTATTTATGTTACTTATGTGTCATATTCCAGACACTCATTTTATATTCAGTGTACATTGCAGATGTTTCAAACTAATGTTAAAGCAAAACAGCAGATCCAAATTACCATAAAAGTTGTAAACTTCCATAAATACTGTAACTGCAGGAATCACACAATGGAGTGCATGGCTATGGCTTCCACTGCTAGCTGATATAATATTGGTAATAAATCATGACTTGGTATGGGTATTACAGGATTTATCTATGGTTGTAGTGGCTTGATTGTGAGGAAGAAGCCCGAGTAACTGAATAAAGCCAACCGTGGATAAATCCTGTGATGCCCACATACAGGAGTGATGTATTATTGCTGTTATACAATGACATTACTTAAGAAAGAAATTGCTTACCTTTCTTAAATAATGTCATTGCACGACAGCACTTTACTGTTCCTCCACCTTCTGCACAACAAACTGATGTACCGCACATGTATATAACACCCATGTCGACATGCTTGCACAGTACATCAGTGCATTCCAGGTGAAACGAATGAGTAAAGAGCAGCTCGACTCTCTCACTCTCTCTCTCCTTTTTAAAATATTGACAGCTATGTATCAACTCCTTTTGTCCAGAATTCTGGAGAAAACCAAAAATAATAGGAGGACAAATGGATGAATGTGAATAACTTGAAATGTTACTGTAAACCCCTTGAAAATTTAATAGAACAAAATGCTTTGACATCAGTTTGCATTTTATGAACTATAGAAAGTACAAAACTCTAGTGTTCGGCATTCTTGTCTGACAGAAATCCTCACCGACTTACCTGAAAATGAACATTTTTCCAAGGGAAAGGGTAAAAATATATAAACCTCTTCTTAGTTGAGAGGTATGATTACTGGCAGTATGACCAATTGAACTGATAGCTAAGTTTCAACTGTCTATTCTTGCAGAATATCCCTGATATTCATCATATTTTTGCCCTGTCCATATGATGCCCTGCATAAACTATTTTATAGCTGTCTAAAGTAACATATTCCAACAGAAAGTAAAAAACAATCAGAAAGACCTAAACAGACTTCTTTCTGTTGGCATATGATCAATATACAATGAGCACACTGATTTTGCTGTCCGAACAGCGTACATGTTTTTGAATACTAAACACCCTGCAATGTATAATAATGAATTACATCTGATAAACAGGTTTAGGCCTGTGGCCTGGATTTGGCATGTTTCTGCAGCCAAGGTATGGCATAGTAAAGTCAAAATCTCCTTCAGAGTTAAAGAAAATGTCCAGTATCTAAAAAAATGGCAGTTTCCATCTGCATGCTACTACAGTACAGCCTGCAACCAGTGCATTCTAACTCAAAAAAAATACTTGATTTGTTTGTTTTTGCCATAAATGTACTTGTATAATAAACTGGAGCAGCAGCTAACAGCAAGGGCCTTACCTCAGCATCACCTTCCTCCCCCTGCTATGAACATTTGTTTGTAGAATGCCCCCTGGACTCTACCAGAAAGGACAGCTCATCCATGTGCAAGTCACCATAGATATAGTGCCTCACCATATCATGGCTAGCCACAAGTCATCATCTATGCTTCTAGGATTTCATGGCGCTTACCTAATCTACTAGAGGCACTCACCATCCAACCAAACCCTATTCATGGGTGACTTTAACTACCACTCTATAGACTGGGAAACTTACATTGCCTGAAAACTCACAGACACAATGCTTCCTGGACTTTGTTAACACAAAGACCCTGGAACAGATAGTGACTTTCTAATCAGGGATCAAACATACTGGATCTGGTAAGCACGAACATGGGACCTGCACCCCCCACCCCACCCCATGTCCCCACATGTGACTCTGAAATACAAATCAACCCAGAAAATCCAGCTAAAACAGTAACAGTTAGTAACTATGCTAAGGCAAACTACATCCTATTAAGTGACAGTCTGTCAAAATTCAAGGTACCCCCTAACCATTTGACCACAACTACCTATGCAGAATTATTCACAGCTCCCTACTGAAATATAGGCACTAAAAATGTCGAGTGGCAAAAAGACAAAAAAAAAAAACTTGGAGAAGTGCGAATCTCAAAAATTGCTCTTCTCCTTAAAACCAGATGGGGCAACCCCCACCCTGCACCCCCAACCCTCCCCTCCATAACTCAGAGAAAAGGGAATATTCATACTAATGGCATCTCGGACTTAGTATGCGTAAGTCTGTTCTTTCTGCCATTTACTCGTCACGTTTCAAGACTCACTCTAGCAAGTCCCATCATTCCAAATATTTACCTTATTCACAGAATCCCTCTAAAATGTGAATGGCTGTATAGAGGCTGTCATACCTATGAGAAGTAAACCCAAAAGACACACTAAAAAACCCAACTGGTGAAATCCTCACCTAAACAGTGTATATAATAAAAGAAAAAACTCATGGCCAAAATCAGGAACAGCAACTCCCTTAAAGACAAGTGTTCTCTTATACAACTAAACAAAAAACTAAGAGGTCTAATTAGGTCCAACAAGGCCAACTACAAAGTCAGGATAGCCTCACAGGCTAAGGACAATCAGGAGGCCTTCTTCAGCTATAGGGTGATATAGCAAATCTACTGACTGATAAAGTCAGCTCAGATTTCGCCCTCGCCCCTCCCAGCTTCCCCAGGTGAAATGCCCTCATACTTACTTTCCCACACTATTAACGGGGCCCAGCTGCTGGCAACACTTACTAAAGCCAAGAACACCACCTCTATGTGTCCTGCCAACATCCCCAGTTGCCTTCTGAACAGTCTAAAACATGACTTATCAGGACTATTTGAGGCTGTCTTCAGCTATAGCCTCAAAATAGGCTACATGCCAAGTGAATGGAGGACTGCAACATTCATTCCCCCTCCACAAGGGTAGACCATCAACTGGCCCATAGAACTACCGACTCATCAGTCTAACAAGCCTTATATGCAAAGTCATGGAATGAATTATCATGGAAATGATCACCAATGACATTGGCAACCTACATACACTGGACCTATCTCAATTTGGCTTTGCTTAGGGAAGGTTGTACCTACTTAACCTGGTAGACCTCTTTGAAATGGCCACCAAAGCAATGAACAAGGGTAAAATACTGCATACTGTGTATCTTGACCTGGAAAAGGCATGTGATAAAATACCCCATGCAGGCATTGTTGACAAGCTGTCTGAGCTAGGCTTAAATCCCTACATAACTCTCTGGATTGCCAGCTGACTCACAGAAAGGACTCAAGAAGTCAGGGTCGGTGAGACCACCTCCACCAAGAAATAGGTCAATGGCAGAGTACCCCCGGCCTCCATGCTGGGCCACTCCTCTTTGGCATCTACTTCTCAGAAATCAAGGCTAAAATGCAAGCCCTCTGGCTCACCAGGTTTGAAGATGACTGTAAATTGGCAGCTATTCTAGATTCCCCCAAGCCACCAAAGTCATGGCCTAAAGCTCAATGTCAAAAAATGCATTATTATGCTCTTTGGAAACTGTCAACCCCAGTTACTTACTCCATTGATAAAATGCCCCTAAGAGTTGACCTAATAGTAAGGGATCTGGGATGATATGTAGACAGCAATCTGGCCTTTGACCAACATATAACTAAGTAAATAATAAAATCATTATATGTCATTCAACTTATAAGTAAGAGTATGACATCCGGGTCCAAGGAAGTTATAGTACCACTCTACTTGGCTATTATTGCACCCATCACTGAGAACAATGCTCCCATTGGCATGTAGCTAACCAGACACCTGTAACAGTTGGAATGTCCACAGAGATTTCTCACCAGGAGAATGCAGGGTATGAATATCCTCTCCTACACTCATAGACTAAAGGCTTCATCTCTGTATTCAGTCTCCTACAAGCTGCTGAGAGAGGATTCTTGGCTGGTTTACAGGGCTTCCTTAGACCCAGCCCTGATGGATCTGCTGCAGATGTGCAAACAAAACCACACCAGAAACACTAGATACTGGGATCTGAACTTCACTTGTGACATAAACAGAAAGTTCTAGTGAGGCAGATATGTGTTCCAAAGGATCCCCATGGTATTCATCCCTGACCTTATGAAAACCTTGACAAATGGATGGGAAATCTCAAATTTATCCCTGGTCTGTCCCATGTGTCCCTAATGGACAGAGGCCATAAGAAAAGCATTGTCCTAACTAACACACCCCCTGCAAACTGCTTAGTTACCTTCCTACTAACCTGCCCCCCATATAGACGCCTATGATACTCTGCATCCAAATGAGTTTGGACTACACAGCTAGACTTATAAGAAAAGTAGTGGTCATTAGCCTAGTATCAACCTATGAGCATATCATGGTTGTTAAAAACCCAAATATGACTGTGGAGCCTATATGCAGTAAAATAATTTGTTAACAACAGATAAGTCTTATATATAATTCATAACCAGGTATATATCTACAGAATAATTACCTGCATCCTTGCATTTCTTATTTTAGAACACCAGATTATTTATTTTTTATTATTTATTTGAATTTAACTTTGGTAGATCACTAACATATAAGAGTTTCAGTCTCACCCCAGGAAAGTGAATGAAAATATGTCAGTAGTATATATGCAGTTCAATTAGTAAATTACAAAGACAGCTAATATGTGATAGGCCTAGGCATATCTAGAGACATAGATGTAGCTATAAATATTTATATGTTCTGGATATCTACACAGTGTCGTGTAGCTGACTGTGCAATGAAAAGGAAGGTATAGACGTCTACAGGTTAGGAGAGAAGGCAGTATAATTAAGTTGTCTGATTAGAGGCATGACACTGGCATTAGGCCATTTCCTGGAGATGAATTTTTTAACTGTTACTGAAATGTTGGGTAGGATGATGTTTCTCTTAGGTGAGAAGGGATTGTTTCCCAGAGTTTAGGGTCTAGTTATGAGAAGCAGTGATCTGCGCATTGAAGTTGTGTTCTAGCAGCTTCTTATGCTGAGGCTGACTGGTTTCGTGGTTTCGTTTTTTCTAATATTGCAGCGTGGCTGTTGTTTTATTAATCTGCCTGCTAGAGGCGAGAGAGAATGGTTACATAGAAGTTTAAAAAGTTGTGAGCCAAGCAGGTCAGCTCTCTGCTTCACAGGAATTCATTTTGCTTTTTGAATTGTTTTGTAGTGGTGCTCCTGTTTTAGGTCGAATGATGAATCTGCATATTTTGTTGTTGAATGTTTGTAGTAGTGTTTTTTTAGTGGAGTATGCTAGCATGGGAAGGCCATATTCTAGCTGGGATAGTAAGACGCCTTATCCTATTATTATTTTGGATATCTAAGAGGAGAAGGGTGAGATCTTATTAGCCCAGAGTAGTAACGGAATTATTTTCGTCTTAATACTTATCTAAGTAAAGTGTGAATTTGAGTGATAGGTCATACCACAGACCGAAATATTTAAATGAGCTAATGTTTATTATAAGTGTGTTGTTATTTTTAGGGTAGAAGGCATTTCATTCGGTTTGTGTTTTGTCCCAAAAAGCAAAGTTAATGTTTTCCATATGTTATGCACCAATTTTTTCTTATTGATCCACAGCTTTTTATTATTAATTCATTTCATCAAAGAGAAAAAGTCGGCTTGAATTTCTTTTTTTAGTACAGTGAGGGATTGATTAGAATGGAATATGACCATGCTGCCTGCTTAAAGTAAGTATGGGAGGTCTGGGAAGTTTATTGACATAGGTGGAGAAGCAGAATGGGGCAAGTATTGAGTGTTGTAGAACACATTAAATAATAAAAATGCCTGAAAACCTTAGAAAAGCCACACCATGCAACTAAATAGGTTTAGCAATTTCATTCATTTTAATATACATATATTAAAACACATGAAAGTGCTAAACCTATTTAGTTGCATTGTGTGGCTTTTCGAAGTTTTGGGGCATTTTTTATTATTTGAGTTTGTTTCCTTGTGTGCCTTACCATTGGTTTTTAGTTTGTTATTTATTTGTAGAACACACTGTTTGAGATTGCATGGAAAGAGATGGAGTCATGAACTTTGACGGAGAAGTGTCGATTTATCGGAAAACTTTGGCTCCATCTTAGAGTATCTGAGCAGATGCCTATATTAAATAGGTGATGTAAAAGCATATTTTGATTAATAAGGTCAAGCAAAGAAAAATTGAGAAAACTGACTCAAGGTCCACAGAGTACAAAAAAATCTTTAGCGTACAAACCAATGTAGACCACCACAATCCTTAGATAAAACACTAATTTAATATAACAAGGCAAAATTCAACAAGCAGTTTTTAACACAGATAAGCGCTTTCGGGCTCTGCCCTTCTTCAGATGAAATAAAAACAATCTTAGTCTCATTTAAATACCTAATTCAAAACAGTTTCCAACCAATCAAAATTTATACTGCACCCTACTATCTTTGAGGGCGGGTTTCATAGAAACAAATTCATTTAGTCCTGGTGTCCTATGAGCTAACAGCTCAATTATCCACTTTGCTTCTTCTCTCTCAGTGGCATCTACTAGGCTACCCTTTCTTATACTAGGAAATACATTTGCAATAGCTCTAAATCTAAACTGATGGTCATTATTTACTTCTTTATGTTTATAAAGTGCATTGTGCATATTTCTAGTTCTTATTCATGAAAGATGTTGCAGAATTCTAACTTTAAACATATTGTTTTTCCCACATAAAATGCTCTGCATTGCTGACACTCAGCTAAATAAATTATATTCTTTGTTCTACAATTGGCTTTTGCTTTAAAATGAAATAATTTCCCTGTTACTGGATGCTTAAAAACAATCTTTATTAATACAGTGACATGCTTTGCATAACCCACATGGTTTTGTACCTACTAGACAAATGGAACTTTTCTTGTGGCTACTCTTTTCTTGTGTTAAAATGTCTTTCAGATTTTTATTTCTTCTAAATCCAAATTTGGGTTCTATCCCTACTATTTCTTTTATTTTATCATCAGATAAAAGTATATGCCAATTTTTCTTAATAATGTCACATACACCATGTATATTACTACTATACGTGAATGTCATTCTATTAAATGCAAATTTATGGCCATGTTGCTCTTCTGATGAAATTGTCTTTAATGAAGATACAGATTTTCTATGTATATTACCCTGACAATTCACTTACTATCAACCTCTCATTATAACCTCTATTTTTAAAAATATGTTCCATATTCATCAATTCTTCCTCAAAATCACTATCTTTAGTACAAAGCCTTGAGGCTCTACTTACCTGACCCCTTATTATATTCTTATATGTATGTCTGGGGTGCATACTGTCAAAAGTAAGTAAATTATTTTTCCAGCATTCTTTTCGAAACAAGGAAGTAACAAAGCCAGAACTTTCTTTTTTAATTCTGACATCCAGAAAATCTATAGCTTCATCTGAGCATGTGAGAGAAAATTTGAAAAAAGTTGTGGTATGTTCCAAATATTCTATGAAAAGTACTAGTTCTCTCTTTTCCCCTTCCCATAAAATAAAAACATCGTCCACAAAACGTCTATAAAGAAATAGATGCTTTTTCCATCTGTTTTGCCCCCCTAGCACAAAACATCTCTCCCAATATGACAAAACCAAATTTGCATATGTATTAGCACAGGGGGTGCCCATGGCTACCCCCTGTGTTTGTCTATATACATTGTCATTGCATATAAATACATTGTTAGATAAAACCAAATTCAAGCATTTTCTTATTGTAAATAATTTCCTATCATCTGATTCACCCATTTCTTTGCATAGTTCACAAACAGCATTCATGCCATATTCATTTTCTATCACTGTAAACAAATTTACAACGTCTAAGGTGACCATTAATACTTCTTTTCCACATATATCAACATTTTTTATGGCTTCCAAAAATTGTTGTGTATCTTTCAAAATTTCTATTATTTTTGTTGTATATGGTTTTAAAGTATATTCTAACCAAATAGATAAATTTTCAGTTACCCATTTTCTACCTGAGACTATCGGTCTTAGTGGGGGATCTTTATAATTTTTATGTAACTTGGGTAGTGCTTTGAAAATAGGTGTTACCGGATATTCTATTAATAGAAATTCACTAAGATCTTGGTCTATAGTATTGTTATCCAACATACATTTAATACTGTTATGAACTCCTATTATGATGTTGTTAAGTTCTAATGGACTAATTTTCAAGTAGATATTACCTTCTATTAATAAATTATTTAATTTAAAATAATAATCATCCTTATTTAATATAGCAACCGCTCCACCTTTATCTGCCTGTTTTATTATGATATTATCATTGTTCTGTAAATTTATTAATGCTTGTTTTTGTGTATTTGTTAAATTAAAATATTTCTGATTTTTACCTTCTTCCAAATATTTATATAAATCAGCTTCACATACTTTAAGAAACATTTGCATGGTAGAATTGAGTGGTGGCATGAATGTACTAGGTTGTCTCAACATATGCTGTCTATTTTGTTGGTTAAATAAACTTTGCAACATTACTTTTCTACCATAAAACATCATATCCATGACTATTTCATTAAAACAGCTTTCTCTACTTGGTACGAAGGACATACCTTTGTTTAAAACAAATAATTCATCATCATTAAGAACATAGTTAGACAAATTATAAACAATATTATCACCAGTCAATTTGATGTCCTTCTCTTTTTTGCCCCTCTGCCTTCGCTGCTGGCTCTCTTCCATTCTCCTTTTTTCTTCATTGGAGCTGGTAGTTGGGCTAAAAAATGCTCACCCTGCTGCACTGCTTCATTTGTCTTGGGTCTTGCACCCAAGTCCTTAGATTGGGTAACTACTGCATTTGGAACAGCAGTTACTAAAGAAACGTTCGTTGTTTCTTCTGATTCAGAACGTTGTATAGTCCTCTCTCCCAGAGGTTCCGTAGTTGAATTTGAACTCACTATTTCCACCAAGTTACTTTGTTTAGACCTAACTAATTGTTCATTACTGTTGGTCAAATGAAAAGTCTCTTGCGCTCTTCGAGTGCTATTCAGCGTGGTTCTACCTCGCATCACTTCCGCATATGACGTGTTGGTCTCAGTTAAAGAGACATTGGAACAGATTTCTCCTCTTTCCTCTCTCGGCCATATGAAGATGTTACCGGTCGTGAAATCTTTATAGTCGCGCTGTAGCTTTTTTACTTTTGTTTGTTGTAACCTCTGGTCAGTCATTGAAAAAGCACAGTATAGCTCGTCTAGTTTTTTAGTGAATCTTTCTCCTTTAAATTCAGTCTCTAATTGCATTTGTAAAACACCCACTTCTGCTGTGAGTTTCTCTTCCTCTGGTGCAAAAAATTCCAGAAGTAATGTCATATATGAAAAGCCTGTATTTATGTTGATACGCTGCCATTTGGCTAGTAACTCTGGATAGTGTTCACCTTGTGAGGGCATACAAAAACACCCTTATTCCGCTTGGTACTATGCCAAATTTTAAACAGGCTTCGAAATGATTTCTCTGCCATTGTAACTTTTTTAACTTATTAACTTTAAATGCAAAGTCTCTTATGATTTCTTCAAATTTTAAATCATTACTTGTACTCACTTGATGCAATGTACATCTCTCAGGTGCTACATGTAGTTCTAAATTCATCAATGGATTTCCTTGATTAGTTAGGTCTCTCCTTATAGAAAAGGTTCTCATTCCCATGGAAATAGCAGGTGAAGCACCAGATTCTTCCCTTATAACAGTTTCTGAATGTTCCATTGTGTGTCAGTTCCCCAAATACAAAAGCAGCAGCAAAGAAAACAAATTGAGAAAACTGACTGAAGGTCCACAGAGTACAAAAAAATCTTTAGCAAACAAACCAATGTAGACCACCACAATCCTTCGATAAAACACTAATTTAATATAACAAGGCAAAATTCAACAAGCAGTTTTTAACACAGATAAGCGCTTTCGGGCTCTGCCCTTCTTCAGATGAAATAAAAACAATCTTAGTCTCATTTAAATACCTAATTCAAAACAGTTTCCAACCAATCAAAATTTATACTGCACCCTCCTATCTTTGAGGGCGGGTTTCATAGGAACAAATTCATTTAGTCCTGGTGTCCTATGGGCTAACAGCTCAATTATCCACTTTGCTTCTTCTCTCTTAGTGGCATCTACTAGGCTACCATTTCTTATACTAGGAGAAATAAAAATCTGTAAGACATTTTAACACAAGAAAAGAGTAACCACAAGAAAAGATCCGTTTGTCAAGTAGGTACAAAACCATGTGGGCTATGCAAAGCATGTCACTGTATTAATAAAGAGATTGTTTTTAAGCATCCAGTAACAGGGAAATTATTTCATTTTAAAGCAAAAAGCCAATTGTAGAACAAAGAATATAATTTATTTAGCTGAGTGTCAGCAATGCAAAGCATTTTATGTGGGAAAAACAAATAATATGTTTAAAGTTAGAATTCTGCAACATCTTTCATGCATAAGAACTAGAAATATGCACAATGCACTTTATAAACATATAGAAGTAAATAATGACCATCAGTTTAGATTTAGAGCTATTGCAAATGTATTTCCTAGTATAAGAAAGGGTAGCCTAGTAGATGCCACTGAGAGAAGCTGTGTTTCTGTGTGACAGAAAGTGCAGCACATGAAAATTGTACGGTATTTCTTCAATATTTTTTTGCCTGTTAGTTGAGAGTGCCAGTTAAATGAGAGTTTGCCATAAATGAAGACAAAAATACATGCTATAATAACTTTCAGAATACTACTAAATACAGCCCTAAAAAATTGTACATCCATTAAAGAAATCTTACATCCTGGACAAAAATTCAGCCCAAAGCCCTCTCCTAATAACTCACCACTCAAAAATGCAAAGCAGTTGATCTTTTATTTTATATAGTATAGCATCTCTAATCAATGATTCCTGAACATGTAATCCCAACCCAGCCCAACAGGCACATATCACCACATCCAGTTACACCTTCAATCATGTGCCCACATCCTATATAAAACTACTCTTAAACAAACTTAAACCATGCTCTTTTTCAGCTGATGATATTCCAAGTGAGTGCCTAAGAATAGCAGCCAGAATCATTGCCTATCCTGTCTCTATCCTTATAAATAGGTCAATCCCAGAATCCCACATTCCCTCTCTATTGAAAAAGTCCCACATTATCCCTCTGCACAAAAGAGACATTAATAACTTTAGACCTATAGCAATCTTATGTCCCCCTCGCCAAAATACTTGAAAAATGTATTCAAAAACAATTGCTAGACTATCTCCTGCAGAAAAAAATTCTATCCCCTACAAAACATGGCTTCCATACTTCCCATAGTAATAGCACTGCCCTTCTAACTTATGTAGATACTGTTAATAAAGCTAGAGATAATGGCAAAGTAGTCTCCTTATTTCTAGACTTGTCTAAAGTCATCACAACAAATTTCTACTTCAAATGTCCTCATTTAGTCTCGCTTTCAGCCCACCCTTTTGTGGTTCAAAAGCTACCCAGCTAATAGATATTAGTCACTAAAATGGAACTCCAAGCACTCGCCTTACTTCCCAGTCACCACCAGTGTACCATAAGGCTTTATCACTGGTCCCCTCCTTTATAACATTTTCACCAACACATCCACAAACAGGCCACCCTAATACAATACACAAATGATTCCACTCTCATTTGCACATCTGACAACATGGCACGCCTCTAAAAAAGTATTCAGGAAGCTTTAACAGCCACTGAAACATGGCTTTATAACTCACAACTCATGCTCAAACCAAAAAAGACCAAACTACTACTTTTTTCCTCAAATCCCTCTCTCATGAAAAAAAAAATAAAGCCCTGTCTGTTGATAATACAACCATTGAAATCACTTCTCATAGCAAATTATTAGGGGAGATAGTGGATGAGAATCTTACATTTGACCTGCATATACAAAATTGCTAAGAAAAACTTATCAAAACTAGGGGTGCTTTATAGAGCCAAAAGAAACTTTCTCATCAACACAACTAAAACTATACTTGACACTACTTATCTCTTCCCCACACTTCTTTATGGTGCTCTCATCCTCACTAAATTCCAGCCTTCACAAAAATTAAAACTTGAAAAATGCTATAACGAAGTTGTTAAATTTGCAGTGGATACCCCTTTCAAAACCCACCACTTTATAGCATTAAAAAGACGAAATTGGTTAGAACTGCCTCATCAACTTCTTACCACCTATAAAATTATCCATCATGCATCTGCCTGTCCAGCACTAAAAAACATTCTACACAACTATGTTCCTGGTCAGTCATTGCGATCCAGTGACCAAAAACTCCTGTCTGTCTACAAACCTATCAGATCTGCTGGGTATTGTCTGTATTCCTACAAGGTTGCTAAGGCTTGGAACGCCTTTCCTTTATCCAGCAGGTCAGTTCCCCCCCTCCCATCTTTCAAAACCACTCTGAAAGACTTCCTAACTAAAATCTGACTCTGTTCTTGCTCAAAACCAGGATAAACCATATCCCTAAATGTGAACAAGTGCATTTTCATTCCTTATACTTTCTTACTCTCCCTTCTTCACTTACTTCCTTACTTCTATCAAATTCTCTTTCCTGATTTTTTTCTCAAAATGTACCACAAGAAGCCAGTTTTCCCTCACTTCATATTGCAATTCCAATTTGTATTAGAAAAAAATACCTTTAATTTATCTACCAACTGTCTAAAATTTCTCTAAATATGAAATGATGGTCATATAACATATTTATAATTAGCTAAACTGCAAGTGTTTGTAGTTTATTTTTGAAGATTGTAAAATTTTTGTTCTTAAAATGTTTTCTAATAGTTTGGAGGTTTTCTCCCTGGACCTTTGCTAAAAATGGGCTTCTACACAGACAGACTTTCCTGGTAGTCAAATGTCAGTAGATAAATTATCCCCTTTGTGTCCCTCCCCAGTTATTTTGGCTTTGTCCAGAATTCTTGAACAAAGAAATTGAGAATTAATTTGGTCTGTTCTTTGTAAACTTTGTAGCTTTCTGGCACATTGTTGTGGATTACAGTCACTAAATAATGTTAGGCATGTCAGTTTCAGACTGTGTCTTTCAAAAATTACTTACTAGTGTAGCTTTCTAGCTATACAAGAGAAAGATTTAAAATCTTTTGCTGATTGTTTGATCTTGGTCTCTGATTCCTTGATCTAAGGGATTAGAAGTTCATGGGGGTGTGCAATGGGATACACTCTATGGTTCTCACAGTAATGAGCTGAAGTACACTTCAGGCATTATTTATATGTTTTCTCATTTTATCACAAGCAAATATCTGAACATACACAGTCGTAAAACTGGCTGTAATTGATGGCCACATTTGTGTATGTGTATGTGTTTGTGTCTGTCCTAAACCCAGAGTAGTTACACTGTAAAGGAAGGAATCAATTGTAGTAAATAGGGGCTTTATTATATATGACGTTCTTTGGGTATGATCCTTGGTTTCCTTGTTTTGTTGACTGTTGACAATGTGCTTATTTGTTTGTGAATAAACTGCACAGTATAAAGTCTAAGTGTATAATGTTAAATTATTATTAGTGTATTTTTAATTTAACTTGGTTTTTTTTGCAGTCACAAGGATGTGAAATACATTGTGTTGGACTACAACACCTTGGTACTTACTGCAAGTGAGTTAAGGCTATGAGAGTGCAAATGAGTTAAGGCTATGAGCTGGAAATTAGCTGCTTCCTGTAGTGCAGCTTTGGATTCCTTCAGTCTTCATTTGTCTAGGTTGACATCTCACCAGACAGTGCTCCTGAGCTGCCCCAGAAAAGTGATACTTGTGCCCAGTAGGCTGTAGCACGCTCTTAGCAAATTTACTACAAGTTTGTCTTTTGAATTCATGCACCCTTCAGATAGCCTCTAGTTAGTGCTTCACTATAAGCTATTTGACTCTGAATCCCTGCATATCTGTTGTAATTTAATGGATTGCCAGATGCATTTTCAATAAATGTAGATTTCAAAGGAAGTAAAATTTACTGTTGCTCAGGTTGTTTGTTTTCAATGTAAGAGTGGTTTATTCTCTTCATCAAATTGCTGTCAGAGTTTTTGCTGTGAAATTTTTAATAAAAGTTTTAAATTAAATCCAAATCTCTGTGAGCATTGTAAAAGTGAAGAAGAAAATATTATGCACACTAATAGGTTTCAGCAGTGTTTATGGTAACTGTATGAGACAGCCAAGTAATGAGATATTGTTATGGCTGTGGGGGGTGTCTGGTCCATTACTCTGCCTTGAGATGTATTTAACCATGATCCCTCTCTGCTCTTATTATTCAGAAACCATATGTATTTAACCTCTTATGAATGCCCTATATTTTTGTTTTTCTATCTTTTAAATCAGGTAAAGGGGCAACCCAGGAGCATTAACTGGTTAAGTGACTTACTCAAAGTCACACAGTAGGTAAATGGAAGTAGATAAAATCAAACCCTGCAACCTTCATCACAGGAAGCAGTTTGCCAAGATTTTAGAACCATGATCCTCCATGCTAACTGCCAGACCTTCACTTATGTCTTCATTCTCTGATAAGTCACATTGGGTTAAAAATCACTAAGGGTAATAGTCAGTAATGCCAGTTATTCGAGTTTGTAGTTTTTTGTTCAAAAGTTCAGAAATAAGAAGTTGAGAGCACAGAGGGTAGTTAAACTGTATGATTCTGACATCAGCTGAGATACACTGCTGGGCTATTATTTATGAATGTATTCATTCACTTAATCTCAAGTAAATATTCAAAGTGTACAGTCATACAAATATCTTAAATTAATGTTTGTGTGTGTTTACATACACGTGCACATGCATGTCGGTCAAAGATCAAAGTATTAGCAATGTTGTGTGGAAAAAGAACAAAAATTATTTGATGGGGAGAAGGGAATCTCTTGGTCATTGAGAGTTTTTAACTAGAGATGCTAAGAGAGAATATGAGAAAAATGTTGTGTGTGTGTGTGTGTGTGTGTGTGTGTGTGTGTGTGTGTGTGTGTGTGTGTGTGTGTGTGTGTGTGTGTGTGTGTGTGTGGTGGGGAATGGTCCTGGACATCTTCAACTTACTGCCAAGTCGCTAATGTTTAAAGAGCTGGGTGTGTGGTAAAACACAGTATGTTGCAATTACCGTATAACTTTTTGTCTTTATAAGTAGTATAAAAGGAACATTTTCTATTGTAATCAATTAGTATAGCAAGCAAAGAGATAGAGGGGCATCAAAGAACCTTTTCTAAGTATAAAGTCCACACATGGTGTGAGCTTCCGCCCTGGTTGTCTCTAATGGTTGAATAACTGGAAATGTGGTAAAACAATTATAAAGTAATATTTTATCAGTGCTGTGAGCTCCCTCCCTAGCTGTCAATTTTCCACATTTTCCCATTTATTCCACCTTATAAGAAATAGTATATCATTCCACATTTTGAAGTTGAAAGTTGACTATAACTGTAGTCTGTTTAATTATTTTAATTGTTGGTGCTATGGATGTTTCCATACTAAACTGTCTGAAAATGAAGAAGCCTCAGCTTAAGAATTTAAGGATATTTCGTTTTAATTTCTTCAGACATTAAAACTACAATTTGTTAAAATCTTCTGCTAAGAGTTGTTCACAGGCAGTTATAATAATACTTAGAAAATCCTAACTGCATCATTTAAAATCCAACACATCAAAAAAAGTGTTAAAAAATCTGGAGTTGGTTATTGTCACCAGATTTCTACCCATATCTCTCAACTCTCCCTATTTTTTTGTAGAATGTCAATGATTTTTTTTTCAAATGTTTCTCCTGTCCCTCACAACATTTTTCAGTTTCTGGTAAATTCCACATGGTTACAGTCATTTAATAAATGCCAGTCATTATATTTTTATACTTCTTGTTGTTCAAAGAATGCTTATTGATGCAAAACATGTTGTCCTATTCACCTTTTTAAGTAAACAGATTAATATTTAAAAATTGTTCCTGATTTAGTTAGTTTGGCTTTGTCCAGAATTCTTGACCAAATAAGTTGAGAGGTATGGTGCTGCGACATAACATTTAGGTCTAAAATTATTTATACTGGTGATATTTCAGCAAACACAATATATAGCAGGCTGTTTATTTTGCTTCATTTTCTTGGTACAGTCCTTGTCTTTATCAGTGCTATTTTCCTTGGAGGGGGCTGAAAAACACACATGTGCTCATTTACAGTCTGAGTAGCCGTACACGCACTACACTTGCCTTTGGTTCTATTCCCATGCAGGTATTTGGATTACTTTTTTCCAGTACTGACACTGGTGTCCAGCATTAGGTTGGTGCTGCACTCCTGGGTGTGTCATCCTTTGGATGGGTGAGTCATCCTTTGGATTGCCTAAATAGCTCAGGTAGATGTAAAAGATCCCACTACACTTATCAAAAAACTAGGGGAAGTTTCCTGCATCATGGCCAAATTTACCCTACTCACTTTGAATACCACCTTGGGTCTCCACTGAAAGGAGGTATTTGGTCTAATGGGACTAACCCAGTAAATGAAAAGAATAAATAATGGTTGCCGCTATATCTCATTCATTTCATTATATCCTTGTACTCTATTTTCATGTATCAGAATCAATGAGTGGGAATTTGATCTCACAGTTTTTTCCCCCCTAAATCAACATCTTATATGAGTCATGCTAGACATAAGGAGATCTTTGCTTTTTTTTTTTTTTACTTCCATGTAAATAGAATGTCAGTAGTGTGAGTCACAGGTATCTCACACAGCATCTGGAACCGTCTTTCAGTTTTCACTTTTTACTTGAATTATTCTCATTTGTGTTCTTAGAACAGTCGTTACTTTTGTAACAGCAGCTGTAAATGCTCAACAAATTAAACTTGCCAAAGGGTTGTTACTTCTGTAAGAGCAGTTGTAAATGCTCAACAAATTAAACTAGTCGAACTGCATGTTTTAAGGCTGCAGTGGGAAGATGTGTATTTTCTCTTAAATGTTGGAAAATGCACTGTGTTTGTTTAAAAATAGTATCCTTACAATGATGCACATAACAAAATAAGTCAAACTTTCTGGTCTTGAATCTGGCTTAATCTTCTTCTTCTTCTTTCGGCTTTTCCAGTTAGAGGTCGCCACAATGGATCACCTGTCCGCTCATGATTGGCAGTGGAGTTTTACAGTGTTGAGTTGCCAGCCCGACACCCAATCTTCCACAGAAGGCACACACATGCACACACTCATGCCTAGGGCCAAATTAGAGCGTCCAGTCCACCTACAGCATGTCTTTGGTATGTGGGAGGAAACCGGAGCACCCAGAGAAAACCCACGCGACCACAGGGAGGACATGCAGACTCCTCACAGAAGGCACCCCAGCCGAGAATCGAACCAGAGAACCTCTTTCTGTGAGGCGGCAATGCTAACCGCTGCACCACCATGGCCACCCTCTGGGTTAATGATATTCGTTTTTCTTTCTACTGAGGCAAAAATGCCTTTGTGCATGACATTTTCCCACCTCTGTTGTACTGGTAGCAACACCCTCAACTTGTTACATTGTAACATATCAACACTTCAGCAAACCATTATCCTTGATCATGAAAACTTAGTAGTTTTTCTGTGTTGTAAACATTGTAAGGATTTGTAAAATTAGAACCTTCGCTGCTTTTTCATAGTGAACTGGTTATTCATGTTTAATAATGGATTATGGGTGAGTTGTTACCATGTATCATGTAATCTATATCTATGGTGTTTTGGTGTTTTTTTCCCACATTGTACATGCCCCCTAAGCTAGCTACTGTGCTACTCTTGTGCCCTGGCAAGAAAAGGAAACTGAAACCACTACTGCCTACTGGTCCTTGTGTGGTTCTCCAGTTCCTTCCTTTTTGGTGGATTACTGCTTAGGTTCAGCCAGCCATAAGTTTTATGAAGAAGCATCTTTGTTGTTATAACAGATAATAGATTGATGGGTCAAGGTTGCGCCCAGTGTCTTTTAATGGGTGGGCTGTCCCTCCAGCTGGTCTTTGTTTCTGGATATTGCTGTCTGTACAGAAAGTATAATATAATATGTTATTCTTAAAAATGGGGATGACAAATCTTTGTTTCCTTGATTTACAGGACGGTGTCCACTAGTGTTTAGTGGGCAGTCTTGCAAGTGAGGGGGATATGAGCAAGTATGCAGTTAAAGTGTGATGTCATGGTGTGCATCGTCAAAGGTACACTTGCATCCCTGAGCACAGAAACTTCTGGAAAAAGACTGAAAGCTGCTGATTGGTGATGTAGAAAACCAACAATATGAACCAAAAAAGGGGATCCTTTTCATAGTTCAACATGTACTGAAATAATGTTTCTACTGAGTTTTGACTGTATTCTTTTAAAATGAATTGAGCAATATAGGCACAAAGTGCCCTTTTCTTTTCAAACAAATAGTGTTCGCACTGCAAACACTTTTTTGTGCAAAAAGAAAAGTGCATTTTGAAGCCTTTTATAAAATATTAACTTGTAAATACTGCTTCCAAACATGGAAGACCAAATGTAGTAAGCCGTGTTTATGGCATCAATATTCATGGGGGGGGGGTCAGTTATGCCATTTCAGGAGCAGCTAATAATGCTGGGTTAGTATAGGTAAGTAACTTTAAATTAGTGATGTAATTGTCAAACTTTTAAATTAACAGTTTAGCAAAAAAGATGATACAGTTTTCTACCATTTTATTAAAGGCTTTAAAACATACTTTTCTTTTCATACAAAAAAGTATTTGCAACCATAAAGATGTATGTGAACACTTTCTTGTTTGAAAAGTAAAGGGCATTTTGCGCCAATAAACATGATCTTTAACTTTCCTTTTTACACCACTGGCACACAGCAGCATAAGAGAGGATTCATGGATTTCCTTCCATTCTTGTGAAAGGAAACTTCCTTAATACCTCTTCGCAAGGGTAGAATCTCTACTGAGTTAAACAGTTACAGGTTAATAGGTATATAAAACCGGAAGTTAAATATATACCCGAATGCGTTATCCTTCAGCATCTACTGCAAATTTGGAAGTCAGCCTCCTAGTACAGCAAGAAAACTCAAGAAGCATTATATAGACTGTACAAGTATACAGTCAGTAGAACAGAAAATAAGGATATAGCTGTTATGGCTTACTATCATAATGTTAACTCACAGGCAGTCGAGTCAGAATATGGTCAAAGCACCTCCACTAATGTCACACTGCCAAATTCTGTTATACCTGACACAAATACCAAACATCAAAACTCCCTACTGCTCTGGACCCAGGAGCAAGAGCTACCATTGGTCCAGAAGGGGCAAGTTAGGACAGTCAGGAACATCGACATTCTGCCATGTGGAATGTAGGGCATCAATCAGGTGGATTCAACCTTCCACGAGTCAACATAATGATAGTAAACCAGCTATTATATGTGATAAGATGCAGTTTCCAGAATGGAGATTAACCTGTTGCAGATTAACAAGCAGTAACTGCACTGAACTACTCCTGTTCTGCAATGACAATGGTGAATACAATATTAATGAACAGTAGAATAGCTAATTGACCAGCATTTTTCAAGGGCAACTGGAATATCTGGACAAAGTCCATGTGGGATTAAGGAGAACATGCAAATTCCACACAAGGTGTAACCAATGGTCAGGAATGAAATCTTTACTTGTGTTGGGGAAACTTCAACCACAGAGTCACTGTCTACCTGAAAAGGCATGTTTACAGGGATTTTAGTCTAATGGAACTAAACAAAGAAAGCACATCTTGACAAAAGAATTTAAAAACAGTTTCATTGGCCATGCCTTACTGCCAAAACACCTAATTCAGATGCACAGCATCGGGACCATACCTATCTCTTCTGGCACATTATGCAATTCACCATACTGGCACCCCTCCCTAACTCTCAATTGAAGAGCAAACAAAAAAGCTTTCCTGCTCAGAAAGTGTGTCATACTACTTAGTACAGTCTGTTTACCACATGGAGAGAACTTCAACACTTGAGATGTAACTGTGATGTTATTTCATCTTCAGAAATTAACTAAACCAAAAAGTAAAAAGGTCACACAGACATACCAATTAGTAAAAGCTATAAGAAAAACCTAGACAAGCTAGAGTTATCACTGTGTGATACCGTAAACCTCCTGTAATGCAGGCCCATGGGATGTATGCAAATGACTTCTTAAGGACATCAAGTGTTTCAGCTATATGGTTTATGAATCTCCATGACTTTTTCCTTTTTCTTTTGTAAGTCTTTATGAACAGATTCAGGCCAATAAAGCCAAACCCCACTAGCTGTGGACATACACATTTTGGGCTTCTTATGACCTTGTCAGCACGGCATAAGTGGACTGTTTGACTATACTCTAGAAACACAGGGTCTTTAAACCCAGCTGATGTCCATAACAATTAAGGTGTCTGCAAAATATCCCAACTTACAACTAAAGCAAAAAATAAAAAGGTCACACAGACAAACCAATTACTAAAAACTACAAGAAAAACCTAGCCAAGCATATATCCCATGGGCCTGTATTATAGAAGGTTAAGGTATCACACAGCAAAACTCTAGCTCGGCTAGGTTTTTCTAGCACATTTTCAGAAATTAATTGTAGTTCTACCCTCCTACACCATTAGCAGTAAACAATCACTCCCCCGAACAGTTTGTATCTGGGACAGCTGCCCCTTCATCTCACCTTAGTTAGGACTATTTACCAGATCATATGAAGGAAACAAAAATAATCAGACCGTTTTTTCTGCCACTAAGCACTGCCATTTTGCCCTAGTCAGTCTGTATAATAAGCATGTTGTCTTAAACTAAACTAAAACTAAACAATTCATTTCAGTGTGCCCAAGGCAGGTAAAATAAGAAATATTGCCTGCCATGAGCTTAATAAATTGTTGCAATGTATGCGTAAAGTATACAAATCCTATGAAAGTAAATTTTATAAGGATATCAGTGAGTAGAAATAATAAACAATATATCGTATTACCAAATCTATCACATCCCATAAGAGGTAGCTCCACACAGAAGGAAACACACGCACAATATTTTATTAGATTATAGCTAAATAAAGCTGTAGGTGATTTAAAAGGTAGCGTTCCAAAACGAGTAATTAGGAAGGCAAGCTAATCACTTGTCATCTGGACAAGTGCCTTTTTTCCCCCAAGGGTGACCCAGAAACTGTAGTATTTCAAAATAAATGGACATTAAGGGAGTCAAACATAAGGAGTAATCCCTTTTGCACTATAATTGGTTTGAGAGGTTCAGTGAGCTAAACAAGTTTGGCATTATTCAAAGCACTTCCCAATACTATACAACTGTTTGCAGGAACTTTGGAGTTAGCTTTTGAGAAATAGTTCCTCATATCCCTGAATAAATGGCGTGTTTGTTGACTTTCTCAAACTTAAAATTAATACAATGATTGCACTGCAATGTTTATATTAAAATTGATCGAAATTAATACTTTTTGCTCCAGTTTGCATTTTGATCACAATGTTAAGTTACCTGTTAGTAGCTCTATCATCTTGTACTTTCTAGAACTGTCTACAGCATCCTTTACCTTGAAGTTACTATCTATATTCAGTAACTATTCAGTAATTTTACATACAAACTGCATAGCTGACATTAGGCACCAGTAAACCCTGATGTCACATATCAAGTATCTTATACTGACAGTTTGTAAAATGTCTGTCAAACCAACAAAAGCTACTACAGCAATCTTGTATGCTTAACAAATCAAGTGGGAAATAATACCTCTTATTTACATCTCCTTTAAAATTCAAAGATATCTCTGGTTATAGTAACAGTGTTTTGTCAAGTAACAGGCTTCACAAGTCCATTGCATATTTTACCACTGACATAGTGCCGCTGGCTTAGTTAAATCCTGCTGGTGGACATTCTCTTGACTAAAACTAACAACATAGCCAGCTCTGGGTACCTGCAATACCCATGGCTGCAGCCTTAATCACCCCTGACAGTGTGGGTGCCCCACAAAAGCTGCTGTTGGTTGGGGAAAAATGAGGAAAAAGTGTATTAATTTTCTGATTGTGCTCTTTAATCTGAACGGGGCTGTGATATGACCCTGTTAGTATATCTGATAATGAATATGAGTGAGATAAGCAGTAGAAATCAGCAGCCCAGAGAGACTATCTCAGCTTTTATCTTGGATTAAACGAAGAGCTAATGCTTCTGATCTTCAGAGATGGTTTTCTCTTTCCGGGAGTTTTATAAATACTAGCAGATCACCAGCTACTGTAACTCTCATCGTCTTTGTTCAGGAATTCTGGACAAAGTGAAAATAATAGCAAAATAACAGCTCAAAATCAGAAGCATTTTTTAAATGTTATTCTAATTCACTTAAAAAGTTAATAGAATAGCACATTTTATATCAACATACATTTTTCTGCACAATAAGACATTTGAAACGCTGATATCTGGATTAATTGGCTGTCTATAATCCTGATTGATTTACTAGCAAATCAAACTTTTTACAGGAACAGAACAAAATTATGAGGTAAAATCAGGGACAGTTTGTGAAATCATGGACAGTGACAGGTATGCATTACTTCTCAATGAGGTAAATAAAAATGACTTGCCTCTGCTGCTGCTGTTTGACAAATGCTAAACAGTCGCTGATCTGGTCTGGTAGTACTAGTGTTGCACAATGTATTGCTTTGTGCTGAAATAAGTGTAAAACTAGTATTGTTATGGCTCATGCTTCTGTGTGTGTGTGTGTGTGTGTGTGTGTGTGTGTGTGTGTGTGTGTGTGTGTGTAAAATATCAGTGAATTTTATCTGTGCGTATGCCCAATAATGCCAGGACACATACATTACTCTTCTGGGTAGAAGTATAAAATGTAGTTAAGTAATTATATTTCAGAAGTAATCCATACAATATATCACATACATTCAGACACATAGTTCTACTGGAAGAATGGTGGCCCCCACTGCCCAAACTGTATAAATGGATTTTGACCTGGACTTAGCGGTGGCCTCTGCTATCATCTGCACCCATTCTAAAACCAGCCCTTTCTTTCATCTTTTGCCTTCTAATACTCTTCCTCACCAGCATTTAGCAGATGCAGGAGCAGAAAGTAACGTTTTTTTCTGTGGTCACATTAAGGTAGCATTATGCATGCTTTTTTTAGGAAAGCCACAGAACACACCATTTCTTAACAGATATGAGGAACTACTCCTGAGACACGAACACCTAAGTCTTTGGAAACAGGGCTTATAGCATTGGGCAGTGCTTTGAATAATGCAAAAACACCACAGTTATATAATATGAAGAAAGTACTGTATTTCACTGGCTCTCCTAACTTGGTAATGAATGAAATAGTTAATTTTTTGAAAGCCTAGTGTCAGATTTTATTTTGTTCATTAGTTAAAGACATTAGACATAAATTTTCCTTTTCTGGGATGAACCCAAAGCATTTCCTGGTTAAGAGAGTTCCTCAGAGCTGTACATTAGTTAAATGAAGATTGAAGGGCTCAAAACAAGGAAACCACTCTTTAATAGTTCATAGCTTCAATTGTGTTAACTGCCAGACTGATTCATTCCTAAAAGATGTTGTCTCTGTGATGGATCCTCAATGTCTCACCAGCCTGTTCCCCTGGAGCTCGATTCACACTAGCTGCATCCCAACAGCACATAAATGTCAGCTGTGCCAACGATAATAAAAATCATCCCCAGATGGAGGGCTTTGACCCCAAACCCTTATTTTAATTTTCTTAGTTTGATTTCCCTGCACCTAGTAGAAAGAACAATCACTGACAAGCAATGTAAACACCTGATTCCCACTTTTTCCTAGATGTACGTACCTCAGACTGCATCCAGCTTAGTCTCACATGAATATTATAATGTCATTGCATTGTGAAGACAGCAACAAAGTGAAGCAAATTCCAAGTTAAGCTGCTAAGTTCAAGCATCTATGACTCAGGTTTAGGTGATCCAAACAAGTGACTGTAAGATCCCTGCAACGGGTAATCCAGAACATTCCTATCAAATAGAATCCTTCATGCCATATAACACACCATGTAGTTGAACAAGAAAATATATTCATTAGCATTGCATCAAACATGAAGCTGATAAAGGAAATGCAGACAATAGCTGCAGTCACTGGTGTTTCAGAGGGACTTTTATTTATGTTCTGTATCCCTTGGAGTGGAGTCTGGTTCCAGTAGGATTAGCTAACTAACTATTATCATTAATCTTATTCACCACACCAGGCTAGAGAATCTGCAAAGAACATCCACTGTGGACACCTGTTTTGCACACAACAGAAAAAAAAAACATTTCCAGCTTTCCAAATGAAAATGATGTATACACATGCACACTGAGAGGCAGCATGTTTAGCCTTCCCTTCCTAGTCATATTTTAAGGACAAAGCTGAAACAGTATTCAAACTACATGACTTTAAAGGCCTGCAATACTGTCCTGAACTATTAAATCACAAAATGTTAGTACACACAACTACAAAAGCAGTCCCATTGTGCTGAGTGCATTCAAATACTGAAGAACAAAATGTGCTGATAAGGAAGCCAACAAAATAAACACCGCTGCTGCTGCCGGGACTGCCACTGCTCTGATGATTTCTTTGCTCATTAGACATAAACCAGACCTGCTGCTAAACTGCAAAACAGCATACCACTCAGGATGATGCTGCCAGATTTCAGTCCCTTGCAGTATCTGTCAGTAGTTATACCAAGGTATGAGGCCATTAGTCTTCCTAACACATATTTAAAGAATTTGATATGGGTATAGCTAAAACCTTGCATTAGGTCCCTCATAACATTTTGAAAGTAGAAATAAACAACTTTAAAGGCTGTAGCTTAATTCTAAAGTACAAAATCTTCAGCATGCTGCCCTGTGCAACTTGCTACTAGAGTTCCTTTAAAGATGTCTATTTGATCTGAGAAGTCAGGTGTATCCTATGAGGGAAGCCTTTTTTTTCAAAACAATTGGATAATGTGGTAGGGATGGATGTTTTATAAGCAGAATATTACACTAAGAAGTGACAAAACATTAATCTGGCAAACATTGATTTCTTCAACTTGACAGACTTTAACAAATACAGAGATGATTCACACATTTATTAACAGAAGATGGTCACGAAAGGGTCACAGTGTCAGAAGACTAACCGGGACAGATTATATTTCCTTTCCTCAGCCACGGATAAGGTATGTAGGAATCATGAGTGTATATTTACCTGGGTCAGTAGAGGATTGACCTTATGGAGAGGGGGGGGGAGTGGTGTTTCCCCATTCTATGGGTACATATCCTGTACAGAAACTTTGATATTGTTTAGTTGAGTTTTGGCTAGCCAATGTATTAAGCTAACCAATAAGCTGGTGGGTATGTTTTCTGGCTCCATGGAACTGTTATATTCTGTTCTGGAGAAGGCAGTTTAAAGTTGGTCAGTGTTAATGCCTGAGCTGGCATGGAGGCAGGGTCACGGGTACAGTAGGCAGAGTAAAGCTAGAGCTGAATATATTAAGCAACATTTAGCTATAAAGTCTGGGTCGATGTGACTAGTGCATTTTACAGTGAGTTCAAAGCATGATAGAAGATTATTGCGGATTGTACATACATAGCGAAAAGGGCCTTATGTCTTTAGTGTTGGTGGCTGTCTTGTGGTCATAGGCAGCCACAGTGCTTCTCATAGTAGTTTTGAGATCCTCACTAATTTGATTAACGTTTGGGTTTTTTGAAAGAGAAAGAGAAGATTATACATAAGGAGAGGGTTTCATTTCTTGTTATATAATTTGTTGATTGTATTATCTCATCAGATTGGGCATTTGGTGTATTTATTATTTTTCTTATAATGGAGGGAACAATTTGTCTTATATACAGTGAGTAAATATCTCATAAAATTCCTTGGCTAGGAATGGAGTATCAGAGCTCAAGGATGTGAGGGTGAGTGGACCATTTCTGAAAGGCTGGTAAAGTTTAATAAACTGATTTTGTTGAAGTCTTTGAATATAGATGGATTATTAGAACTAAGGGGTAGTCTTGACGTAGAAGGAAATAGCCACTCATTGAAGCCGAGGTAGGCTGACTTGTATTTTGACATCCAATGAGGTCAGAATACTAAGTAGCACAATGGATTTCCTCTCATGTAATAAGAGCTCCACCACATCATTCTCGATCTTCAACAAGCTGGCTCACAAAAATATCTGCCCCAACATGAGCAGCAAGAAGCTCACACTCATATTTCAAATACTTCAGGGCCTGGAGGGCCTAGTGATGTCCATAGTACTTGCACCTGAGAGACTGCTGATGTCTCCTGCCACTCTAGTGACTGCAGAGTCTGAATACTCAGAATGGATTCACCAGCGTGAATGTTTCTGGTATTATTATTTCAGCTGCAGTCTTTTTAGGGGAACTGCTTTTTCAGCTTGGTGATTCCTTAGAATAGTATGTGCTTGTAGTAGGCATGGATGTTGCTGTATCTGTATGAGTAGTGGACTTATATGATTAAGAGGATATGTGGTGCTGAGGTGTCCTACCATGTGGCTTGGAGGACTTGAGTATTTTCTGAGTACTTCAGCATATGTGAGTTTAAGTTTACTGACGAGATCTGAGACATCTGCTGCCAGGTTGTGTATATGACTTCATCTCTTAGAGGTGGCTTTAGTGCTAAAAAATAATAGTGGATTCTCCATAAACTTTACGCAATTGCTACACTGCTTCAGAATACCTAGTGAGATTTAGTTAGCCAAGGAAACAGAATGTGTAGTCTTTAGCTACATACAGATGGGGAGCATGAGACACTTGTTGAAAAGCATACTTATAGGGGTGGTAATAGAATGTTCGGCACTTGGGCTAGTTTAGGCACAGCAGTGGAGTATAAAGTGATAGCTGCTGTGGTAGTAGGGCTTAGGCTAGTGAATGAGAAAATACCAATGTAGATTTTCAAATATTTAGTTAATGTTGCATAAAATGAGACTCTAAAACATTTGTTCTGAAAACATTCTAATATTTATTTTTATTTTAATAGCTAAGACATTCCCTTTTGCATTATTAAGTGAAAGTGCTTAAAACTGAAAAAAATATGCAACAGTTATCAAAACCTCAGGCTTTTCACTGTCTAAAAATTACTTTGAGGATAAGTGGAACAACACTGGATGTCAAATGCCTAATCAAGGTACTGTCATATTAATAAACGTATTGCCCAAGGATCCTTACTGGTGCCTCGCCTGTTTATAAGACTTCCGAATATTGTGTGGAATCTTTGTGGAAAATGTTGTTTCAGCCAGAATACAGATTACCCAACTCCTGTTTAAGCCTGCATTACCGTGTATATAAAGTAAGAGATGGAAATGAGGTTTCACAAACTAGAGAGTTCTGATTTTCTCCAAAAAATAGTAAAATAAGCTGTATGCTCTTCTTCAGCAAACAGTACCAGAATGCCCTTTGTCTTCTTTTACTACCTCTGCTATTAAAGTTTACTACAGTAAGAAAATGAAATTGTCTAGCGGTTGTTTTGGACTGTTCTGTTTACTAAATGATCAATGGAAACATATAGTAAAACATTTAATCCAATATTGGTGTAGTCTGTCAACCCTCCTTTCCTCCAAGGACACACCAAGTGATTGTCAGCTCACTAAATTTGACTAGACTGTCATTCATATGAGGCAGTTATCTATTTGTCACTTACTCAGTTGAACAAAATAGGCTTACAACTCCCTGTTACAGAACAGATTTTTTTCCCTTGGATTCACTATTGATCTGTTCTTAAAACAGTCGGTTAACATAAACACACTGTAAATTAAAATAGTTCACCTAAGCTTTCTGTACAAATAAATCTTCAACAATAATATGCCTGCTGTAGGCAACTCATTAACCTGGCATTGTTAACAATAGGAGCTTCGTCTACCAGACACCATCCTTATCAATACAGCTATGACTATAAGGAACCTTGACAATGGTCTCTACAGTGTATATATTGACAGTGTCTGGAATTTTCTGTGCATATTAGATCTGTATCCTGTCATTGTAAGGTCATAAGAAATGCAATAATCTGAGGTCAGAATACTGGTCCTATTTATGCTGTAGAGGCATTATTTAATGTTCTCAATCTTCTTGATATGTTAACCTGTCTCTGCCCTTGTTTGAACTGTCTTTTTGTTGTTATGGGTCCTCTGCCATATGTTGACTTCCTTAACTCCTCCAACCCACTTCTCCTTCTCTCCTCAGCGACTCCTTCTCCTCCCCAACTTCTCAAATGTCCTTATATATCTTTTATTATGTTGACTTTTTATTTAACATTGAGTATTTCAGTGTGTTAAGTTTTACTCCTTAATTTGAACAATAATTATGTACTCTGTTTCATGTTCTATATCTAAACCACACCAAGGCAAAAACAAAATCAATAATCCAAGAAAAGCCAGGTAGAAGGTAGGCAGGCAAAACACCACCACGAACACTTCTCCTTAGGGCAACCAAATCCTTTATTGTTAAAACAACAAGATAAGCACTTTCATCTCAGTTTTAGACAGTCAAATAGACTTCATCAGATAAAGCATTTTATTTGCTGGCATGCCTCTGGGATATGGGAGGAAATTTTAGCTGCCTTCGGAGACCTTACATTGATGCCAGAAACATCTTTGCTAATAGAATTCAGGTCTGAACCATGGTAAACAGCTCCATTGTTGCCTCTGTGAGTCAGAAATCCACCATGATGAATGTCAGCTTCCACAATTCCACTCTAGAGAGCGCACTGTGATGTAATTGTGAAAGCTAACATTCATCATGGTGGATTTCTGTCTCACAAAAGCAACAATGAAGCTGTTTACCATGGTTCAGACCTGAATTCTATCAGAGAGGATGTTTCTGGCGTCAATGTAAGGTCTCCGAAGGGAGCTAAAGTTTCCTCCCATATCCCAGAGGCATGTCAGCAAATAAAATGCTTTATCTGATGAAGTCTCTTTTATTGTCTAAAACTGAGATGAAAGCGCTTATCTTGTTGTTTTAACAATAAAGGATTTGGTTGCCCTAAGGAGAAGTGTTCATGGTCGTGTTTTGCCTGCCTGCCTGCCTTCTACCTGGCTTTTCCTGTATCTAAACCACCCTGAGTAATTTGTATACTGATAGCTTCAGATTTGTTTTATAGCTGTTGATTTATATGTATGAAGTGTGTACAGTTTCAAACACATACTTTATTTATTTACAAATTAGTGTTGTAGCAGTTATTTTGAGGAATTTGTCTCCCCAGGACTCTGTTGAAAACAAGCTATACCACTCCAGGCATCATGATAAGAAACATATAAATAAATAACAGTTTCATATATTTTAGCTTCTAGCTTAAATTCACTGTAACCCAGTCTATAATGTGACCATAGGTGAGTTGACCAAAAACAATATGTGAGAGTTATGTTTTTTCGGACAGTTTCTGTTTAGCCCTGTAGCTCAGTATACGTAGAGTTGACTATATTTACACCGAGGGTACAGAGAGCCCTTGACATTGTGAAAAAAAGATTCATGTTTTTAAGCAAAAGCAATTATTTTTTACCACAACTGCGTTTATACTCGGTGATTTCACTGAACCACCCTAGTATACTGTAATAATGAATACATTTTACAGAGGAGAGAAAGATAGAGGGTTACAAATATCATTCTCTTTTAAAAAAGACTACCAGAATTACAAAAGCACTGCTGTCTCCTCTTAGCTGCAGGAAAATGGCATTTAAGAATTGCATGCTATGTGAAAATTGTAATGTAAATAGATTATGGAATGAAGGGTAAGCAAAGATTAAGCATTTATATATAAAGGGGTGTAATGTAATCCACTCAGGCAAAGTTGTGTTGCTCTTAGTAATGAACCTAAGCAGTCTGAGTCCAGCATGTAATTCTGTTTTAAACCAGACAGGATATAGTAACATGACTCAATAGCTTGACTTTTTTAACATTGTGCTTTTGCATACTAAACTAATACATAGATCTCCTGGCTAATTTACTCTACAGTACATGTATTACTTATTTTATTACATGCATTTCATGTGCAAGTTTAATTATTTAAATTATTTCTGGTTGTCAAACATTTTCAGGTGACGAGGCTAATTATCCAGCCAAAAATAAAGATACACATAAAAACCGCCATTTCTAATATTTTTTCAGTACAAATACAAAGTGCATGGATATGACTATTTGTATTTTCTGTGATTATGATAAAATGTATGTTTCATAGTCATGAACATTGACTCTGGTGTCTTCCCAGATTTTTCACCTTGAGGCATCATTGGTAAATACTTCCACAAAATAATCATTAAGTGACCTGGATTTTAATGCTTGTTTCTCTTACTTCCGATACAGCAATGTTAGGATTAAATCCCATCTGCTCACCGCATAGAATCTACTCAACCATAATAATTTTTCCATTCTAGCCATTACATCCTTAGCTTCTTCCAGCTCCCCTCAGGCTGATAAATGTGTGTGTGTGTGTGTGTGTGTGTGTGTGTGTGTGTGTGTGTGTGTGTGTGTGTGTGTGTGTGTACAGATATATAGAGAGATGGATAGATAGATGCCTCCAACCTTGTTCATAATCCCTTACAATATCTGTGGATGCCACATTTGTGGCACTAATAACCCTCCATATATCACATACAAACTGAGATTTCTTAAGTGTCTCTGTTTTCCGCCATTCAAATTGAGATTCCTTAAGTATCTCTGTTCTTTTTTCTTTTATTGAATTGCTGATCCCAAGTTTTATTAACCCCAGACGTTCTGCTTTATATCTGCATTGTTCCTGATTTGTGGGACTGTTCTATGAACTAGTAGATGTTCTTCATATCAGTCACTGCTGTAATAGCTGTATGGGTTATAGCCTGCATAGCATAACAGCTGACCAGCTTCCAATGCTTCATGACATGTTCTGCCCACTCAAACCATAAGTCAGCTGAGGCTGAGCTGACTAAAAAGATAGGTTTGGGTGCCACACCCTTCATAGCTTTCCTGCCACTAAAGAGTACACTCCTCTGAGGCTTTTGAGGATGGATGGTTGCCTTGTGCTCATCCTTTGACAGGAAGATAAAGTCCCTGTTATAAAAATTGTTTATTAATGCTTTCTTGTTTTAATGGACTGTGACAAGACTGTATTGTACTTTTACATGAGAATGCTTTTTTCCTGACAGTTAAAAAGTTGTTTATAGTATTTGATAAACATTTGTCTATGAAGAATTTTACTTTGGGGGTTGGCTAAGTGCTTTAAAATGATTTTAGTGTGCTCCTGTGTGAAAAAAATGATTTGGCTTTTGCTGCTTGTTCTGTCTGGGGAAATAGGCTTCATTTTCAGCTTGACAATGGAACAAACTGTCAGTCCTACTGTAGGTCCTTCTTTTAGCCACAAAAGAAAAACTTAACCGAAGAGCCTTTGCCAAGACAGCAGGCTAGCAATTTGTCTCAGCTGCAGGTGGGTGAGGGTGACTGCTGTGGCCATTTCCTGTTCCTCTGACCATTCATCTTTTACCCTAGATCCCTCTCATGTAGCACATACAGCCACTGTGGACTGGGGGATAGCAACATTTTCTGCAGCTGTTGGGGCCCCTTCAGTGAGCAAGGGTCAGCCACTCTTGTAGATACTGGGAAAGGGAAGAGGGAAGCCTTCCCTGATCTGTCAGAATATTATGCCCAACCCTGGGAAGTTGCTACTGCCATTTATAACACTTTTGGCCATTTTTTTCCTGTCAAGAAGAAACAAAGAACTAAAAATGCATCTACTCCTCCTCAAATTTCCTTAAACAGGAGTATTTTTTGCTGGGTCTGGCTCAGTGAATATTCAGGTTATTGATCCTTCTTATTCAGTGTTTTCTGGTAAAAGAAGGAGTTATACTGCTTTTCCTGAAGAGGTTCAAGATTCTGAATCTGGACAGGAAGATGAAGGGTCAGATACAGGGTTTTCTCCTCAGTTTACTGGTTCAGACTCAGAGGAAAGGTCAGCTTCTGATTCTTCCTTTGGGGGATCACATCTCTTAGAGACTATTTCCAGAATGTGTCAGTGTTTTCAATGGGAGTGGTTTCTCAGTCCCTCAGAACATTTTATGAGCTGTTACAGAAGGAATTCCCTGAACCTTCACCAATTCCTCCAGTTATATCAGCTTTGCGGGATGTGTGTGTCTCTGCCTGTAATTTTCCTGATAACTAGCCTACTGCCCCTAAATAGGCAGATAAAATGTATAACATTCCTCAGTCTTTTTACGTTTTTATATACTCTTCCCAAACCTGATCCTGCAGCTATAGCTTTAGTTAATTCTACTGTTGCTAAACAGTTAATTAATTCCTGCCCTGCTCTTTCTGGTAAGGATGGGAAGATTCTTGGTGGTATGTGAAAATAGTGTATGTTTCTGTAACCTTAATTTTCAAAATTTTGAATAATCAGGCTCAAATGCTAATGCTTGTTCTGAATAATTGTGAAAGTATGAGAAATGTTTGATCTGTCTGCAGTTTCTTCTTATAAGGAAACATTTGGTTTACATTAGTTAGTTTCTTATATTGTACTAGTCACTGCTTTCTGTCACTGTGACTTGGTTGATGCTTCTTCCAGGACTATAGCCTCTAGTACTATTTTGAGGAGGTTTGCTGGCTGCATTCTCAGAACCTCCCAGATGATGTGAAAAATAAGATTTTGTTTTCTGTTTTGGATAGAAATTCACTTTTTGGTTCTTTTGCTGCAGATGTGATCAAAAAGCATGATGAAAGGGGTAAGCTAAATCAGCAATCTCTAAGATTTTTCTGCCCTCCTTTTTCAGATTTTCTAAGGGATTCACTAATTCCTCATCCAATTTTGGCAAAATGACAAGTGAGTTCCAAAGAGAATTCGGGACTCTTCCCCCCCAAAACCAAGCACAATCCAGCAAGTCAGTTTGACTATTTAAGGGACCTTGTTCCCTCCTCCCACCCTTGCAGCCCCTTTTCCCTTCCAGAAATTCTGAATCCCCACATTTTTCTCTGGAAATAGCTACAGACAAATGGGTTCTGAAGATCATTCAACAAGGTTACCGATGGCAATGAGAAAAAACTCCTCCTTATCATCCACCAGACTAGGCTGTTTTATTTCCACCTGACCTACATCACGTGCTATTCCCAAGTTGGGAACGTTTTTTATTCAAGGATAGATGCTTGGGGACCAGTTCTGGATGCTTCTTTATTTCATTGACTTGTGATAGTGCCTAAGTCCAAAATGACATCACTTCATAATCTGTTTCCTCTTCTTCCTCTTTCAAGTTTCTTTAACACTGTGTTTAAAAAGATGCTCATCATCACATTCTTTTTCATCTAGACTTCAGACTTTACTTAAAGTTGTGTGTTTCTAGATCACATTATCAGTCCTCTGTCTTGCCCTTTGGACTATCCATTGCACAAAGAGTGTTAACAAAGTCTGTAGTTCCAGTTATAGCTCCTTGCAAGCTACAGGGTATTCACGTTTCCATATTTAGACAATTTGCTTATCTTTGAAGAGTCTTTTTCAAAGTGCAAGAAATCTCTCACTTGGGAGAGAGATCTCGTACACACTGTCCTACACAAGCTGGGATTCCAAGAGAACATTTAAAAGTCCTTTTCGACTCTTTCACACAGGACAGTGTTCCTGGGGTGTCAGCTAGACACCTCAGTTCAAAGAGCTTTTCTTCCACAGGAAAAAATAGATTTATTTCCAGATCTATTGATAATGTTTTCTACTCAGACTTTGATCACTGTGAGGCAATACTTCAGGAGTTGGAGTCTCATGGCATCTATGATTCTCATGATAACCCTGGGCAAGACTCCACCTGAGAGAGATACAATGTATCTAAAGTCATTTTTTCACAGCATCAACATCCTTTACCTTTTCAAATCCCAATTCTGGGATTTGTCAGAAGAGAAATTATTTGTTAGAGACAGAATGTATCCCAAAATTTGGATGTCCCCTTTTCCCTCACTGTTCCAAAATTATCAGTCATCACAGATGCTTTGGACTTTGCTTGTGGAGCAGTTTCAGGAGGGATAATATTGCAAGGTATGTGGGACACCTAGGACAGATGCAAGGACATAAATATTAAAAAGATGCTTGCTCTGATTTATTTTTATTTTATTTATTTATTTTACATTTGTTAACCGGGATGGTTCAACTGGACACAGGTCCATTTTCAACACAGGCCCTGGTAGAAAAGCTCCACATTAAGTAACATTTTACACAATATGTTAAAATACAGTATACAGACAATTTTCAAACAATATGTTCAAATACAGTATACAGCCGAAGACATAACAAGACCTATATATACAGGAAAAAATAGTTACACATGGTTGATAACAGAATAAGCATACAAATTCAGTCAGCATTAGGAGAAGACCTAGACTGTAATATATATTACAGTAGGTATATTAGGAAGTGAGGTATATAAGTGGAATAACTTGAGGGCTTATGTAATACTTGGGCATAGCCATTTATTCTTTAAGTGTGTTCTAAGTGAGTTTTTAAAGTGAGAAGAGGTAGGGGCAGAAATCAGAGCAGGAGGGAGATTATTGCAGGTTCTAGCTATGGAGTAGGAGAACAGTGCTTTTCCTGCAGTATTGTTAGCCCTAGAGATACAGAGGAGGGGGGTTTGTTGGAACATCGGAGAGGACGATTTGTATTATAATGGGTGAGAAGTTGGCCTAGTGCAGCGTTTTTTTTCTGGACATGTTACCACATTGTAGGCAATGACTAATTGGTGATAGGTTAGTAGCTGGGGAAGTTCCAGCCATTGAAGTTCCCATAGAGCCTGGCAATGGTGGGTTCTAAAGGTGGAGTTATTTGCAAACTTGGCGATTTTATTATAACATGATTCGAGTCTGGCAAGGTCAAGTTTTCTAAGCTGGGTAAGAATTGGAGCAGCATACATTAGGGTAGACCAGAGGTGAGTTTGTGCTAGGGTAATCCATGCTTGTTTCAAGAGGGATTTCCTGTGCCTATATAGTGTTCCCATTTTTTTATGGACTTTTTTGATAGTTTGTGAAATGTGGACGTTGAAGTGTAGATTTTTATCAATTTCAACACCTAGGAGTTTGGTATGGTCAGAGGGAGAGATAATAGTGCCATTTTTAGAGGAGATAGTGAAGGACAGAGGGGTGGAAATGGTTTAGTTGGGGGTGAAAAGTAGTAATTTGGTTTTATTAGGTTCATAGGTAGGTACTAGGCTATTGGCCCTAGGGCCTATATAAGCCTAGCCAAAAAGGTATCCTGGCTTTTGCCACCCAAGAAAATTATTTTCATGTGCCCCTGTCAAGCAGAGCCCCAGAGGTGATCCCCAGGGTGAATTTCCTATTTCCCATCCAATCATCAAGATTTTTCTTGAAGAGTGCTAATGAGGAGCTTTGTTTGCTATAGATAGGTAGTTTGTTCCAGAGTATGGGAAGTCTCTGAGGCAGGAATCTATCCCTCCAGTATGTTCTGTTTATTGTGGTGACAAGGTTTAGGTCCCTAGAGCATGTAGCTCAGAGGGATTGGGATTTCTCTAAGTGGAGCATGTCCAACAGCTCTGGGTTTGACATAGCTTTGTATGTTAGCCAGAGATCGCCTCTGAGTAGGCGATATGCGACAGAGTAAAGCTGGAGTTTTTTGAGATGGTCTGCATAGGGCATCTGTTTGAGGCTGGTAATCCTCTTTTTGAGGTATTTCTGCAGCCTTTCCAGTTGTTGTAAATGTCTTGTGAGGTACATACCAAAAGAAGCGTTGTACTCTATAATTAGTCTAATTAGTGATGAGTAGAGGGGAACAATGACCTCTTTTTTCTTGGTTGAGAAACCTTTTGTGATGAGGTGTGCCATGTAGAAGGATTTTCTGACTACTGTGACAATGTCATTATCAAAGGAGAGACTACAGTCCACCTGTGTCCCAAGGTCTCTTATCACACTTTTGGTGTTAAGTAGACTACCACCTAGGTGGTAGCTCATGGGTACAGAGTTTTTACCAAAGGGGATGACAGTGCACTGTTTGGCATAGAGCCTGAGGCCATGGCTTTGACACCAGTCATCTGTCTCAGTGAGGCCCTTTTGAAGGATGTCTACATCGTTAGGAGTTTCAATTATGGCTCCTAGTTTGCAGTCATCTGCGAACTTCATTAGCCAAAGACCTTCTGTGTTAGCCTGCACTTCAGAAACGTAGATACCAAATGGGAGAGGACCCAGGACTGAACCCTGTGGTACTCCACTTGTCACTGATCTGAATTCGGATTTGGAGTCTGCTACTTTCACAGTGTGGGTTCTGTCAATGAGCCAGTTGGCAACCCATCTTGTGACATAGGGATTTATGCCTAGTTTAGTGAGATTATCTATAATTCTAGAGTGGGGGATGGTGTCAAAAGCCTTGGCAAGATCTAGATAGGCTGTGTGAACCACCTTACCCTCATCTATGGCTTTGGTGCCTAGTTCAAAGAAGTCTATCAGGTTTAGGAGACATGATCTGCCTTTTACAAACCCGAACTAGGTGGGGTCCAGAGTTTGGAGATTACCAATGTCTTCATTTATAAGTTCCATGATGATAGGTTCCATGGCCTTGGAGACCAGGCTTGTTAGGCTAATGAGGCAGTAGTTCCCAGGGTCTGTGGTGGCTCCCCCTTTGTGGAGTGGGATAACCGTTGCTTTACGCCATTCAGTGGGCACAAACCCTGAGGTGAGGCTATGATTGAACATGGTGCTTAGGTGGGGTGCCAGTTCATTCTGTAGTTCATGTAGAACGCAGCCTGGGATGTTGTCAAGTCCCATGGATGCTATGTTCTTGGCTTTGGAGAGTGTGTTTTTTACCTGTGTAGCCATGATTACAGGAACTTTGCATTCTTCTGGTATAAAGATGGGCCCTTTAGGGGGTGAGAGAGGGGTAAAGTTAGCACTGAACCTATCTGCCAGGATGTTGGCAATATCAGTTGGTTCTGTATATTTAATGCTATTGTGCTGTAACTCAGAGCAGATCTGAGTGTTGCCATTGAGATTTTTGTCATAGCTATAGAATGCTTTGTGGTTGTCTTTAGAATCAGTGGAGATTTTGTTTTCATAACTAGCTTTGGAGGATTTTATGAAGGATCTTAGCTTCTTACTGAGGCTGACCAGGGAGTTCCTCCAATCATGGGATTTTACTCGTTTTTGCAACAGTTTCTTTCTTCTGTTGTAGAGTTTGTTTATGGCAGGGGACCACCAGATTGACTTCCTTTTTTTGGAGGATAGCATCTTGGTTCTGTTAGGGATAACACGATCCATGCACTCGTGTAAGTGCTTATAAAGTGCATTTGTGTAGGATTCAGCAGTCATACCTATATTGTCCATTTGCATGGGTGTCGTGAAGTTTGCCACTTCTGTCTTAAGAAGCGTGAAGTTGGCTTTGGAGAATTTTTTTACGGTGGTTTCCCTAATGGGGGGTGGGGGCGGGATGTGGATGTCTAGGGTGATTAGCTTAAGGTCAGATCTGACCAATGAGGAATTGACCTCTGGTGTGGAACACCAGTTACCCATATTGGTAATGACCAGGTCTAGGATACTGCAGCCCCTGGTGGGTGTGTGGATAAGTTGATCCAAGGAGTTGGAATTTATGAATTCCAGAAAATGTTGAGCAAAAGAGTTGGTACATGAGTAGTTTTCCCAATTAATGGTGGGGTAGTTGAAATCCCCTATTATGAGGGTGTTGGGTTGTACCCTAATATTTTCCAGTGTATCAAGAAATGAGGAGTGAGAATCCTGGGGCATGGTGGGGGATCTGTAGCAAGTTATAATTTGGATTGTGGTCTTGCCCGAGTTAGTTGCACTTGGATAATCTCAGATGCATTATGCTGAGCAACTAGCCTGGAGGTGTGGATATCCTTAATGAATATGGACACGGCCCCGCCTTTAGTGTTTCGGTTCAGGTTAGGTGGCCGAAAGGTGTGGTATCAATTATAGCCTGGTAATGCAGGGGTGCTCTCTAGAGCCTTGAACCAGGTCTCTGTCACTTCACAGATGTCGATGTTCTCCATTTTAAGAAGTGCCTTGAGTGAATGCATTTTAAGGTTTAGACTTCTAGCATTGAGTAGCATTAACCTCAGATTTTGCTTGCTTGTACCTGTTACGGTGTTGAATTTGTCATTTGAACCTTGCCTAAAAAAGCACTATAGGGGTGGCAAGAGCCTTAGCCAGTATCCAGAATCCCAAGGGCGACTGGTGCAGGCCATCTCTGGCAAAGCATTGTGGTCTGTTGATCATGTCATCCCAGGCAGACAGATGCTGGATCCCCTTAAAATGACACCAGAAGCTTAGCCAATTGTTGAAGTCAATCATTTTGTCGTTGTACTGTGGTATCATTCTGGGTGATGGCAGGATGCTACTCAGGGCTAGGGTCATACTTGCCTGTCTCTTTTCATGTAGTCGAGGGAGGTACGTCTCAGGTCATTCACACCAACATGGACAATGACAGTCATATTTGTACTTGTGTGGAGTGACCTGAGTGCATGCGTTATGTGGCAGATCCTGGCACCCGACAGGCAGCTGACAGTAACTTTCTCCTTGTTTAGCCTGGTGAGTGAAACATCAGTGAGCCTGACTATAGAGTCACCTATGACTAGAGTGTTGGGTAAGTTGTTATGCCTTATGGGCTGTGGTTGAGTGGCACACTGAGTTTCTGGGCTATGTGTCATTTGGGTTGTGTTGGGGGGGGTGGAGGTTGCTTGCACTTCTGCTTTGGAGGTCTCTGTTGCTTGAGCAGATTTTTATTGAGAGTCTCCACGAATGTAGGTGTGTGTTTTATGTTTCTATGTGTCTGTTTTGATGGTGTAAGTTTTGAGGGACTATGTGACGAGTGTGGTGTGGTGTAAGTGTTTGCCTTCTTCTCTTGACTGTCTAGTCCAGTCTTGGGTGAAAAGAGCTTTGCTTCCAGTTTGGCTATATAAGTGCATCTTTCACAGGTTGTAGTGTTGGGTGGTAGGAGGAGAGGGTTGTCTCTGTACATGAGGTAATTGCTGCATTGCCCCAAGATGCCCAGATTCATCAGGTAGACAGGAGAAAACACCGGCAGCTGACCCCAAGACATGCCTGGACAGGTGCTTATTTATTAAGTACTAAAAACTGTTTTCCTCTAGACAAGTGAGGAAAGTTGAGTGCTGTAGTAATTTGTAGCTTATTTAGTGCTTACAATGAGTTCTGTACAAGTGCTGAGCTCAAAGAAACAGATTTGAGTGCTAAAACTAAAAAACTGGCTAGCTTTAAGGGAAAATTTAAAGAGCAGACTTTATGGCGCCGGGAATATTTTAACCCTAGCTAAGCAGCGAAGCATAAAGTGTATTTTTTTTATATAACAGTAGCAAATTACCAAACTGATTTAAACAAATTAACCAATTAACCAATGAAAAGCTAAAAACTGAGCCCCATTGCAGCAGTCTTCAATCAGACAAGTTCCAACTGCACACTCCCCCCACTAGGGTGCAGGGGAACCTTCTCCAAAAAAGGTGGCCTGGATTAGTGCTCCAGTTATATAACCAAAGCTAGATTCAGCAGGTCTGAATTTACTCTATGCTAGAGCAAACAAGGCATACCAATTTCAGAAAGAAACAGCTCAAATAAGCAGGCACAATAAGCCTTTAACCAGAAACTCAAGCTCAGAAGGGCAGAATCTACCCTCTCCTCCCACAAGAGTGCAGACCATGCCTTCTTAATGTAAAATAACTGACCTGAAGCCCAAGTGCTTAAACCAGAACTAATACACTTTTAGAATAACAAACACTAAGCCTTCAATCAGCAACTCCCAACTTAGAAGGATGTAAGCTACCTGTCCTGCCACAACAGTGCAGACCACAAACCTTCTTAATGCAGAACAACTGGTCTGAAGCCCAAGTGCTTCAACCAAAGGCTTAGAATAACAGTTGCAATTTAATCAGGCTACTAACAAGCAATAATAAATGCAGCAGAATAAATGCAATTAAGTACTTTAAGAACAAACAGCAAAAGCAAAATAAAGTAATAAAGTAGGAAGAAATACAAATACAGTAAAAGCAGATGAATAAAGTGTAATTTCTTTTATATAACAATAGAAAACAAGCAAACTGATTTAAACAAATTGCCCAGTTAACCAGTAAAAAAGCTCAAAATTGTGCCCTGTTCCACCAGTCTTCAATCAGACAAGTTCTAACTGCACACTCCTGCCATTAGGGTGCAGGAGAACCTTCTCCAAAAAAGATGGCCTGGATTAGTGCTCAAGTTATACAAACAAAGCTAGATTCAGGAAGTCTGAATCTAGTCTATGCTACAGCAAACAAGGCGCACCAATTTCAGAAAGAATTAGGCTTTAGAATAAGTTAGATCTGAGTGATCCAACTTTCCACAGAGCTAAAGGATTCCTGGGTGAGTTATTGTAGGGTGGGAAGTAATGGAGGTGAACAGATAAGAGCTGAATTGTCAGCATATTGTATAAGTAAAGCATGCTGTGTGATGGTATGGAGATTATTGGTAAATATGGAGAAAAGAAGTAGGCCTAATATGGAGCCTTATCAAGGCACTCAACTCTCTGAATCTTCTTTGGAACTCAGGATCTCTTCAAGTTGTTTCAGACAATACCATAGTCATCTGGTACATAAACAAGCAAAGGGGAACCAGGTTATACCCCTTTTGCAGACTAGTCATGTGAGCTTGGGATATAGCTTCACAACACAGTCTCACTGTATATGCATCATTCTTTCCATCAGAGCAATATTGCTTGGCAGACAAGCTGAGCAGGACAGGGCAGACCCTGACGTATGCAAACTAGGTAAGGGGGGTCTTCCAAGATTTTATCCCTCTGTAGGGAGTTCCTCAAGTAGACCCATTTGCCTCCTCTCTAAACAATCAGCTGGCAAGATTCTGCTCCAGGACGCCATGAAAGAAGGCCTGGAAGACATATGACTTTTCTTTTCATTGGACATAAATTTTCCTGTATGCTGTTTCACCCTTTCTGCAGATATCTAGGGTATTTCGAAAGATTCAGAAGGAATCTGCCAAGATCATTGTGATCACTCCCTTTCTGGCCCAGACAACGGTGATTCTCCCTTATTTTGGAAATGGCTAAGGGCAATTACCACAGGATTCCTCACATAATGGATCTACTTATGCAAAAACAGTGGTGTTTGTTACACCCCGATCAACTTCATCTGACTTGATTTCCTTTAAGCACCTATTTTCCAAGGATGTGCAACAGGTACTAATGGAGGCAAGAAAGCCTTCCCCTAGAAAATCATAAGTTAACAAAGGGAAAAGGTTTTCTAGTCGGTGCCAACAACATAACCAGCACCCATTCAGGGGTAGCTGTTCTCTGGTTTTACAATATTTGTGTGAGTTATTTTCCTATGACCTTTCTTACTCCTCCATCAAGTTTCATTTATCAGCCATTTCAGCATGTATGCCCTCTTTCAGGGTGTTCTCATGTCAAAATATTTTTGAAAGGGGTATTGAGAGGTCTTCAAGAAAACTAGTGGCCCCCTCTTGGAATCTTAATTTTGAGTGAGAGAAGCATAACAGTTTTTTTATTTGAACCAGCTAATCTGTCTAACTTAACGTTCTTAAAATGGAAATCCTCTGCAAAACGTTTATCTGAGTCACAAGTTCTTATGGTGAGTCAGCCATATCTTATTTTCTGCAGAGACAGGGTTTCCTTGAGAATTAAAGTTTCTTTTATGCCTAAAGTGGCATTTGAGTTTACATTAAGCCAAACTATCCATTCCTCCATTTTCTTTACTAATCCTAAAAATGAGGGAGAAAGGAGACGTCGTACCTTGGATATCCACTGATAAATCAGGTACTATCTTGACAGAAATAAATCTTTCAGATCTTTGGATCTGTTTTTTTTATTTCTTGTGAAGGTAAGAAGAAGGGATCAACTGTATCAGTGCAGACTATTTCCAAATGGTTGTCTAAGGCAACCTTTTGTTATACTCACGACATCAAAATTATTCCAGGCAGGTTCAAGGCCCACTATACCAGGACACTGGCTTCATCTTTGGCTTTATGGAAAGGGGTGGATTCTAGAATCATTCTAGAAGCAGCACCTTGATCCTCTGTAGAAATGTTTACAAGAAATGACATGCTTGATTCTTTCTCTACGTCTAAATCAGGCTTTGCTGGGACCATTCGCCAGGGGTTTCTGGACCCTTCCACCTCCCAAAAATTGTAACCTATGGTAATCTACCCATATAGCATATGCTACTGCAGCAGAGAATGTTTGAATTATCATTGTTGCAGTAGCTGCTCTCTCCATCCCCTTGTTTTTTGGTGTGGTGTTTATGCCAGGATGTGGACTTTTATTTCTGCTGCTCCTAGCATTGTCCTTTCAGGGCTCAGCCTCTTACTCTTTGTTGGCATGAAAGCTTTGAACGGCTTGGAACCCAAACCTATCTTTTTAGTCAGCTCAGCTTAAGATGACTAATCATTTGGTTGGGTGGAAGGTGCCCTGAAACCTTGGAAGGCTGGCCAGCTGTTATATCCTATACAGGATATAACTCATATAGCTTAAGCTACTGCAGCAGTGATCATTCAAATATCTACTGTTATGGTAAGCTTATTTACTCAACTGAACTTTTATTCCCTGAAGCCCTAAGCTGAATGATACTGTTATAAAATCATTGCTTGTTCCACCTAATGGTTATCCCATCAGATATGACTGGCTTCTTTATTCTCAGGACCAAGTCAAGGAACGCAGGTAATTCCCCCTCCTATTGAGGCTCTTATTAACCAATCTAGGCAGCAATCTACCCTTTTCCAGAAAGATTTGTGGTCTCTGTCCACCCTTAAATTTGAAATGCTCCCGTTTTCCATATGAAAACTGACATAATCAATAACAGGTAGCGTTTTCATCCTACCTGATCTACATACCCTCCAATCCAGTCTTTCACAGCATTGTTGCTATGTTTTTTGTTAGTCTGACCAGAACATTGATTTCATCCTAATCATCATCTCCTGTTTCATCCATAAGATCTAGAACATTGTCCCTAATTTATGGTGTAACTCACCCACATTTTTAGCAAAACATATGCATGTAAGCCACCCTATACCTTTGTAACACCACATCTCACTCTTTGGTTTTATTGTGTCATGTTTCTGTGAGCAGTATAATATCAACCTTCATGCAAATAACAAAGCAAATGAGAACTTTGTTAATTCCTGGTATTCCTGGCATTCATTAAAAACAGTCTCCACTCATCTCTTCTTACCCTCATCCATCCACCCAGTGTTGTTTTCCCAAATACCCCTTTTTCTTCTACTGCACTTTGCATTGTTAGTGTATGGATGTGACATATGACTGGTTTAGGCCTCACCTGGTTTAGGTCTCACTGCTCTGCCTAATGGTTAAGCCACAGTGAAAATGATTTAGTCCTACAGTTTTGTTTAAATCTGCACTCATAACAGTTTGACTGATGCAACTGGCCTTTGGCTTACAGAGCTGAGCCCTCCAAGATTGTCTTCTCTGTTCCTAGCACCCCAAACCCTTTTCCTCAGGTTTACTGGGATTAATCATATCTCACTTAGTCAAAATGCAGTTGATGTCTGCCAAAACATTGCAGACCCACTTTTCATTACAAACTCATCTAACTACTCATAAAACACAGCTCTGCTCATGTATCACAATGCTGTTTTTGAAGGGGACAAGCCTCCTTGCGCTCCCTAATTTGAAGCCAAGGCCCACATCCCTGCTGTCTATATACGCTAATTTTGAGGTCACAAAAACATAGCGAAAAGAAAAAGATGTAAAATACAACTCAACTTTTCCATCCTCTCCTTTTCCAGAGACCAAAAACCAAAACCCAGCATCTGTGGCGTGTTTATATCATGCTATCGAAAGATGAAAATAGCAAATCCTATTTCATCGAACCTAAAATATCTAAACCACATAATCTCGAACATTTCCTTGGGAAAAAATTCGTTATTCTGAAACACATTAACATAATACAAGCACACCTAAAAAACTTTAATCCACACACATACACTTATAATCCTACAACTAACCCTACACTAAACTGTACATACACTACTATCTATCCACTTACCTTAACCCAAACCCTAACCCTAAGGTCCGTCACTATCGCACACTCACCTAACCCACGCCCTAACCCTAAGTCACTTAACCCGCCCCTAACCCTAATTCACCTAACCCACTCCCTAACCCTAACTCACCTAACATGTGCCCTAACCCTAACTCACCTAACTCGCGCCCTAACCCTAACGACCACACAATCGCACACTTACCTGAACCCGACCTGTAACTTTCCACCACAGCGCTGAAAATAGTGAAACCACAGAACCGGCCAACTGAATTCTTTCCCTTGGAAAGAATTCAGTGTTCTGCAGCTTCGCTATTTTTAGCGTTCGCTCAAAACATGTCGATATTAGAACATTTGAAGTTTTAAAACTTTGATGTTCTGATATAGACCCTTTGTGGCTATTTGTGTATTAATGGTGTTGAAACAAAAACTTCAGATATTCTAGCTGAGATTATTGCTACTAAAGGCAGCAAAGTAAATGTCAGTGTTTCCCCTCTTTTCCCAGAACCATGAAATGAGACAGGTGCTGAATTCTCAAAGCCTGTCCTTTCTCATCCTGGTCTGTCAAGGTTGTTCAGTACCCTTGGCTATCCAAAGTAATGATTGTAGTTTTTTCACTGACAAGTCATTAGTAACTAATTAAATGGCCACATGTGGATCTCCCCTGTTCTACTTCACATTGGCTAGAAAAGGATCCTTATGTTTGTATGCTTTTTGTCCCCTGCTACCTGCCGAACATATGCGTTTCACTATCATTCAATCATTCATTCCTCATAGGGTCAAAGCCAATCATGAAAGCTGTCATTCACACAGTTATCAGTGTTTTTGTCTCTTAGGCAGTGACTCCCATGGGTGCCCACAGCACTGCAAAGGCCTACTGTGCCCTCCCCTGCTTGTGGCTGCTTCCATCCATATGTAAATGAGGACTGCACATCACTGGCTTAATAAGCCAAGACAATTTTTGGTTATGGTTATTTTCCTAACAGCCCCTGCTTGCATTTAGAGAAACAACCAGAGGATTACCAGTCCCCCCATCCCAACCCTAAGAAGGTGAGGTAGTATTTCCACTTGCTCATACCCCCAACCCAGGCCACTAACTGAACTTATGTCATCTGAGTCATTCTTTGGCCTTTATCCCTCCATGACACAGAGTTTGGACAGAAAAGGACCTTCATGGTGCTGTTTCCATCATTCAGAAAAAAAAATGAAGTAAGAGTAGATGAACTGTTGAAAATATGTCAAGTATGTGATTAAACCACAGGCATGAATTTCATTCCACCCAAACTAAAATATGAATTAAACACCCATACATTTTGTAAACCGTGAAAAGTATAAAGTTTGTGACATATTTAGTAAAACTGAGGCCATTATCAGACATAGGTTCATAGATTAGTACTAGGCTAACTGCCCTTGTGAGCCATTTTAAGCCTAGCCAATTATCCCTTGTGAGACTCAAACCCTGCACCTTGTGTTTGTAAGGCAAACACCTTGACCATTAGGCCACCCACCAACCCATTATTATGCCCATATCTTTTCAAGGGAGCATCATAATGACACAAATGACGCATCATTTTGAAGCTGACATTGAGCCACACAACTTGTACACTGATATGCAGACTCTGTCTGTTACAGGCGATGAAATATTATGGTTTGTTTATTTATCAGTTATGAGAAATGTAATATTAATCATATTTCTGTGAATATCTCTGAATGGAGCATCACACGTTAATGGTTAAGGTATCGTTTTAAAGTTGACATTCATACAAACAAATTAATTACACATTGTATGGGTCTGCATTGTACATTCACCGAGATATTGTGATTTGCTGTGCCAAAAAGGTAAAAAATATGCACAATATCAGCATTCTTTGGCAAATATTTAATAATGACTTACATACACACTACCAACATTTACACTGTTGGAAAGGTCGGCACATGAAATATGTGTATTCAATCAGACAGGCACACATATCATAACTTATAAATGCTGAGGCACATGGGAGTATCCCACCCTCTTAAACTGATTGTTCTCACTCTAAGATTAATACATCGTTGGAGTTAGAATACTTATTAGAGTAGATGGGGTGTTCTCCTCCCTCGTCAGCATGCTTTAGACATCTGGCAGATTGCATGTATGTGCATTTATCACACATTCGGCTCTTGTCCTCCAGGTTCCACATTTGAATATAGTGCCATGGTAACATAGTCATAGTTTCTAGCAAACTGATCTTTGACTGTCATGTTTTGTGGAATATGCATTCGGACGTAGCACATTTCACCAAGCAATATGAATTTTGAAAACCAAGTGATTTCAATTAGAAACACCATGAGATGAAAAGCATTAACATTACCTCTTTAAGAGTGGAGGAAATTAAACATGCTGTACAGATGTATGTTAAAAATAACATTACATAATTCCTTGATGATGTTAGCTATTCCTGTTAAGCAGTGGACCGAAAATGGCATTATGGGTTATAATATAGGAGTGAAGACAGCAGGTAGCAAAGTACATTTCATTGTGACAGCAATTACTTTATGAACTATAACAGAATAGAAGAAAATATGACCGTTCCTGTAATTTCTTTTTCCTAGAATAATAAAATTTCTTGTTGCCAAGAGAAAGTTTAAGGAAACCCTGCGGCCATATGATGTGAAGGATGTGATTGAACAATATTCAGCAGGACATCTGGATATGCTGTGCAGAATCAAAAGCCTTCAGACGCGGTAAGTATTAAAACCCTATGGAACAATAAAGTATATATGACTCATTCTGAGGCAGTCTGAAAAACTAAACCCATTACCAGTACAGACTGACACCAGTGGGCTGGCATTCGAATACTGACAACTTGTTCACCCAGCTCAATAATTATGAAGACCCACTTTTCTCTTTCAATCTCTCTAATAGTACTGCTTCAGTACTGCTCCTAAATGCAGGGTTGTTGCAGAAGAAAAGAAAATATATCTTGTTTTTATTTATTTTATCCAACTTTAGATTTGTAATCACTTCCTAGACTATACGCACGCAGTAAACAAAACAGAAAGTTGATATTACTTAAGAAGGTATCATTTTTTTCTTTTTCTTCCCTTACTAACATGCAACATGCTGCAAGTTTAAAACATAGCCAACTATACAGTAAAAAATAAAGAATTCAATCCTGTGTAGTGTAATTGCAAGAGTGAAAAAAATAACAAAAGACTACACAGTTTACTTGGTATGTTCTTTTGAGAAGCTAGTGGCAGTATCATCTTTTTTTAAAAGCAGATGAACCATGCAACCAGTAAAAAGGGTAGACTTTTCCCCTATTATAGTTATCATAGTTTTCCAAAGACTGTAATAAGTTAGTGCGCTATACTACCTGTGAGTATCTGTGGAACTAATTCCTGGATTATGTCAGTCGCTAGCTTATTTTCTTATTGTCAAGAAGAAGTATGGAAGTACAAAGTAAAATGTGGGGTCATGTAAAGCACAAATAAATTAATATGTATCATCATAACATTCGCCAAAAACACAGCCTCTGCTAATTACCACATCAACGGCAACCCCCTAAACACACAACCTGTGGTGAGAGACCTGGGTATTCAGGTTGATAACAATCTCATATTCAACCGTCATGTAACAGCAGTGGTCATAGAAGCCTTTTACTTGGTACATCTCATAAGTAAAGGGATTCCATCCAGAAAAAAGGAGGTTATTACCTCTCTATACTCATCCCTTATTAAAACAATAATTGAGTATAATGCTCCATTTGGTATGTACCTCTCCAAACATCTGCACCAATTGGAAAGGCCACAGAAATACCTCACAAAGGGAATCCATGGCCTCCAACACCTGTCCCATGCAGACAGGCTCACATCACTATCACTCTACTCTGTATCGTACAGATTGCTCAAAGGTGATCTGTGTCTTGCCTACAAGACAAACTCAGACCCTGCCCTACTAGAGATGCTCCATATCTGTAAGTCTAACCCCTCTACACTAACTGCTCAAAAGTCCTGAATCTAATATGTGACATCAACACACCTGCTGGAGAGACAGGTTTGTCTCTCAGGGGCTGCCCCATCTCTGGAATAGACTTCCCATACACATCAAACCTTGCTGACCCTCTTCAAGCTCAACCTTGATGACTGGATGGGAAACCATAAATATGTCCCAGGGGTTCCACCTTTGTCCCTGAATGGCAGGGGTGACAGGTGCTGTCTGAGATTTCTTTTTGGGGATAAATCTTGGCTAGGCTTGTAAGGGCCTCTGGGCCATTAGCCTAGTAACCTCCTATGATCTTATGATCCTATGAATAATGATTTTCTGCATTATTGATCACTGCAGCAGTAATCTTAACTCTATAGATTATATCTGCATAGGCTAACAGCCATCCAGCTTCCAAAGCTAGATGGGTACCTTCATCTTATCCAAACCTTTAGTCAGCTCAAGCTGAGCTCACTAAAATCAGATTTGGACACCAAGCTGTATTATATAATAGGCATCTCAAGTCCGGTTATAACTCAATCAGACACATCCAGTGACAACTAAAAGTCTTTAACATCATGTAGCTAACCCAGTAACTGAAGACCTTCTTTTGCTGAAGGTATATTACTGAACAACCATTATACCTTTTTCCTCATTTTGGAGTAATAAGGTATTTCAGGCAAAGGGTAGCACTGACAGTAGTGAGTGAGGAAAATACAACCCAGACCGCAGAATCCTTTATAAATGCATTCTATGAACACCTTCAGGAATGCATGGATCATGCAATCCCAAATAAAACCAAGACCCAATCCTCCAAAGGCAGGTGTCCTGTCTGGTGGATCCCAGCCATAAACAAACTATACAATAGAAGGAAGAAGCTACTACATGATAGAGCAAAATCCCAAAAAGGGAAGGCATCTCTGATCAGTATTAGCAAAAAACTACGGGCACTCATAAAATCGTCTAAGGCCAGCTTCAAGAGAAAAATTGCACAGGACACTAAGGATAATCACAAGGCTTTCTTTAGTTATGTTAGGAACCTGGGTGGGAATTCCCAGATATGCTCAGAATTAGTCCAAAATGCCAAAAAATACACCGAACCCACAGACATTGCCAACATCCTAGCTGACAGGTTCAGAGCAAACTTCTCCCCCCCCCCCCACCACCAAAAGGGCAAATATCTATCCCAGCAGAGTGCTGCCCCACTGACATCTCAGATGCTCAGGTAAGAGCCGCCCTCTCCAAAGCAAAAAACACAGCATCAATGGGACCAGACGGTGTCCCGGGCTGCATCCTACATGAACTCCAAGAAGAGCTAAACCCAAACATAAAACTACTGTTCAATCTCAGCCTTACTACAGGATATGTGCCCAAAGAGTGGCGTACAGCAACAGTGGTCCCTCTCCATAAAGGTGGTGCCTCAACGGATCCTGGAAACTATTGCCCCATAAGCCTGACTAGCTTGATCTGCAAAGCTATGGAAAGGATCATCATGGACCTCATAAATAAAGATATTGGGGACCTACAGACACTGGATCCTACCCAGTTCGGCTCTGTTAAGGGCAGATCCTGCCTCTTAAACCTGGTCAATTTCTTTGAAACAGTCACCAAGGCCATTGACGAGGGGAAGGTGGTCCACACAGCCTACCTGGACCTCGCAAAAGCCTTTGATACAATACCCCACTCGGGCATTATAGATAAGCTCACCAGCTTAAATATAAACCCCTATGTCACTAGATGTATTTCAAACTGGCTCAAGGACAGAACCCACATGGTTAGAATTGCTGGAGCCATGTCAGACTTCAAAGCAGTTACAAGTGGCGTCCCACAAGGCTCAGTCTTGGGACCTCTCTTGTTCGGTATATATTTCTCGGAGGTACAGGCCAACATGGAAGAACTGTGGCTGACCAAGTTCGCAGATGACTGCAAACTAGGTGCCATAATTGACTCTCCAGCCGACGCAAGCATCCTACAAAAGGGCCGCATAGAAACAGACAACTGGTGCCAGAGCCATGGCCTCAAGCTAAACACCAAAAAGTGTATAGTCATCCCCTTTGGCAAAAACAAAGTGCCCACAAATTACCACATAGGTGGTAATCCATTAAGTACGGAAGAAGTAATTAGGGACCTGGGGACCCAAGTTGATAGCAATCTCTCATTTGAAAACCACATGGCCAAAGTGGTTAGAAAAACATTTTATATAGCCCACGTAATCATGAAGGGATTCACATCTAGATCAAGGGAGGTCATCGTGCCTCTTTACTCATCCCTCATCAGGCCCATAATTGAGTACAATGCCCCTTTTGGGATGTACCTTACCAGACACCTGCAGCAACTGGAAAGACCCCAAAAGTACCTCACCAAGAGGATCAAAGGGCTCAAACAGATGCCATATGCTGCCCTGTTAAAGAAACTCCAGCTCTACTCAGTGGCATACCACCTGCTCAGAGGCTATCTGTGCCTGCCGTATAAAGCCATGTCCAACCCGGAATTAATGGACATGCTGCACCTCAGAAAATCCAAATCCCATCAAGCTACGCGCTTGAGAGACTTGAACCTCATCACTGAAATAAATAGGACATGCTGGAGGGACAGATTCATAACCCAGAGGCTCCCTTCAATCTGGAATAAAATCCCAGTCCAGGTTAGGCAGAGTCCCTCATTGACTCTCTTCAAGAGGAATCTTGATGAGTGGATGGGAGATTGTAGGTTTACCCCGGTTATCACTTCTGTGTCACTGTTAGACAGAGGCACAGTATACTAACCTTGAAAAAGGGCATAGCAAAATTCATTTAAAATGGGCGGCGAAAGCCAAACACACTCTGGCTAGGCTTATAAATGCCCTAGGGCAGATAGCCTAGTATGAACCTATGAAATATTCTTGAATGACTGTGTGACAAAAGGAGGTACTGCCAGCACAGCTAGCTGGAATTTTGTAAATAATTATATGTCATTTGTGGATATCAAACTAATTTATACAAGATACTTGTGTTACAAAAGTATTACAGCTGCATGCCATGTGTATATCAAACTGCTTTGTACAGGTGCTGAAAAGGTATTTGTTAAGTTCTTGTGCTTAAAATGTATCCACAGTGTGCCCTACTGGAAGAGAACAGAAATGTGCATACACTATGTAACTGTTTAAATGTGTATGTTAACAGAGGAAACCTGGGGGTTAACCTCAGTCCAGCAAACTTTAAAAAATATTAGAAATGAAGTCCCTTTATAGGCTAGGTCATAAAGAGGCTACCTTTCAGGTTTCAATGCAGTTAGAGACACAAAGTCTGCACTAAGAAGCTTTCTGTATTGTCTTTGGGGTGAATTAATTGCTATTTTGGAAGCATGAAGGAATGCAATTCTTTTATGACTTCCAGCACCTGTCAAAGGTCTGAGCACATGCCCTTATTTGAGTATTTTTACAGGTAGATGCTAAATACTACCAGCTGCCAGCAATGGGGGCTTGCATGAGAACTAGAAGTCAGCTTGCCAGAAATTATGTCATTCTGCAAGCTATACCAGCAGTAATATTTTAGATATTAGTTTGAGAAATCTCTAAGTGAGACAGAGCATTCTGCATTCTGTCTTGGACCTAACAACAACAATAAGGACCATTCACCACATCTGCCTTGCACCAATTAAGTTGCTAGGGTATAGTAACTCACTTAGATTAAGTCAGGAATATAGTAAAGCTTAGTTTAGATATTATTTTTCTTTATTTGTTTGAGACTGTCCTTCAGGGTTGTTTTAAATATTTCCTGTGTTTTGAGCTCTGATGTCAATGTGAATATATATATCTGTATATATATATATATATATATATATATATATATATATATATATATATATATATATATACTTAGTATTTTCTCTTTCTTTCATTATGTATTATTAAATATATTTAAACCTTTCATTGTGGCTGATCTTTGTAGAATATATTTATGTTTTGAGAGAACTTGCATATTTATTTGGTGACATCAGTGGCAGATATAGGCCTTGGCATGGGCCATCCCCTTTTAAACCACAATACAAATTGGCACCAGAATTGTTTTCTGAAAAAAAAGAATCAAAAATGCTTTTGTTTAAAATGGAAAATGTGCCGCCAAAAAGGCATATTTCTACTTTAAGTACCTTCAAGATAAGTTGGTAGAGATCTGTTGCCACATTTAATGCTATGTTACTCTAATCATCATGCACTCTGTGTCTGTATAAAGGTACACCAGGGGAGTAAAAACCTTGACTGTAAAATGAAGTCAAGCAATATGGCAAACCCCTAACAGGCTACTGTGAAATATAATAAATTAGAAAATAACAGGTGCTTTATCAGTTTTACTGAGAGAGATTCAATGTTAGTTTTTCTATTAAGTATCAGTTTAGTGATACAACATTTTTTGCATCAAACACTTATGTTCTACAAAAAACACTTATGTTCTGAGCAGTACTCTCAAAGTAGCACATAACAACCAATGACAACATACAGCTAGAAACTGACAGTTACTGTCACTATTTACATACATGGCTAGGTTAAAAACTCACTTACCAATATCGGATACTACAACCCAAAACCAAAATGATAAAAAACAGTATTTTTGGTCAAAAGAAAATCTCTCACTTTTTTTATCCTGCAGATAGTATTACTGTAGTTAAAGGTATATTACTTGCTCAGCTTGAATTTAGACTTCTTATAACAGCTTCAACTTTCCAGACAAATACATTCTCATTATAAGGTACTTCAAATTAAATTTTCAGATTTATTACTATAGCACCTAAAAATTAACACCACTGTGTTCATCTTTTAACTGCCATTTAAAATTGTCTTCATTATTTAAATGTGTTTAACATTTTTTTAATTATTATTTTACTCAATCTACATATGTTTGAGGTAATATTTCAGGTAGTTTACAACTTTACTTACAACGTATTGTTCACATTTATATGCCTTGCTTTAAATCAGTAAATGGTCCTTTAGAAATAAGCATTAAAGCATAAACGAAGTTGATGTTGATGTGTAGACACATACACATACACACACGGAAGGAATAGAAGAAAATTTAAATTTAGTGCATTTTCATGTACAGAATGTGCCATCCTAAGCATGTGTGTGTGTGTGTGTGTGTGTGTGTGTGTGTGTGTGTGTGTGTGTGTGTGTGTGTGTGTGTGTGTGCATAGATAGATTAATCGATTTTTTTTTTTTTCCAGTGGCTAGTTGTATGAAGTTTCACATGTATTACGTAGTAAATGAAGGTTGACTTCTTCATCCACTTCTGCATATAATCAGAATTAATAATTAATTCTGCAAGGAAAATAATGTGCTATTAAATGCTGCCTTGTGTGAAACTAAGTCTGTGACGTATAAGAAGACCTAGACAAGTTCTTGTAAGTCTAATTTTCAGACTTCTTGTTCTACATTAGTTGTAACAGCTTAAGTAACAATTGCCAAACGAATGTTCCAGTAGCCACAGGGACTAGTTAGAGATCATGCTAGATAAACTATATGTGATTCAGCAGCTGAAGAGGCAGGTCATGACCTATACAGCCTCTGCACAGAAAATACAGTTGTGCTAAAAAGATCCAGTTAGGTGTACACAGGTGCAGTTTCCAAGCTTATTTACATTTAAGTGTATTAAATGATTCAATTATTATAGGTATTTACCCAATTATGATCAGCATTGTATAGATTCACACCAAAGATATTAAAACTGTATTTCCACCTAAAACTACAGAGCTATATTTTGTATAGTTCCAAATCCTCCCTGTCATTCAAAATATTCCTTTAAAACAGCAGTGGTAAACTGGATACATTTGTAAGTCATTCCAGTGGTATATTTACACTTGCAGTAGGAAATAGGCTTCAAAAAGGTATTGTGAGCCATAAAGACAATTCTGGAATGGCTACAAGGACTGATCAAAAGAATTCACAGACTTGACCTAACCAGATGTGCAGATATATGTGCCTTGGGAAAATAAACCTGGAATTCTTTCTTCAGTTTATTACACCTCTGTTTTGGGAGGCTGGCTTATTTTGCATTTTGTATTTTTTTTTTTTTTACTTTTGAACAAAGTAAATTAATTGTTATTGTGTTGTGCATCTTACATCTGAACCTTTAAAGGATATTCCCTTGACAAATGTCATTATGATTTTTGTCATTACATCTAACTTTTGTTTCTAATTGATTTCAAATATAGAGTTGATCAGATTCTTGGCAAAGGTCAAATTGCAACAGATAAGAAAAGCAGGGAAAAGCTTGCTCCAGAAAACGAGACTGCTGACGAACTTAGTATGCTCGGTCGTGTTGTCAAGGTGGAAAAACAGGTACGAGTCTCCTTTTTCAAGTCTTAACAGATACAGGTGCAATCTCTGGGTAATAAATCATGCTAAATTGTAGCCATTTACTTTTTTCGTCATCTGTCCTTTTTACAAATGTATGTGCCTAACGTAAAGTCCTTCTCTGCTAACCCAAGTTGTCTAGTTGTATGTTTGACATGTTTCACTGCCCGGAGAGATACCTGGGACCTTCTGTGGTCCTGTATCACATTTTCCTAACATGCCTCCTCAGAAGGCTACATACACTCCTACTTCCAGCCCCATCCTATAGGTTGTTCCCTTTTATTACTGACACAGAGCCATATGATTGTTTAAGGTAAAGCCTGTCACTCAACTTACTTCAGCAGTCAAGAAAACGATAGAAAGTGATGAGGGACAAAGGCCCAAAATCAGTGGTACTTTGTAGAAAACTAGTACTATTGGCTAAGAAAGTCAATACAAGGTCATTTATATTGACATGATTTTTACAACTGCTATTGACTGAAGAAGTTAATCGATCAAAATAAGTTACATCAGCATGCTTTTTGAAGAAAATGAACTATGTCACTGAAGTGTAGTATTATTTATGGACTCCAGCCCCCACTTACCTGTTGCAAACTCACAGCATTTAAGCAAAAGGTTAAGGCACAATTAATCAGTGATCTCTCTGAATATCAATAATGCTAGAGAGATGTGCAGTAAAACATATTTTATCATCATCTGTGACTAGAATAGATAACTGCTGCATGGCACATTTTACAATGTTCTGAAGATCAAACAAAATAACACATAAAATATAATAAAAGATATAAGTAGTCTACACATACTGGCTAAGGCAGCGATAGCTGAACATGCTAAGCCCTAATAAAATAATATTACTGACAGTTTCCTAATGTACTTAGAGTTTGACAGCATTTGGAATTCCACAGTTTGTGTTGTCAAACCAGGCTGCATTTAGAAGGGAATATACCACTGCCATTTTGCCATTTCCAGTTGTACCCTGCTACAGGATATTGATTTATGATTCTTAAAAAAATTAAACTCCATTTTCATTAGATAAAATCCAGAACTTATTCCCATGATTTTAAAGTATACTTTCTGGTCAGTATATTGATTCCATTACACTTTACAGTGCATTTATATGTATTAATTTCTGAGAGTTTCTCAGCTGGGAATGCACAGGAGAAACTGACAGTATTGTAAGCTGCAAATATATGAAGAAATACATTTTGTGGTAAATGACTGACCCACTCTACAGTACAGAGTTGCCCAGCATGATTTAGTTTTGAGTGATAAATATGTACCTTTCCCTGTATAACAAAAACTGAATGAAACTCAATAACTACAGTCCAAGAATCACCTGAAATACACCATGTGTAGGAACTGTTGGTGTTTCTTTCCAATGAGCAACGCTGCATGATGGGATTTAGCTTTGCTTGAGTGAAATGGCACACACTTTGCTTCATGACAAAATTATAAACCTAGATATCTCTGTCAAACATACAATAAATACAGTAAATGAAAAATTTGATTAAATCAAACAGGCATTATACCAAATACATTAAAGCATCAAAACAGTTTGAATTCCTCATTCAGAAGACAAAAGGCTTGATTCACTTTTTAACAAGAAACTAAGTAAAGTCTTCCATTTATAACTATGTATTCTAGATGTTTTAAGCATCAGCAAACCTAATGTTCTCTGTGGGCTTATGATTTTTGGGTCCTCAATAATTGCAAGCTATTCTATATACTTGTATCATTTCAAACAAAATTTGATAACAAGAGTTCCACACATGTCTTTCTGCAGTTAATGATAACAGTGCTCTTGCACTGAAATGGCAATGTGTATCTAGTTGCAACAAAAATATATTGGAATTGTGAGCAGACTGTTCAACAATAATCATGTAAAGGTTAGGCCGTCAAATTTAGACTGCGTGACTTCACCATTTATACCATGTACAGAAATGAACTTTTAGTCAAAACTGAATCCATCTTATATCCTTTGCTAAGGTCATGTTAAAAGGAAGCTATACCATAACCATGGAAGAAATCCCAGAAGTCCATATATTTAAGAATGTAATTATTACACCCTAATCAGACTGACATGTGGATGACATATGCTAAACTGCTAACAGGCTAGAGCAGCTTTGTTTCTACAATACAGACAGCTTATGCATCTATATATACATACACACACACACACACACACACACACACACACACACACCCACACACACATATATATATATTGACATTTGTTAACTGGGTTGGTCCAACTGAGCTAGAAGCCCATTTTCAGTGAAGACTCGATGAGAAAAGCTCCAGGACATTTCATACAAATATTCGTTGGACATAGAACATGTATTGTAAGTTATACAATATAGTAAAAAATAAAAAGTAAAAAATGGAATAAGCACAAAATGTTAAGCAAAATACAGCTTACAATAAACAGATAGAATGAGATGAGTTTAACCAAAATCTGGCAGTTTCAAATATGCATAATATGTCTTCCAGATGAGGCCTGGGATGTACAATATAAAGGCAGATTGGAGTCGATGTGCTGTAAGAATGACAGTAACTACAAAACTAGATGAGCTACATACATAATCACATTGTTTTTAGTTATAGTGGACTGGATAGTAGTCACACTACTACATGAGTAAAGCTACTTAAAACTGTGAGAAAGGTAGAGTCAAAGAAAAGTAGTCATAGAGTTATTAGAGAGGAAGCAAAAATGAGTTAAGGCAAGAGAGGAAATGTCGGGGAGATGGGAAGGGTCATGCAGGCTCTTGGCAAGGGCAAATCCATGAGCTTAAGAGAAAAAGTTTTAGTTGCTTTTTGAATTGATTTGTATTTGGGATGTTTCTAATAGAGTTAGGAAGTCTGTTTCAGGCTAAAGACACATTGTAATTGTAAAATACTTTACCATTGTTTGGGTTTGTGTATGTCAAGCAGTTGTTGCTTAGAGCTTCTGAGAGATCTAGTGAAGGTGTAGAAGGAAAGAAGGGAGGTGACGGAGGGGCAGGCAATAGGTCTGTGTAGGATGGAGTGTGCGATTTCTAGTTGTGACATAAGAAGCTGATGTTGGAATTCTGGCCACTGCAGTTTTTTTAATACAATGCAATGGTGTGACTTATAAGGCTGGTGTGTTGCAAATCTGGTGATTTTATTATATGTGTGTTCTAGTTGTGAGATTAATGTGGATTGTAAGTTCGTGAGGATGGGAGCAGCATAGAGAAGGCATGGCAAGAGGAAAGCCCTAGCTACGGATAGTTTGGCAGCAGGTGTAAGGACATTTTTGTTCTGATGCAGTAATCCTAGTTTTTGATGTGTCTTTTTGATACACTGATAGATATGTTGATCACATTTTAATTGGACATTTATTATGGTGCCCAGGAGTTTAGTATGTGGATCAACTTTGATGGCTGTGTTGTTTAGAGAAGAGATGGAGAAGGTGTGTTTGTAGTGTGAGAGTGATTTTGGTAGTAAGAGTAAGAGTTTAGTTTTTTTAGGGTTTAGGATAAGCTACTTTTCATTAAGCCATTTTCCTACAGTGAAGAAAGTGTTTTGTGTAAGTGAACGGAGATGTGACATGTCAGAGGTGCTGTTGAGGGATAAGAGTTGAGTGGCTGCAGGCAGTGTGAGGATGGTTGGTAAAGATATTCACACTTTCATATTATACCCATTATGTATTTAAAATATTAAACCCATGAACTTCTGATTTATTATAATCACTAGCACAAGGAAAACCACAGAGAACTATTAGCAAGAACTATTAAATATATTTGTAGAGTCAGCTTTATTTTATGGTATAGCTTGGTGCATCCTGTTAAATGAAATGACCATTTCACTGAAATTTCAGGATAAATAAAATAGCTTGGTGACCACGAATGAACGACACACACACACACACACACACACACACACACACACACACACACACACACACACACACACACACACGCATACACACATGCACACACACACGCACACACACACACACACACACACACACACACACACACACACACACACACACACACACACACACACACACACACACACACACACACACACACACACACATGATTAAGAGAGATTTCTTTATGCAGCACCTGACTTAATATATCATTACCCAAGGTCACAAAACCTTGGAGGAATTATATAAATTCAGCAAAATGGCTTATTGATTTGGTAGGAATTAAGCCATACAATATCCAGTAAAACAGGCAGCTCCCCAGTTGCTGTGCTGGACTGTTTATGTGAGTGCCGTTTGGTTCTTCTATGCCACCTTTCACCATTCCTCGTTCTTGGATGCTGCAGTTCCGGTACCCCATATGTTTAACATATAGGGATAGTGATTCCATCTCCTGTTACAGAAAGTGGTTTCACCTAGCCTGAAAAAAGGCTTCTGTCTATAGTTTGATGCCATGATCTGCCGTTCTCATTGTAATGCCTCCTTGTTCTATTCTGGTTCAGATCATGGCACAGTTGCCTTAACTGTCTGATACCCTTGAACATTTCAGAAAAGGTAATTCTTTATCTCCTCTTCCCTTCAGCAGTATGAACATATGGTCTTTCTTCAGTATGCCCTGAAATACTGGTTATTGTGTTCCCTGGATAATGTTTGTTGTTCCCAGAATAATTTCTCCTCTTTTTCCATACATTTTCTATCTGTAAACTATAATGCCATATATCAGTGCCTTTTGTAAGCAAGAAGACAAAGAAGGAATGAGCATTATGATACTTGTAACTGTATCTCTTCCAGTCAGATACAGTTATGTTTACAACTATGCGGAGTTACAGTTTCCATTTTATACTAAAAGTATTGTGTTGCCTTACCATGCACAAGCCTCAAATGTACATTAGGCATAAAGCAACATCTATTGCCTCTGAATACATCTGAGATGTGCAATTATTTTTTTTTTCTTCTTGCCATCAGGAATATTTGCATCCTCTACTGCCAACTCCCATACTGTCCTGTCCTCTCCAGTTCCCTAAATCAGGTTGTCTGACTCCTTTAGGTGTGTCCCCCACCATGAGGTTCTCCTTTCTGGTCAGGCCCATACCCCTGGGTGGGTGGGTGGCTAATTCCCCTACTTTAGGAGACATCATATTGCAGTGTGCAGGAGACTTATCCTTTAAGCCCTGCTGCCCACCAATATGCAGGGCAGATGTCAGCCGGTGGGTGTGCAGTGGTAATGGGAAGGTAAACCCCCCCACCAAATTGATGATACTTTCCTCTGTGAATGTCCTCCAACAGCACCAATGTCTTCCATTTTGGCCTTGGTATCATCTCCGGCACTCACAAACCAGTTATCCCTCCTGCATGTCCCTCACTCTCCCTTCTGCAAGAGGCAGGCAGGATAATGCATCATCATTCATCTTTTACCAGCCAGTTCCCCCAATGTGGATTGCCTAGAACACCATCAGCTTTATTCCCCGATGTGGGTTGCCTGGTACACCATCAGCTTTATCCCCTATGTGGGTTGCCTGGTACACCATCAGCTTTATCCCCCTATGTGGATTGCCTAGAACACCATCAGCTTTATCCCCCTATGTGGGTTGCCTGGTACACCATCAGCTTTATCCCCCTATGTGGATTGCCTGATACACCATCAGCTTTATCCCCCTATGTGGATTGCCTAGAACACCATCAGCTTTATCCCCCTATGTGGGTTGCCTGGTACACCATCAGCTTTATCCCCTATGTGGATTGCCTAGAACACCATCAGCTTTATCCCCCAATGTGGGTCGCCTGGTACACCATCACCTTTATCCCCTATGTGGATTGCCTAGAACACCATCAGCTTTATCCCCCAATGTGGGTTGCCTGAAACACCATCAGCTTTATCCCCCTATGCCACAGAGCTGGCATTGAGAAGTGTAATTATTACAAAATAATACCAAAAAAACAGTTCTTACTCCTTAAACATGGTGTATGAATATTTGAGTAATAATTAAAACAAAAGAAAATTAAAAGATACAAATGGTGCTTTGTTCAACTATGACAAAGAAAATCAAAAATCATTCCTTATGGTGAAGTAAAGTCACTGTTAATATAAATGCATGAAAACGTGAAAAAGATATTGTCACAGACTTTTTAATAATTAAGTTTATTAAAATTTTTCAGTCAATGATACAGTTATACGTTTACAATCATGCGACATTACAATTTGCATTTTATACAAAAAGTATCGCGTTGCCTTATCATTTTAACTAGTGTCGCCACTTTTTTTTAATTTTGTGGCTTTATAGCTTTACATCAGTGTGGCTACTTTTCAAATTGTGATGATGCCTATCCTGTATCTATACTAATTAATCGATCTATTCTGGAATCAACTGTCCCCACCCTTTGGAAATCTTTCTTCACTATCCCTCTTCATAAAGGTGGAAATGACACTGACCCCTCAAACTACTGACCCATTGCCATTCTGTCCCCCCTCTCCAAGATATTAGAAAAATGTATTCACTCACAGCTTCTCAATTACCTCCTCACACACCACTTACTTACCCCTACCCAACATGGATTTCGTCCTCACCACAGCACCACCACTGCCCTCCTCTCCTTTACTCATATCATTGCAGAGGCCCTAGACAACAATAAACTCATTTCCTGTCTCTTCCTATATCTCTCCAAAGCCTTCAATACTGTCTCTCATCCTCTACTACTATCCAAACTCACCAATCTCCACCTATCCCCCTCCACACTTGCCTGGTTTAATAGTTACCTATCTGGCAGGGAACTATCTGTCAAATGGCTCTCATCCTCCTCACCTTTCCTTCCTATCTCCACTGGTGTTCCCCAAGGCTCCGTCTTGGGACCCCTTTTGTTTAACATCTTCACCAATGATCTTTACACCTCATCAAAGAATCCTCCCTTATTCAGTATGCCGACGACTCCACACTTATATCCATCTCAAATAACATTCCTGAACTACACTCTCTGACCCAACAGGCCCTACTATCCACTGAACAATGGCTCTCTCAAAACCTATTGATCTAAATCCCAAAAAGACCAAACTCCTACTTTTCCTTCCCTGTTCTCTTTCTCATCACAAAACCTCCTTTTTTATTACATCTTCTAACAATGCAAACGTCAGACCTGACACCCACACAAAACTCCTAGGGGTCATTATCGATGACGAACTCCAGTTCAACCTACACATACTCCAATGTATAAAAAAAACAAACCAGAAACTAGGTCTGCTATATTGGAACAAAAAATTCCTTACCCCTGAATCTAGACTTACCCTGGCCCAGGCACTCCTCCTCCCCTCCCCTCCCTCTTATACGGCGCCCCATTTCTTACCAATATCCAGGCCTCCACTCTAAACAAACTGCAACAGACTTACCATAAAATAGCCAGATTCATTACTAACTCCCCATACAACTCACACCACTGCATTTCTTTAAACTCTCTTCAATGGCTTGAACTTCACCAGTTTCTGCTATCTTATCAATTTCATATGCTATGCTCTATTCTTTATAAACCCTCCTTCTGTCCATCTCTATCTTCCTTAGTCTCCATCTACATCCCATCCCAGACCCTCCATACTTCTAACCAACAATTACTTGATATCTACCACCCAAAAAAGTCAGTAGGCAAACTACTCTACAAACACTCCCTTGTCCATGCTTGGAACAAACTTCCCCTTGACTTACGTTCAATCTCCCACACCTCACACTTTAAAAATGAACTAAAAGCTTATTTTCTCAATTCCAGAACCTGCCCTTGCCATGACCCTACCTAGTCTTCCTTCCCTTTATGTACCCTCAAAAGGACCATACTTAGTACCTCATTACACCTCTCTCTCCAATGTGCCTCTATGCATTTGCACAATTTTATACAAACAAAAAATGTTCATTGTTGATCTATTGAACTATGTCAATGTAAAATTGTTACTTAGCTTCTTTTTAATGCAACTTTAACTTTATCCATGTAACCCAACATATATGTGAATTGTTTTGCTATAACTGCTATTATATCAATATTGTTTAAAATTGTACTTGTTTTAAAATGTATTACTGGAGCTTTTCTCCTCGGGTCTCCACTGAAAATGTGCCACAAGCCCAGTTGGAGAAACCCGGTTAACAAATGTCAATAAATAAATAAATAAATAAACAATGTTAACATTCACTTGTAGAAACATATAAATAATTCAAAAGTACATTGTTAAGTTTTTAGGAATCTATTTGACCAATTCTGCTACCCTGTTTGTGTAGCAGTTTCATATTTTGGCCAGTAAATGTCTACCCCAAAATATAAAGCTTATAAAATTGGTGCAAGTTCCACTGGCAGAATGTTGCTATGCTATAGACTCAGCAACAAAGTTCACTGAAATCAGATTTAATTATTGAAGTGTCATAGTTGTTAAATTTATGGCTGGATTTGTAGAAAGCTCATTAAAGCAGAGCACAGTTAACAGTACATAGGCAGATAAAACAGTAGTGCTAAATAAACAAACAAAAAAAAAAATATATATATATATATATATATATGTGTGTGTGTGTGTGTGTGTGTGTATATATATATATATATATATATATATATATATATGTACAAACAACATGAATAAGCAGATCACTGCATTTCAGAAAATTAGCCAAGGCAAAGAGAAACATTTTTAACCAAAGAACAGGGGCATAGCCAGAATGCTGCAAAGAAAGGCAAGGCTACAAGCTTATGTCACACCTCATCAGATCCAAACAAAGTGGAAGTTTTAAAACATGGTGAGAAGCTGATTAAGATGACCTCTCTGCTTAGTTTAGCAGAAGCATTCAGGTGTCAAGCAGGAATGAAAACCAAACCAGAAGTAGACAAAAGTTAGACAGCAACTGAATTTGCCAAAAGACAAAAGAAAGAATATAAGGAGGAAGATCTGATGAGAATGAAAGACATGTGGAAAAAACGTAGATATAGCGTAAGTATAGAAAACTCCTGGAACAGCCTCATTCTGAATAGGATCTGACACAGGAATGGATAAGGAGAGGTGAATTTAAACCAAAAGATGAAATATTACTATTGGAGCTCAGGATAGTGGACTACATACACGTTGATTGACAAAGTCCAGTGAACACATAGGAGAAACAAACAAACGCAGGTTCTGCAAAATAGAACTAGAAACACTGACACATCTCATTGCTGGGTGTGACACACTAATGGCAGAGGGCCTGTACACTATTGGAATTCTATGGCTATCCTTCTTTCACATTGCTCTCATTTCTGCCTGAAAATCCTGGTTTTATGACTTTGTGTCGCTCTGTACGTAAGACACAGTAATCACTGATTGTAGCAATTTCAATGACCAATGCTACTTTTGCCTTTTTTTATGGACTACTATATCTGGTTTTCTCGCATCTATTTTTTGAACTGTTAGTAATGGACAATCCCACGTGATATAAACTTTATCATTCTCTATAATGCTTTGTGCTCATGTTTCCATTGCTTCTCAGCTGCTTCAATATTGTGATGTTTGCATAATCCCCAGTGCAACAGTTTTGCCACATTATGTCTTTCAGTTTACAGGCCCTCTACCATTAGTGTATCGCAGCCAAAAACAAGATATGCAACTGTTTTGAATTCTGTTTTACAAAGTCTGCATTTGTCTGTTTCTCCAATACATTCAATGGACTTTGTAAGAAAACATATATCTTTCATCTTTTGGTTTAAATTCACCTCTCCTTAACCATTCATGCATCAGATCCTAATCAACATGAGGGTGTCCGAGGAGTTTTCTGTATTTGCAACTAAACTTATGCCTTTTCTACATTTCTTGTCTTCTCATCTGATCCTTCACTTTATATTCTTTGTTTTGGTTTTAGGCACATTAATTTGTTGCATGATTTTTGTTTACTTCTGGTTTGATTTCCATTCCCACTTGACACTAATATCCTTCTGCTAAACAAAGTATGGAAGTAATCTAAGACCTGTTCTCTTCATGTTTTAAAACTTTCAATGTGATTGTATCTTGTGAGGTCAGCAGATATGTATGCAGTCCTGCAATTGCAGATCTATACATGTAATCAATTTCAAGGAGGCCCATACATCCTTCAGAATGGGGAATATATAATCTTGGTATGCATTGATTTGTATAAATCATTTGATAAGTGTGAAACATTTTTCTTGTTTTCCTGTCCAACTGATCCAAAATTTTTTGGGGCCTGTCAATCACCCCAAAACTGTAAATTAGAACAGGAAGAGCAAATTGGTTTACAGCTTGGACTTTGTTCCTAGATGTTAGGGCTGTTTTCAGTATAAATTTTTCTCTTCTAAAATTCTCCTTACCATTTTTTTTTCCACTTTTGTTCATGTTTTATTGTTGATCCATCATAAATTCCCAAATATTTATATACTCCCTCCTGCTCAAGTCCCTTTATATCACATTCCTGCCCCAGTCTGATATTTTCGATGCTGCAGCTTTCTTGGTTTAAAGGTTGCTTTTGCACATTTATCAAGGCCAAATGACATTCTAATATAATCTGAGAAAGTTTTGACCTCTTGCAGTTGTGCTTTCAGCTCTTCAACTGATGAGCTATACAATTTTAAATCAGCCACAAAAAGAGGATGAGACATCTTCTCACTTTGCTGTTGTCTGGGAGACAAATTGTACCAATTACCTAATCTGTTAAGTAGACAGCTTAATGCATTAAGGGCAAGACGAGAGAGGAGTGGTGGCAAAGAGTCACCCTGGAGTATCCCACTTTGAATTTTTATCCCCTGGATAATAATTTGTCCTTTATCATGGCTTAACTGAAAAGTGGTTTGCCACTGTTTCATGGTGACTGTAATACAATTAATCAGTATAGGGTATATCGTATACATCTGTAAGCACTCCTTTATCCATGAATGTGGGATGCTATCTCATGCTTTTTTGTAAGCTATCCATGCCATACTTATATTTTTCCCCTTTTTGCAATTCTCCATTATGGCTTTATTTAACAACAAATGATGCTTTGTTCCATATGACTTTTTTGTTACCATTTTGTTCTATTGCCATGATTGAGTTTCTTCTAAATGACAAAAGACTCTGTCGGCATCAGTTCCACTATATAGTTTATACATTGTCAGAAGGTAAGTTATTGGTCTATAGTTTTTAGGATAGTTCGCAGGTTCACTCTTAAGGTATCCCTGCATTGTGATGATGATGATGGAACAGGCATCATAACTGGAAGTGTTAACACAGGTTCTGAGAGCAGATAGATGCACGTATCTCTCATGGTGACCAGCCAGGTACATGCTCAGACAGCAGAAGGCAGACCCACACAATGTTGGTTGCATTAACCACTGCCCATCTGTTAATTGTAGGCACATTAGGCATACAGATTTATGGAACCAATGCCACAGGTATTTGTTTAATTTTTAATTGTGGGAATTCTGCTCTCAGTAGCATGCACACTGTAGGGCATAGGGCTTATGAGTTGAGAATTATCACAGTCGTACTACATGTTTGTATCCACAGGGTATAGGCATAGAGGCTGGGCCTGAACATGGGCTGAAGACAGTCCTCTACCAGGGTCTGATAATGAAGCCAACATGCACATAAAGTCAAAGATTCAGAACACATTGACACTGTCTGTCTCCTAAAGGGGAGGCATACACCCACTGTTTGAAATGGCACTGTAACTTCCCCTACACCCACGCTACAAACTGCACAAAGTAGTGTACTGTGTACCCAGCCTCAGGGTCATTATTTTGACTGATTACACTGCCACTGCTAGTAGTGGACCAGCAGAGGCAGAGTACCACACTGCATCTAACATACAATCATGCACTGTATGGTGGGCTAGCAGTGCAACATGGAATTATCCACTGTTCCAACCAGCTCCTGACATGCATGTGACTGTCAGCTAACAGAAGTGCAGGCCCGTGATACTGCTGCAAACTGCAGCTACACATGCAGAGATTGAGATAGTTGGCTTTATGCATGGCCTTTGGGAGACACTGGAAGCCAGGAATTATGTTATGATTGGCCCGTGTGGTATTTCACTGCCATGGCCTCCTCCATGTGGATGTTACCTAGTGCCACTGTGTGTATGCTACTGGTGGATGTATTCATTGGAAGAACATCACAAAGTACAAATTACACAGTCTGTACCTTCCATAGTTGTCATTCCACAATACCAACATCAGCTGCAGGATCAGCCATACCATAGGACTACTCCTGAAGGGAAGCTTCATGTGTGAATACCATATAGTTTCTGTTCTACCAGTACCACCACATCATTGTCCCAGGGACATCTGGTTCTGCAGTGCCTTCACAGTGCCCAGGCCATGCTGCATGGTCATATACAGCCTCTAACACATCTCCCTGTCACAGTCAGTTCACTGCAGGATCCTGTAGTGGCACGCTTACCCATACCACAGAGGAGATCATACTCAACACAGATTCTACCCCCTCCCCATTTCCCCAGTTCTGCCTCCAATGGCCTTTTGCCCCCATCTCCTGGTAATGTAGACTGGCATTTGTCCATGTGTCCCTAGGCACCTGTGCAAATGATGAAGACTTTGATTCTCACTAGTCCCCCCTTCTGTGTGGTACATGTGGAAATGTCTTATGCATGGTGCGACTTGGTCATGCACTGCCCAGCAGAGCCATTAGATATCACTGCATGCATCATTTTTCTCAGTGTGACACCGGACTGCCAATGTGTTCATGTCAGGGCCCATAATGGTGGACTAGGTATTGCTGCTTTGCATATACTGCTGTGTACTGTCTATGATGCCATTTGGAAAGTGCAGTGTGGCCTCTGCTGGATGTCCTCTACCATCAGTGTTGCTGCTGGTGGTGGATGCCGTGCTGGTTACACTAGGTCATACTGCTACACTGGTAAAGGGTATTGAGGATACTGGCTGACCTGGCCTAGGCAGAAGAACTAGGACTTAAACAGGCTGAACATATACTCTGCCATATTTCTGGTTTGAGCATGGGTGGTGCAGTACTGTTGTTCAGCCCTGCCTAGTGGGTGCTGTGTGGCTATCAACATCCAGGGCTCCAGGGAGGCACCCACATTAACTGTAGCATATTCAGGGTATGGGGGGGACAGTGTTGTATACATTATATCAGTGGATGTAGACATGTAGATGTGCCATTGTGTTGGCAATTAGCTAATAGATATCCTTGTGCAATGTCTCCATGAAGGAAGCAGTGATACAGATGTCTTGCATGCTATATGTGGGAATCATGGACTTAGGAAGGAAGGTATAGGAATATATTAGATATTATCCTCTGTACATCACACAGTACCCAGCAGTTGATTAAATGGTAGCCCGTCTTACTGTTATAATGATATCTAAGGGCAATGACGAGGGCCTTTATTGCCACATGGCTACAGTCTATTGTTGCCAGCACTTTGAGATGGCTGGCAGTATTGTAGAAGCCATAAATGTCAGTGTCTGTCTTCCCTTATGTGTTGGGAAAGCAGATGTGCTCACTCACATGCAAAAGCAGTAACTCAAGGAACATCCTGCTTAACTCTTCTAAAATAAATAAATAAATAAAAAAGTAAAAAAAATTGCTTGTTGCCACAAGGGAAAGGCTTACTTCTATCTAGAGACTTCTACAAATACTCAATCTGAATAACGCTATTAAATATGTCACTTCATTCAAATACCTATGGATTTAGTTGGACTACTTCATAAATTTCCAGTGCCACCTGGACTACACACAAAAAAATAATCAATCTTATATTCTGTGCTAATAGGATCTCTTCTTTTCTATCCAAATCCTATAGGAATGCTATAAGTAAAGATATCTTATTGGCTTGGCTAAAATATGGTCTCCCTATAATTGCTGCAGCCTCTAAAAAGACATGCAGCCATCATTCAATCCATCTCAAACATCATATGCAGATTCATCATTTTTTCCCCAACATACAGCATACAACGTTAGAAATCTTAACCACTCAGGTCCTCTCCTCCAAACCCCCAAACTAGGCCTCACTGCACCAACCATGGTTTCACAGTCCTTGACTCCAAACTCTGAGACCTCTCCCTACTTTTCTTAAAGATCATTCCTTTTACCCCATTTTTCTTTCAGAATAAAATCACATTTCAAGACTCTAGGAAAATAAACTGCTGTTTATGTGGTCATGTAACTTAACCTCTTCCTACCCGTCTTCCCTTTATGTACTTTGACCCTACTCTACTTTTCAATGTGATTCTTTCAGCATGACAGCTCTGATTTCTAATGCATGTATATATTTTGTTTTGTCAGTCACTCTGTAAATAATTTAGCTATTGCATTTATACCCTCAAGCCAACCCTGATATTCAGTTTCCATTTAATATATGTATGTATTGCATTCTGTCATTTACTCAGTATATAATGTCATGTATGTATCGTGTTTACCCCTGGCTGAGACTGAAATAGTACCAGTTCAGTGCTCTACCTACATTAACAAATTCAAAATGAAAAATAAAATGTTGTACAGTTTGATGCCTGTACCTAAGGTGTCCCCATTTCGCCCATGAAAATTCTATTTAGTTAGTATGAGAAGTGCTACACATACCTTAGTATCCACAGGTATAGGAAGTCCAAACATTCCTCCAGTTCCAGTTTGCTGGCCGTTCAAGTCAAGCGCCACATAATGTTTCTATCCATTCATAGCTGGTACTGAACCTGTTGGTCTATCACCTAGTGGGATGTAATTCTCTGCCAGTACCATTTTCTGTTGTGCTGGCAGATGAACCATATACCAAGGAGACAGCCAACTGACATCATCAAATGCTGATTCATACAAGCTGATGCCACTACATATCAGCTTGCAATGGCTGAATGCCACAATCTTTTGGAGTGCACGTTGCAATTATACTCAGATGCAACCACCTGCACCATTTCAAAGTAAATGACTATGAATCACAATTTGTTTTCCCCTGCTAACATTTGCATGTTATTGTGAATTTATTAGACTGCTGTTCTTCATTTACATGCCATTATACAATCATTTGCATATCTTGTTTTTTGTGCATTTTCGGCCATTGCCCCGGAGAACTACATGGTTCTCTGAAGCACTGAAGTGTGTTCTGGTTTTTGGTGCATGAATATGTGTCAAACGTCACTGTGTTATCTCCCCAAAGATCTGTCCAATTAAAAGGTAAACACAGAAAAAAATTGTCAACAAAGGTATTTTAATGAAAATCATTATACATTTATTTTTCTGTGTGTTTTAATATGTAGACTATAATGTCCAAGAAAATGGTGTTTAATTATAGCAATTCATTTAAAACAGCTTATATTTTAGTCTTGCTAATGGTGTCACAATAGAAAAATGCAGCCGTGTTTGTGAGAGATGAATTATAGAATGGTTAACAAATTAATTATTCCCCTAAAGACAAAAATGCCCAAACAAATCTCAAAGAAATCTGGCCAATACATGCTTTTCAGACTCCAGAAGTCCACAGTCCTTTTCTTGAACTGAATGTCTATTTTTTCCCAGGGCTGACAGAGGGGCACTGACAGGCCTTTACTTTTTGGTTCCTCCTGGAACAGCTCTTGTACAAGAAGAACACCTGCCCACTTCTCTTCTGATCCATCTTAGTCTTGAGTGACTCACTGAACATTTTCTAAGTGAATTTAGCATGCCTTATCCTAATTTTTTCACATTTCATCACTTAACTTACCCTGAGAATATGTGGCTCAAACAGAACACTTTCTGTTATAAATGGGTTTGTGTTAGTCTGCTGTTATGTATTATCATTGTCTTTTCTATGAAGTCAGAGTAAAACATTGTCAGTATTGTATTTATTTTATAATGTATCAACTCTAGTAAGAGACACTTATAGTCCAATGTATGTATAGACAGGATTTTTAAGTTCCTCAGTGAATGTGCATTTATAAAATTCCCCACCAGCCCCTAGTAATAATTAGTGTACCTCTGATATTCTTGATAATGTCTAAGAAATCAATGCTTTTAGCAGTTGTCACATATGAGAAAAGCAAGCACACCGAAAGTAAGCTGCTTTGCTTTCTAGCTCTAACTAACTTCTTCCATAAACTTAACCAGATATTGCATACTTTATGCCCCTGAATAGTCATGCTGCTAGGAACAACTCTGCTGTGAACTTCAGATAGATTGTGAACTTAGTGTGCTGAGATCACTCCCTAACCCAGGTTCACAACAGAGAAGCTTTCCACGCTTGTTATTTGCGATGATTGTATGGACAGTCATGAAATGTAATATTCATATAGCACCATAAAAATGCAATGTCAGCTTACAGCTTCTTGTAATTATATTGCTTTATTGCTGTATAAACTCTAAGGACACAGAACTGCACTTCTCCACCAGCATACTTTTAGCTGTCCAGATTTTTGCAGACTGTACAGATTTTGGCCTCATATTTTTATTTATTTATTTTTTTTAAAGTGTGCGTCTAGCAAATCATTGAGGATTGAAGTCAGTAAATAATGATAGACGTTTGAGTTTCAGACTTCATATCCTTCAGAAAATACAAATCAACACAAAACCTATTATTCTAGCAACTTTCAAAGTTTATAAGAGCAATATTTAAAATTTGTTCCTATTTTTGGGCCTTTGTCCCCCCATTCTATTTGGCTTTGTCCAAATTTCTTTCACTGATAGGTTGAGAGTTATACCCACCTGTCTGCCAGTTACTAGTTAAAGTAGCCAGCATGAGTATGAGTACTTTTATACTTGTTAGCCCTGTGAAAATCAGCCAGTCGTCAAATAATGACACCGTATCCTTAATTCTTCATACCATCATTTTTATATAAGGAAGTTAAGTATGGCTTTCTTATTTTGAAAAGAAGAAGAGAAGAAGATTTGTGGAAAATCTTACAACTATATTTCTGATTTTTAGAACATTTATGTTAAATCTTTTACCTGGGGAAATTGTAGCTGATAGGGGTCAGAATCTCATTTTAAAACTAACTTCTATCTAGCAGTTTGTTCAGAAACCTCAAATAAGTCCAGAAGGACATCATAATTGTTAACTGCTAAAACTGCTGAAGATTAAAGCTGTTCATGCACCTAGCACTACAGAATAAAACAGACAAGAAACAATAACTATTGCAAATCATGGCCATATCTTTGAAAGCAAGAGTTGATGAGAGTTTTACATGCTGGGGGAAGACCAGTTATATCTAACCACTTCCCCAACTAAAAATAAATACATGCTGCATTTACAGTGTTGTGCAGGCCTTTAGCACAGTAGGCATATAGCTAATGATAAATAACGGAAGGGCCTTTCTTAGATGCTTCTAACAATATAAGAGATGGCCAAAGAACCTTTTACATTTATAGTACCTCTTTTTATGGTGTATACTTGGTGTCATTTGCAGAGATTTGGTGCTAAATATAAATGTATACAAGTCATTTTAAGTGCAATTAAACAAGATCTAATTACTGCCATTGAAAACTGTTAGATTGTTTGCCATCATCCAGCAGAACTAATTACGACAGCCATGTGTCACATCACTCAAGCACGATCTACCTTCAGTGGTTAGATTTCAAAATACTGGCATGACAACCCTTAAGTTCCACCTTTCTATCACTGACCTACTAAGAGATACTATAAAAACTAAGATTATACAAATTATAAAATAATAAAATATGTAGGGAAGTGTTATCTTGGCTGTTTAAGGGACTCATCTTGGGGCGGGAGGAATCAGCAACCTCCTTGAGCATCACTCAGTTTAATTTCTCCAAGTGATTTAAATTTCTAATACTATGAAGGAAATGGACCCCATTCCTAAGTTATGGTGCAATTAAGGATTCATGAAATTAGTGTTGTTTCAGTCTTTGATGCTAGCCAAGAGTACTCTTCTCAAAACCCGCAAAGTACCCATAATTACTACCTTCTGTAATTCATAGGAGGACACGTGTATCGGTGGCATATTTAAGTATGACTGTACATTTTTTTTTAATTAGACCCTTTATCCTACTGTTATTAGAACTGTCTAGATATTTTTCTTTCACATTGCTCTCAGTTCTGTTTGCAAATTTTGGTATTTTTTGTATCTCATTGTACATAAGAAACTAATATCACTGGGGGTAGCAATTTCAATGATTGATGCTATTTTTGTCTTTTTTTCATGGACTTCTATATTGTTTTTTTTCAGGTCTATATCACGCCGTCGAAACACCATAACATCGAACACCAGATCATCAACAAGTATTCAGCAAAATTCACTTCCTTGATTCACTGAATACTTAAAGGGCAAAGACGTAGTTGGCCAACTACACAATTTTGCCCTTTTCTCCACTGTAGTGCAATCTCAGAATTGGTATATTTAGTTGGGGGGGGGGGTGTAGCCCCCCCACATGGGTGGGTCTGGTTTAGGTAGTTTTAGTTATGTTAGATTGCAGGGCAAGTATTTGTCTGCCCTTTAAGTATTCAGCGAATTGTGGAAGTAAATACTGCTGAATACTTGTCGACTTTGTGGTGTTCACTGTTACAGTGCTTTGACGGTGTGATATAGACTTGTTTTCTCAAATCAGTTATTTGAACTGTTGGTAATAGTGATCCCACATAATATAAAACAAAATAAAACTGACCAGCACCAAAAAGTTAACCGTTTATTAGGTAAGGCAAACGTGTAAAAAACACTAAGCGCTTTCACCCACTCACTGTCCTGGGCATCATCAGAGTGGGTCGACATTGTGGTTTTCACTGTTACAGTGCTTTGACCGTGTGATATAGACTCATTTTCTCAAATCAGTTTTTTGAACTGTTGGTAATAGTTGTTGCGTCTTTCGGCTTTTCCCAGTTAGGGGTCACTACAGCAGAACTCCGGTACGCTAATGATTGGCAGTAGATTTTTACATGCCGAGTTGCCAGCCCTGACGCACAACCTTCAACGAAGGTACGCCCATTCACGCATGTCTCCAGACAGAAGACGCTCTAGCTGAGAATCGAACGGGACAACGTCTTACTGTGAGGCAACAGCGCTACCGCAGAGTTGGTAATAGTGATCCCACATAATATATACTTTACCATTCTCTACAGTGCTTTGTGGTTCATGTTTATAATGTTTCTCAGCTACATCTATATTGTAGTGTTTGCATAATCAGCAATGTGATAGCCATGACACATTATTGTGCCTTTCAGTATACAGGCCCTCTGACATGAGTATATCTCATCCAGCAATGAGATGTGTGACTGTTTCCTGTACTCTCTACAGAACCTGTACTTGTCTGTTTCTCTCACATTTTCAATGGACTTTGGTAACCAATGTGTATGTAGTCCACTATTAAAAATCAAGTGAAAGCACTCCAAATGTACCAAGAAACCCAAAATGAGTGCAGCGAGCCAAAAACAGGAAACCCAAAGATTAGATCCACTCAGTTTATTGTCAACAGTACCAAAGCATAAACGCTTTTAAATCACACAGCAAGTATGCATTTTCGTCCTCAAAACTTGGACTTCATCAGATACATAAATTTAAAACCTTTCATCCCTTAAATACCTAAATTAAAATTAATTAACCAATGACATGTTGTATAAAACATTTAAATGGACAAACCAGTGTACTCTCTAGGCTCATAAATATTCATGATTCAACATTTTATGTGTTTCCCTTACTACTCAATGCTTCTCTATTTAATAAGTTAAATTAAAAGGCTTAAATAAATATACCAAATACATCTATATTTTACCTCACTTTTGTAAATAAATAAATAAATACATAAATACATAAAAAACATCCAAAAAGATATTTATGCATGAATAAAACAACTGCATATAAAATCTCATAGTGGTTGGCTCCCTTTAGTGTCAAAATTAAAAATTACCATTAAATTCTATTAGCTCTTAGTTTTAACAATGGTAATATTGTTAAAAAGTCATTAAGACCTGTTTTTTTACCCGCATCCAGGGTAACTTGCCACCATAACTCTTTACTTTCTAAAATATCCTCCCAGGGACCCCCTCTAATGTCTTGCTTAATTTGTTCCAATACTAAAAATTGAAAATTATATCCTATACAACCTCTAAAATGTTTATAAAGTGCATTAGTGTCTTTTGCTTTGGAGATATCGTAGGTATGTTCATATATTCTTTTTCTTAATGTTCTTTCAGTTTTACTTACGTAAAATGATTGACAATTTTGGCATACCGCAAGGTATACCACTCCTCTAGTGTCACAACTGTATAGACCCTTACTTCTAATCCATCTCATCCCACTTTCCAAATAAATTTCATCCTTATTTATAATGTAGGGGCATTGGTTGCATCTTCCACATTAATATGTTCCTGTTCTTCTATTTCCTGTTGGTATTGAATTAATACCTGACCTTTCCAAAATGTTCCTTATACTCTGGGAATTTTTATATATCACCTTTGGACTTATTTTAGATATTTCCTCAATATCTGTAAGTGATAATAATTTATCCCATTCCCTCTGTAGTACATCCCTCACCTTATAATTAGTGGAATTAAATTCTACCACTAAACCTCTTTGAAACCCATCTGATAGATTTTCGTACTTACATCCTTCCTCTTGGTTATTCTTGTTATACCCCATACCTTTAATAGGTTTAAACCTATCTAATCTACCTTTTTCTACTTCTTTCCTTATTTTATCTACAAAAATTTTGGGGTAACCTCTGTCTAAGAACATTTTCTCTAACAGATCACATTCTTTTGAAAAATCTGTGCCCAGGCTAGTCATTCTAGAACCCCTAACAAATTGCCCCTTTACTATGTTTCTTTTACAGTGTAGGGGATGGGCACTTTTATAATGTAGGAAGGAATTACAAAAAGTACTTTTCCTAAACACTTTAGTTTCATATTTTTGATTAGTTTTATATATCTCCACATCTAAGTACTGTACACTATCAGGGGTGACATTATAAGTAAACCTTAAGAAGTTAGTGGTTTTATTTAAGTATTCCATAAATTCTAAAAATTTTTTTTTTTAATTTTTCCTGTCCACCAGTCCAGAGGATAACTATGTCATCCAAGAATCTTCGATATAATATCCAATGTTCCTGAAATGTAGAATTTAAAATAAATTTCTCCTCCCATTTGGATAACACTATATTTGCTTATGTGGGGGCACACGCTGCCCCCATAGAAACCCCTTGTGTTTGTCGAATATAAGAAAATTATAATTCAAGATTGTCTCCATAAGAGCTACAATTGCTATTTTATCATTTTGTGTCAATACTTTATCTTGAAAAATGGTTTCTTCACACATTTCCATACCTTTATGATATGGTATACTAGAGAACAAATCTACTATATCAATAGTGATAAACAATAAATCATCTCTATAAAGCTCAGGTGTAAGTTCCTTTAATAAATCCCAAGAATCTTTAAGAATGGTTTTATTATTAACCCATATATGCTTAGTTTTTAAATCAACATATTTTGCCAATGGTAATGTTTTAGAGCCGTCCGCAGACACAATTAGCCTAAAGGGTGGGTCAATCAGGTTACCTACATGTAAGAACTTAAATATAGTATTATCTATAACTTTTTCATATATTAAATCTTGTAACAATATATCTATTTGTTGATAAGCCATATTCACTTCATTCCTAAAAACACATGTGTATTTCTTTTCATCCCTTAATATTGAGTTCATTTTTCCTTCATAAAATATATTCTCCATAATCACAATTCCCCCTCCCTTGTCTGGTTTCATAATTCTAACTTGGTGATTATTTCTTAACTCATTTAATACCTCATTTTCTTCCTTACTAAGATTAAAAATATGTCAGTTTTTGTTTTTGTCCTGTAATTTTCTAACTTCGTTCTCTAGTATTGCTTCGAAATTCTTCAATTGGGGATGCAAAGGTGGATTAAAAGTAGATTTCCTCACTAATTTTGTATCTACCCTATTATTTTTCTTAAAATTATTTCTAGAGGCTAAAACTTCCAAATTAATTTTTCTCACAAATAATTTAATATCCAGTAAAGTCATAGTAGGATCTCCTTTATTGAAGGGTATACATTTTAACCCTTTACTAAGCAGTTTAAAGTGCTCTTTAGTAAGTGGCATACTATTGAAATTATAAATAGAAAATCCCTGATAAGTATTTTTGAAACTTTCCACAACAATTTCTTCTTCTTTGCCACATATCCCATTGGGAGAAGGGGTAAACGTATCTAGTATCTCCCCCCCCCCCATTCGAAAATTTCCTCTTTTAACTTCCTGTTGATTATAACCGTGTTCCATTCCTTTCAAAGGTGGGAATTCTAAGTCATATTCCGCATCATTCCATTCATTTGCCCTGTTGTAATTATTCTTCTTCCACTTACTATCAGTACCATACATGTCCCATTTAGTATAAGGTGGCTTCGGGTAACTGGTTTTACTTTCATACTCCTGTATATCCCTATTTAATTTACCCATCTTACGTTGGATAACCTCATCACACTTATTGTCAATATCCTTTCTTATTTTGAAGTACTTGTCCCTTTCTTCTTTAATGCCATAAATCAGGTCTTCCTTAATAAAAATATCTAATTCTTCTATTTCTTTTTCCAAAATATCTTGCTTTCTATCATTTTCTTTAATTATAAGTTTCAATACTTCCAACCCACAATTATTAAAAACTTTTAATAAACTCTCATGAAACTCAAAGCCCACTTGAACGTTGTTTGGGTATTTATATACCCTAAGTCCTTTTGGGACTATTTTTTTATTTAAACATTCTCTTAAATAAGCATTTTCAATACGACAAATTCTATATTTAGTCATCATTTTAGTTAATTTATCTAATTTCACAACATATGAGTCTCCATTAGGTTGCCCACCTAATACATTGTTGTCCAATTTAAAATAAAAGTCTTTCTGTAACCATTCATTTGTAGTTTTCATATTAGTTTTGACAGTACCTGTAGGTGCTACCATAGAACTCAGCGTTTTAGGTCTGGCACCCAAGTCCATAGGTAAATCCTTTTTCTGCTCATTGCCCTCCACTTCCGACTTGAAAATCCTCGGTGTTGCTGCTGGATTAAATGGACTACCATTCGGTACAGCAAGGTCGCCGGCGTCTCCATTTTCGCCCATAAGCTCCCTTTTGCATTTGTGATGGTGCCCTGTAAACCCTTCGGTTTCATTTTCTGCTGCCTTACACGCATTACCTCGACCAGGAAGTAAGGAATGGCAGAGAGGCGTGAGTAGATCAATGAGCTCTATCAGTTGGCCAATCAGTTTCCTAGATTGTCCCAACTCTTCCTGTCCTTGCGAACTCATAACAGCCCAAACGTTATGGTTTCCTTTTAGCTCTTACACGAAAGTAGACTATTAAAAATCAAGTGAAAGCACTCCAAATGTACCAAGAAACCCAAATGAGTGCAACGAGCCAAAAACAGGAAACCCAAAGATTAGATCCACTCAGTTTATTGTCAACAGTACCAAAGCATAAACGCTTTTAAATCACACAGCAAGTACGCGTTTTCATCCTCAAAACTTGGACTTCATCAGATACATAAATCTAAAACCATTCACCCCTTAAATACCTAAATTAAAATTAATTAACCAATGACATGTTGTATAAAACATTTAAATGGGCAAACCAGTGTACTCTCTAGGCTCATAAATATTCATGATTCAACATTTTATGTGTTTCCCTTACTACTCAGTGCTTCTCTATTTAATAAGTTAAATTAAAAGGCTTAAATAAATATACCAAATACATCTATATTTTACCTCACTTTTGTAAATAAATAAATAAATACATAAATACATAAAAAACATCCAAAAAGATATTTATGCATGAATAAAACAACTGCATATATACATGATTGCTTCCAAAAGTTACACAAACATTGTATATTAACACAAATTATTAAGACAGAAGTACAACAAGAAAAAGCCAACAGTCTGTATTATTATTACAACCTATATCTAATCTAAGATTGAATCTGTCTTATAAATATATGTCCTGAGTAAAAGTGGATAAGAACCTCTAGGCCAACACAATATTAAAGATTTGCTCCCATATTTTCATATTATTTATGCTTTTCTTATGGTCATTGATTAACAATTTGTGCGCTAATATATGTCTTATTTCATGTACATATTGTATATATATAGTAGTTTGTAGTCATGTAGTTGAAAAATAATAAAAGACGGATTATTGAAAAAAAAAAAAAGAACTGGTACAGCACAATTATATAATTACCACTTGTAAGAACTGATATGATTGTAGAATACTGGAATAAACTGGAATGAGACTGGAAAAAAAAAAAAAAAAAAAACAACTGCATATAAAATCTCATAGTGGTTGGCTCCCTCTAGTGTCAAAATTAATAATTACCATTAAATTCTATTAGCTTTTAGTTTTAACAATGGTAATATTGTTAAAAAGTCATTAAGACCTGTTTTTTAGAATTATGAAACCAGACAAGGGAGGGGGAATTGTGATTATGGAGAATATATTTTATGAAGGAAATATTAAGGGATGAAAAGAAATACACGTGTTTCTAGGAATGAAGTGAATATGGCTTATCAACAAATAGATATATTGTTACAAGATTTAATATATGAAAAAAGTTATAGATAATACTATCTTTAAGTTCTTACATGTAGGTAAGCCAAGAATAGCTTCTATTTTTGGCATCCCTAAAATCCATAAAGATCCTATTGACCCACCCTTAGGCCAATTGTGTCTGTGGACGGCTCTAAAACATTACCATTGGCAAAATATGTGGATTTAAAAACTAAGCATATATGGGTTACTAATAAAACCATTCTTAAAGATTCTTGGGATTTATTAAAGGAGCTTACACCTGAGCTTTATAGAGATGATTTATTATTTATCACTATTGATAGAGTAGATTTGTTCTCTAGTATACCATATCATAAAGGTATGGAACTGTTTGAAGAAACCATTTTTCAAGATAAAGTATTGACACAGAATGATAAAATAGCAATTGTAGCTCTTATGGAGACAATCTTGAAGTATAATTTTCTTATATTCGATGGTGAATTCTTTCAACAAACACAAGGGGTTTCTATGGGGGCAGCGTGTGCCCCCACATAAGCAAATATAGTGTTATCCAAATGGGAGGAGAAATTTATTTTAAATTCTACATTTCAGGAACATTGGATATTATATCGAAGATTCTTGGATGACATAGTTATCCTCTGGACTGGTGGACAGGAAAAATTAAAAAAAAATACTTAAATAAAACCACTAACTTAAGGTTTATTTATAATGTCACCCCTGATAGTGTACAGTACTTAGATGTGGAGATATATAAAACTAATCAAAAATATGAAACTAAAGTGTTTAGGAAAAGTACTTTTTGTAATTCCTTCCTACATTATGAAAGTGCCCATCCCCTACACTGTAAAAGAAACATAGTAAAGGGGCAATTTGTTAGGGGTTTTAGAATGACTAGCCTGGACACAGATTTTTCAAAAGAATGTGATCTCTTAGGGAAAATGTTCTTAGACAGAGGTTACCCCAAAATTTTTGTAGATAAAATAAGGAAAGAAGTAGAAAAAGGTAGATTAGATAGGTTTAAACCTATTAAAGATATGGGGTATAACAAGAATAACCAACAGTAAGGATGTAAGTACGAAAATCTATCAGATGGGTTTCAAAGAGGTTTAGTGGTAGAATTTAATTCCACTAATTATAAGGTGAGGGATGTACTACAGAGGGAATGGGATAAATTATTATCACTTACAGATATTGAGGAAATATCTAAAATAAGTCCAAAGGTGATATATAAAAATTCCCAGAGTATAAGGAACATTTTGGAAAGGTCAGGTATTAATTCAATACCAACAGGAAATAGAAGAACAGGAACATATAAATGTGGAAGATGCAACCAATGACCCTACATTATAAATAAGGATGAAAGTTATTTGGAAAGTAGGATGAGATGGATTAGAAGTAAGGGTCTATACAGTTGTGACACTAGAGGAGTGGTATACCTTGTGGTATGGCCAAAATTGTCAATCATTTTACGTAGGTAAAACCAAAAGAACATTAAGAAAAAGAATATATGAACATACCTACGATATCTCCAAAGCAAAAGACACTAATGCACTTTATAAACATTCTAGAGGTTGTATAGGATATAATTTTCAATTTTTAGTCTTGGAACAAATTAAGCAAGACATTAGAGGGGGTCCCTGGGAGGATATTTTAGAAAGTAAAGAGTTATGGTGGCAAGTTACCCTGGATGCGGGGAAGAAAACAGGTCTTAATGACTTTTTAACAATATTACCATTGTTAAAACTAAGAGCTAATAGAATTTAATGGTAATTATTAATTTTGACACTAGAGGGAGCCAACCACTATGAGATTTTATATGCAGTTGTTTTATTCATGCATAAATATCTTTTTGGATGTTTTTTATGTATTTATGTATTTATTTATTTATTTACAAAAGTGAGGTGAAATATAGATGTATTTGGTATATTTATTTAAGCCTTTTAATTTAACTTATTAAATAGAGAAGCATTGAGTAGTAAGGGAAATCCCGACTGAAATCATGTTCTCACTCAACTATTTTTACCCCCTTTTCCCCCCTTACTTAGCTACTCATGATAACTTCCAAGAGTTTTAGAGTTATATCTAAGAATTAGGCTTTACCAGAAATCTTTTATTCTGCCTGTGTAAACTTTTTTGGTGTTATTTGTTACTCTTACTGTTTTTAAAAGCATTTTATAGTAGTATGTAGTATAAATTCATCTCCTATTTTACTATGTGTTATGTGTTGAAACAAATTTTTCCTTCTACCTGTATTGTTTTTACTTATATTATGCGTTATGTAATAAATCATTGTTTACTGCCTGTACTGGAGCTTTTCTCCCCGGGCCTCTACTGAAAACGGATATTTATGTCCAGTTAGACTAGCCCGGTCAGCAAATGTAAAATAAAATAAAATAAAATAAAATAAATAAATAAAAATAAACACATAAAATGTTGAATCATGAATATTTATGAGCCTAGACAGTACATTGGTTAGCCCATTTAAATGTTTTATACAACATGTCATTGGTTAATTAATTTTAATTTAGGTATTTAAGGGATGAATGGTTTTAAATTTATGTATCTGATGAAGTCCAAGTTTTGAGGACGAAAACGAGTACGTGCTGTGTGATTTAAAAGCGTTTATGCTTTGGTACTGTTGATAATAAACTGAGTGGATCTAATCTTTGGGTTTCCTGTTTTTGGCTCGCTGCACTCATTTTGGGTTTCTATGTAGTCCACTATCCTGGGCCAACATTATTAGCTATTCATCTTTTAGTTTCAATTCACCTGTCCTTAACCATCCCTGCATCAAATCTTGGTCAACATGAGGTTGTTCAAGGGAATCTCTGTACTTGCCAACATATTTGTGGATTTTCCATTTTTTCCCTTCACATCTGACCCTTTTCCTTATATTCTTTAACTTGTTTTTTGGCACATTCTGTTGCTCTCTGATTTTTTGTATAGTTTTGGTTTGATTTCCCTTTCTGCTTGATATCAAAATGGTTCTGCTAAACTAAGCAAATATGTCATCTTAGACTTCTCCTCACATTTTAAAATGTTCACTATGTTGGGATCTGATGAGGTCAGTAGATATGTAAGCAATCGCACAGCTACAGATCAATACATGTAATCAATTTTGAGGTTGCCCATTGCTTTTACAGTCCAATGAGTATATAATCATAGTATACACTGATTTTTATATATTATTTGATAGGCATGAAGCATTTTTCTTCTTTTAATGCCTAATTTCTCCAGTACTTTTTAGGGCCAGCCAATCAACCCAAAACTATAAGTTAGAACAGGAAGAAACTCTGATATATAGCTTGGACTTTATTCCTAGATGTTAAGGCAGTTTTTGATGTTTTCGTTTTCTGAAGTATTCTTTACTGAGCTGTATTCTTCTTTGTTCATGTTTTATTGACAGCCCTACATCTATACCCAAATAATTATACACTCTGGCCTGCTCAAGCTTATTTATAGCATATTTCTGTCACAGGCTGATGTTTCCTTGATGTTTTCCATTTCTAAATAACATTTTATGTGGTTGACCTCATATCCTACCGCACAGAAGTTCATTAAATTGCCGTAACACATTCTTCCTTCCACAGTTACCTGCATGTGATAAAGTCGTACACCAACTTTCCTACTGGCAAAGCAGGTTGTTAATTAACCAATCAGTCCTGTTTCAATGTGAGGTATCCTGCAATACTCATAATGGCATGAGGATGAAGCCTGAGAACTTAAACCATATCATTAGGAATAAACCCAGCATGCCTGTCACTCCAACAAGATTTGCTGATACTTTATTATTTAGTTATCATTGTGTTTAACTTGTTTGTAGTGTACAGTAGCATAGTGAGCTGGCAAAGTGCACTGAGCATGTGCACATCTGACATGTCAGCATAATGTGCAACTGATGTTCACCTCCTGTCTCCTCTATTTTATTCTTCTAAGCAGCCAGCAGAGGAGGCTGCTACATTTTAATTACATTAACTGGTTTAATTTGTTGGCTGGCTCTTCACGGCATGCATTCATGTTGTGGAAGCACTTACTTTTGCCTGATAAATGTTTTGCAATAGTTTTCTATTTCTGAACAAGACATAGCTTGTGAAAGAACTGGAGCAATACACAGGCTGAGGTATTCATTGACACAATATACAGTCCCATAAAAGGACAAACAACTGTGTGTGAGGTCCACTTACATGGCAGTGTCAAGATTCATAAAGGTGTTTATCACTCTTGCCATACTGGTGCACATTGCTACCACCTAGTGAACCCGAGACAAAGGTCTGCACACAGAGGCAGCACCTGTGCTCCCCTATACCATCTGCTATGACTACTCATGCACACTCAGATATAGAAAAACACACACACACACACACACACACACACACACCTACTTCTCAGCCCAGTCAGTCATAACAGGGCCCAGTCCCTAAACAATTTGTCCCCTGTTTCCATGACTATAAGACACAGCCATTAACATAATACCCTAATTAAGGGATAGAGTCCAGCAGCTCCCACACTTGGGATTCAGGAGGAATAGAGTGTAGGAGTAGGGAAGTGTGAATGTGGTAGTAGCATTGCTTGTACCATGGAGGACTTCTTTGCTGGTTGTTTTTTCTTGCTGTGGAATGGATTTTTTTTTTACTTCACTGCTGATATGCTGAGCAGCTCTGCATGTTGCGTTGAGCTAGGATGTGAGTTCTCTATACAAGTACAATACCATTTGAATGTACATGGTTAAAGTGCCATGGATTACCCCACTGTGACCGCCTCCTATGCAGATGGTGTTTGTGAATTAGGTAGTATCTGAGGAAGACATTATTAGCTTGTGTACTCCATGCATGGAGTACTGAGACTACAGACTGGGGTAAGATTATGTACAGCACATGACTCCACTGTCTACCTTTCTGTATGAGTGACATAGGGTATCGGTATGCTACTCTGTGGAGTACCAGCCATGCTGCACAGTGCACAATAGTTATCAATAGCTCTGCAGATTCTTTAACCAAGTCAGCTGTGCCATGCTTTCTTCTGGGCAGGTAATTCCATATGTTGCTCCTGCTGGAACAATGCAGAAATGGAATTTTAATATGATTAGTTTGCTGATTGACTGTTTATTATAAAATGCCTGTGTATAAGCAGGTGACATCACCCTTTTTGCATGGATCAGGGTTGAAAAGGCTCTGTATACTACCAGCTCACAAACAGGGTTAGCCAATAAATTAAACATTAAATTAAAAACATTCCCTTTGTTAATGAATGTGTTTAAAAGTATTGTTCTGAGGCAGTGTTTTTATGAGAATTCATTGTGACATTTTGAGTATTGCTTCCTTCTTCCAGGGTGGTTAGCTGAAAGCACAGCCAAGCCCCTGGAACACAAAGGAATTTCTCCATTTTTATGACATGCTTTAATAACAGCAGACATTGCGCATACCATCTGTATCTTATGCTGCACATAATTTCCATGCTACACTTTTCCCCTTGCTGAGCTAGTTTATAACAAAAACATGATAGATTTCCCTACCTCATTGCCTAGCTACCTCATAGTCAAAGTTAATGCTAGCACTTCTCAGCGATAATTGAAATCTTTATTTTATAAAACTGCCTTTGTGAAAAAAGTGTCATAATGTAGGATCCCTTAATAGAACCTGCACCTAGTTTAGTTACACATTTTTGGGCAACAAGACCAACATTTATCCTGAGGTGCTATTGCCACAGAGTCATTAAAGCTGTAGTCGGGGTTGGGAGACAAGGCCACTGAACGCAGTAAGTAGGGGAAGGACACAGTCAAGAACCCTGTGGGGCCTCAAAGTTAACCTTGGGTATCAGTTATGAAGAGTAAAGGGTGGGGATGGTATGCCTAAAATTTAAATTTGCAGAGTGTATAAAACAGAGACTGGAACTGCAGATAAGACCAAACAGCTTAACTAGTCCACTGAACACAGAATAAATAAGTTGCAGGTTGTAAATATCTGAATGCTTCCCCCACACCACCTCATATCCTCATAAGAGTAGCCTTGCATCTCCCAAAGCATTCCCTAAACAATTTGTTGACCTTACCAGTCCTTCATGAAGGCTGCTATGATCATCAAACAACACCTTGCTTTTTGTGAAATAATGCTTCCTTATATATCACAAGACCCCCACATATTATAGTCAGAGTATGTAACTTCTTCGCATACTTCTTTTGGAAACATGGACCCATTTGAGCACTATGTATTCTGTTATTTAAATTTCTGTAATGCCCTCCCATGTCTCCTTTTCCTCAAAGACATGTATTAAACTCATGCCTCTCTTGATGTGGCTTCTTATGCAGAACTTCCCCACTTTTGTTTACCTCCTCTGAAGTTCCTCTGTCATTAGGGAGATAACGTCTCCAGAGCTGTGTATGCTGCTTTCTACTTGAGATTTATCTAATATGTCTAATACACATATCTCACTTAATAGGCCATATAAGAGGTGATAGTCACAACATTTTATCATATCTACTAAAGAGTACGTGTTTAGTTTCATTTCTTTCTCCAGCATAAATAGTGTGAAACACTTCATCACAAGTCTCAAAACAAATTGTGTCTTCTTTTCAGTTAAATGTTTTATATTTCCTATTCTGTTTTTGTTTTACAATTCCTGGTTGTCGATAGCCTGGTGTTCAATGGTTAGGTTTTAATTATGACAGGGTACTTATTATGAACAGATTAATCAGCCTAATAGAGTACCTGTCTACAACTAAAAATATTGTAATTTAGAGCTCTTTCCTTTGGCATCTTGTCTGACATTGTAAATAGCTTATACTCCAGCTCCTCAGTCCGTGTACCTCAGAACCATGGGGTCCTACACTTTGCTCACAAGGATCAGTGCTTGTACCTCAGAGCCATGGGGTCCTGTGCTTTGCTCCCAAGGATAATTTGAAACCTTACTGTCATTATGGTAGCATGGAGTCGGTAAGTAGTGATGTCAGAATCATCAGGTACATGGAGTCATGTAGGTAGCTAAAATCATTGTATTGAAACAAAGGATTTCCAAGGTGTTTATTTGCTCCTTTCTGAAAATCATTATGCTAATACCAAACTTGGCGAGCAGGGTAAAGATTATATACATATTCAAGAGTGTATATGTCCCTCAAATAGGCAACTATGCACTTCCATTAAACAGAAATTAAGTGATGATACTTATTGGGGAAAGTGTCACTGAAGCAACAGCCATTTCAGCAAGTATTGGGTGATTGAAAAATATGGGTGAAACAACTTTCACAGACAATGGAGTTTTCTTTTTTCCTCAACTGTTGTACAATCACACAGTAGATGTTTTTAAGTTTGGGGCTATGAGGGTATCCCCCACATTGGGATGATGGGCAAGCCCTCATGTAAAAAAAAATGTCTCCAAGGTTTGCAGAAAGTTGTTTCAGCATTTTTTTTCAATCAATCTGCACTTGATGAAAGAGTCGTTTATCAGTCAACATGAATCCTACATATTATCCCTGGCTTTAAAAGTAGAGAGTACAAAGTGTTGTCTACACATTCTTTTTTCTGCTAATCCAAACTGCAGTAACCCAGTGGCCACAGTCCACTCTTTTATCAGCCATGGGCAGAGACTGAAGAGGTTACAACCTGATTTGACTGTGTTGAATGTTTATGGAGTCAGTGAGTACATACTGATAATGCTTTTCATTAAGTTTCAGCAACCTTGGTGTCCACCATTAGGAATACACAGAACTGTTAAATAAGATACATATTTCATATATAGTAACTGATTTTTTTCTATCAACAGGTGCAATCCATAGAGTCAAAACTGGATTCTCTTTTGGATATCTACAGAGAAGTCTTAAGAAAGGGTTCTGAATCTGCTCTTACTCTTGCTTCGTTACAAATGCCACTTTTTGAGTGTGATCAAACGTCTGATTACCAGAGTCCATTGGAAAACAAAGATGTCCTTGGGTCTGTACCAAACAGTGCAACATTGTCTAGATCTGCTAGTGCCAATCTGCCCCGAGGGCTACAGCTAATATTAACACCAAATGATTTGTGCCCACCTGCGTATTATGCTTTGACTCCTACTGTGCAGAGTCAACAATCACATGTGCCAGTTAATCAAAGTGATGTACCTCTATCAACAGCAGCTAATAATTTATCAAACCAAATGATGCATGCCAATAAATCAACTGTGCCAACGACACTGCAGATACCACCTCTGCCGTCTGTGATGAAACGCATTAACAGGCCAGGACCAATCAATATCATTCCTGTAACCACCCAGGAAAATAGTTCTGATGTAACTGCATGTCTTGTTGTAGATAAAGACAATAGACATGTTTTGAAGTGTAACTTAGCAGATGATGCACCTTGGAGAAAAGGTCTTGGTATTGAAGAAGAGGAAGAAGAAGAGACTCTAGTTTCAGTTTCCTCTGTAAAGAAAAGCAAATTAGAAAAATCCCTTTCTGCACAAAACCTGATCCAGTCAACAGAAGAACTTAATATAAAACATTCAGGTAGTGACTCAAATGGCTCACAAAGTAGCCAGGAGCTGTACCATAAGTGGAGAGATTCAAAACTGTTTATCACGGATGAGGAGGAATATGACACAGAGACAGAAACAGATACTTTTGATTTAGTCTCACAACCGACAGTAGAAACACCTCTCTCTTCTGACTCACAGAGGACTGGAATAGCACGATCAGCTCACACCATTAACAAGACGGAAGATGCTACAGATGCTGTTAGCTTGCCTCATGTTAAACTAAAATGACACAGCAATTGTAAACAATAACTTCTTTTAGTCATTCATACCATTGCATGATTTAAACTGAAAGCCCTTATTAAGAGGGAGTTAAAATTGCAAGACCTGGAAGAAAATGAAAGGCAGTTGTATGAGCCCATTTCTCTTTGCATGAATGAATGCATGTTTAAATTAAGACTGCAATTCAGTTAATAGTATATCTACATTAACCCTTTCAGTTTGCATTGTAGGTTTACTAAATGATTCAGCATAGATGATATTATCTGGGTATGCCAAATAGCAGTGAATGGAGTACTTCAGCATAATGCTACTGTACTTATAATGCAGCAAGGATCCTAAGCAAGATGTAATTTAGTTGTTAAAATTTATAAAATGAATTTACATAATTAGGTTTTTGTTTACAATGCAAATATTTTTTATCTACAGCTGCTAGCAAGGTACTGAAGAAATCGTTAATGTGGGAATTAGTATGGCTGCTACTTACAGATCACCACATGAAGTCATTCTCCTTTAATTATTTGAATGTTACCACGATATGAATGTGTATTTATGTATAGTTTTGGTGGTCTTCGTGATGTGACAAGATGCACTCCACATCACAGTTAAATTGTTCTTTATTAAAAGAACATCACTTTGCTATGATATGTACAACTTCAGAAGATTTATTATAATTCAAAAATGAAAAAGGTCAGTCTTAATCATGGCTTTAATGCTGTAAAATGTGATAAGACAACATACTTAAAACTTTTTTTTTTCATTTCTTTATTTTTAACAGAACAATTGCAATGCTGCAGTTGTTTCCTTATCCTTTTTTAAAATATTCAGTATCATTATAGAACTGCTTTGCTAAGTAAAGAAAAATACATACTGTTTAATATATACAGAATTCAGTTTATAAATATGTACTGTATGAGCTGTATGAATATGGAGCGCTAAGGCCTATAGGTTATGCTTGAACAAAACTCACTTGGCAATTTCAGAACGATGTCTTGAAGCACAAACAAGTAGCTGGCAAACAATCCGATTTACACTTTTAATGCATACTGATATTATTTTGTAAACACCACATGGTAAAGATCCTCCAACATACTTCTGCAATCATTAAGGAAGATATTGCTGAAGAAAGTGTATTTCTCCGCCCATCTCAGTACTTTAAACACATTAACTTGTTTGATACTCTAAAGATGTATGATGTCAAAGATTACGGTTTCAGATTCATGAATGTTTGTATTTCTGCCTAGCCAAATCCATTTTGTAAATTTAAAGTACTGTACAACATATGAAAAAAGCTTAATCCATGTTTTCATTCAGTTAGCAGCTGTTTAAGGTGCCTTTCTTACCTCTTACTTTGATGCTCAGAAATGTTGCTGGTCCTATAATCCTGGGAGAAGTTGCCAGGATATGGGGAGTAGCTTGGGGATAGAGTGAGAATAACAAAACATGTGCCAGTAATCATATCCCCTGCTGCTAAATTATATATACATTTTTGTTACATATCTGTTAACACATTTTAATATATTAATTTCACATAGGACTTTAACACACACACAACTGGGCATTTGCCTTAAATTACTTGCTTGAAAAGTTGATTTCTGTTTGTTTACCTTAATTTATTTAATGCAATATCATGCACAAAACTGTGCAATTCTATAAACCATGTCGCTTGTTGCAGTTTTTTTCAAAATAAATAAAAACAGGAAGACCATAACACTGGTACTTTTTTATCCTGGAAAATTAAATGATGTGGTATTCAGCTGTGTCTAAAATGGTGTATGCTTAAACTTTGCATACATATCTTCATAAGACAACATTCATTAACAGAATAAAAAGTATTAAAACATTGTTGGCTTTTTCCTGTCATTTCTCAGCATTTTCCAATAATGTTCCTTTTATTTCCTTGTTTTTATGCCATCATGTCCTTTTTTGTGACCTTTTTCTCTTTACTTATTTTTATAAAAGTCTGCCTTTCTCTACAGTGGGTACAATTGTGAAAATGTATATATTTTAATATAAAATACTGAAGGCGATTGTCAATACTGAGCTGCGATTAACATACCTTTTCAGCACTGCATAAGATGCTGGGACATTTCCTCTAGACTGGTAAATTGAGGTAGTGGTCTTCATTTACAGAACCAAGCACAGAAGGGTGTGTTCCAGTTATAGGAGATGATATTTCTCATCCTTCATGAAAAATCCTAAACCAGGATGTTGCAAAGGAGACTCCATCAACTGGTGAAGCCCATTGTTCAAATGGAGCTGTGTAGAATCTGTCCTGCTATGGATCATTGGATCAGGTCTTTATTCCTGCACAGATATTGAAGGAGTCTAGGGAGTTTGTCATGTTTTGTGGATGTGTATATGGCATTTGATAATATACCCTAAAATAACTTGTGGCAGGTGCTACAAGAGTGCAGGGTCCAAGGGTTGCTGCTGCATGGTAATCAGTTTCTGTATTTAAGGAGCAAAATTTGTGTCTGCATTCCCAGCTTTATCAGATAAATTTTGGTGGGGGGGGGGTGCTACCATGGATGTGTCTTGTCTTCCCCCCTTGCTCACGATTTTCATGGCTAGGATACAGGATGTACAGTAAATGTCTACAGAGTATTCAGTTTGGAGGCATGACATTTGCATATTTCTTGCTTGCGGATGATACTGTCTACCAATCCTCATGTAATCATGATGTCTAGTGTACAGTAGAGCAGTTCACTGCTGATTGAAAAGAGAGGGAGATGAGAATCACTGTCACTAAGTCAAATGCTGCAATTTGTCTCCAAAACAGAATGGATTTGTATGTGAGTTAGGGCAAATTGATCTCTGCTGATGAGGAGGGAGAAAGTAGCCAAAGTGGAGAAGTATCTTGGGATCTTCAGAAATGATTGGCAGATAGAATCAGGAAATTGATCACTGGAATTGTGCAACACTGTCTCTACTGCAGGTATTGTACTAGACTGTGGTGGTGAAACAAGAACTGATCTCTAGGATGTAGCTCTCAGTTTGCCATTCCTTCTGTGTCCCTATCCACATCTGCAGTCACGAGCTTTGGATAAAGACTGAAAAGATGGAATTACAGATGTAGGAGGCAGCAGTGGAGCTCCTTTGCAGAGTAGCTGGGCTCACTGTCTGAAACAGACTGAGGAGCTCACCAGTCCTGAGTAAGACCTGAGACTGCAGTGTAACTACTGCTTCTTTGGATAGAGAGGATTCAGCTGAGGTGGTCTCAGTACCTAGCAGGAATGCCTCTTAGCTCCTTCCCACTCAAGGTTTAGCAGGCATGGCCCAAGAACACAAGGCCCAGGGCAGATCCAGGATTGCTTTGAGGTATTATATCCCTTAGCTTGTCCAGGAATACTTAGGGATCCTCCAAGGATGAGATGGAGACTGTTGCTGAGGATAATAACAGCTGGTCTACAGTGGTAAGCAGGCATGTACACCTGCCCAGGACACCCACTTTAGAAAACAGACAGACTGATGAATGGATATGCATTCTAAGCTCATCAGTCTGTGCTGTATTAATGATATCACAATGACATCACAAACATGCACAACCATTTTGAATTCATAAATAGCCATATGCATTTACAGTTCAAAGTAAATTTCTATTACCCATTGTTCTTGAGAGTCAAAAAAATTGTTAGGTAAGTATATGTTTCTGTGGGGATAGAGGAGTCTTTTTCTGCTGGTTCTGACAGAGATACAAAATTGCAGTTTTAGTAAATATCCATTTTTCTACAAAGGAAGCCATTATTATATGATACTGTTAGTTCTGACTGTATTTCTGTAACTGGTTATTTTGATTTATGTTTTGAATGTGACATTCATATTATGTGCAACATGCACATACCAGAGTCTAGCCTGTGAAGGGAGCTGAAGTACTCTAGTTAGACTGTACAGGTATTAAATGAACTACTGGATGAATAATTGCTACTCTGCACTGCAGCACTCTAAAAAAAACCCTTCATGCATGCCTCATAACTTCCTGCAAGCCCCCACCCCAAGACCCATTTGTCTACAGTGACTTATTTTCTGTTACTGCACAAAGAAAGTCAGATATTTTCTCCTAAGAAATTAATGGTAAATTAGATAAACTTAGCCTCTTATTAGCCCTATTTAAGCGTAATGTGGATGATTGGATGGGTAACTAGAAATTCACTCTAGAGCTTTCACCTGTGTCCCTCTTGGACAGGGGCAATAAGTGCTGATCATAGTGTCTATTGAACCAGACATCCTTGGAAACACGGGTTGAACTTGGCTAGGCTTGTAAGGGCTGTGGGGCTGTTAGCCTAGTAACCTCCTATGATCCTATGGAACTCTGTGTGGTTGTTGGTGTGGTTGCTGGTGTTTTGAGGCTGTGATCGTAATTTTTTTGTTTTATCCTATGGAACTCTGCTTGGGGTGAGTCTCAGAAAATGTAGTCATTTCACTATACTGGGAACGTTTTCTATTACTGCCCCTAAAGACGACTGTCTCTAAAAGGACATGTTATGGAATCAAGTTTTAGGAAAAGTAACTCCAAATGCATACTTTCCTTATCTCTTAGCCCTACTCTTGTATGGGGGTTGCATTTTCCCATTTTAGGATGCAATATATATGTGTAGTATAACAGTGCTTCTGTCATTAGATTTGCCTTTTCACAGTAGCCATTTTTCCAGTTTGGTTCCTGGATGAGGTTCCTTTTATGTGGAGTTCAACTTTTTTTCTCCCACATCTCATACTTATAAACACAGGTGAAATGGCAGCATTCAAATTGCCCTAATTTTTGTGTGTGTGTGTGTGTGTGTGTGTGTGTGTGTGTGTGTGTGTGTGTGTGTGTGTGTGTGTGTGTGTGTGTGTGTGTGTGTTGTTTATGATTCCTGCAATGGATTGGCATCCATTTCAGGACTGGTTCCAGTTTTACACCCTTAGCTTGCTATAATAGGCTCCAAGTCCCCACAACCCAGAGTCAGATAAAGTGGGTATACAAAAATTGTGTGGTAGATAATTGCACAAATGAGACATTTCTGTATTGCATAAAGTAGGTAAACATTTGTTCAACACAGCTTCAACCCTGATTACCAGCTTCATTTTTGTGAATCAGTAAGATGCCCCAATGACATAACTGCTATTTGAATGACACTTACTGGAAGGCAAATAAAAAAAAGTATTATAGAAAAGCACCACTGCTAATTGTCTTTGTTAGTGACAGGTGCTACTCTGGGATTACACACATTCTAGGACTATTTTTGAATAAGTCTACCCAGGATTTCATGTGCAATTACTCAGAAAAAAAAAAACACTTTGCACAACTGGTAAGCCTGTTGCTGCCACTCACTATGCACTCCTGCCACTTTATCCACTTCCACTGTTGGAATACTAAAGGTACCTGATCCTTCAGTGGCAGTGCTGAGACCATCTCTTCAGTATACTCATAAAACCCAGGGCTGGAACTATCACAAGGTGACCCACTCTGCTGCCTTTAAAGTAATAGAATATTTCTTCCAAATCACAAGTCTAGAATCAGCATGCAGTTCAAAAGCAAAGCATTGGCATAAATACACAGGAAGCCCAAAAATATGCCTGCATTCCCAGTATTGCAGGAGATTTGAAGCATGCAGCAAATCTTATTTTAGCACTTTCTGACTCATGCATGTCATACACAGATATTGTTTTGAAGCATGTCCTTCTCCAACTGAGTGGGGGATTATATCACCAGTGGGAGATTTTAACATGTATTTACTTTAGCACTCCCTTTATCAGGAGAATTGAGTACCAGTGCACATCCTCCACAGATATTGCTTTAATATGCATCCTTCTCAAATTGAGAAAGAAGTTAGAGCACAAGTGGGAGATTTAAATTGTCCATTTATTTTAGCACTCCCTGAACTAAGCAGGAGATTAGACTACCAACACTTTTTTCAGAATTGTTTTGCAAAAGAAGTTGAGATGTATTATTGTCTGGTCTTTGTAAAATGTGTGGCTTTCTGACAAACTGTTGTGGACTGCAGTCATTAAATAATGATAGGCATAAATTGTAAACTTTGTATCCTTCAGAAAATGCTTGCTAATGCAAAGCTTTTCATTCTAGCAACTTTCTAAGTATGTATTCTGATTTTTGGGTTATTGTCTCTGATTTAGAGTGAAGAAATTGAGTATAAAGGGAGTATGCAATGGGTTTCAATGTGTGGTTTTGACAAAAGTGAACTAAGATACATTTCTGGCCCATTATTTATTAATATATTCATTTACTTGTTCTAAGATGTGTACATTCATGCACGTTGCTGGTAATTGATGGTTCTGTGTGTGAATGTACTTCGTATATACTTAGTTCCTGAAACCGACTATAGTTATGGTGTAAAAGGAATTCATTGTAGTAATCTGGAACATCATCATATGAGTGTTGTGCTTTGTGTACAATCCTTGGTTTGTTGACTGTTGACAGGTGTGTTTATTATTTTGCTGAGTATAAACTGGACAGTATGAAGTTTACAAATTTTTAATATTTTAGCAGTGAATACATTTTTTTTTTTTGCTGGCACACTGATGTGAAATCAACTGCATTGGGTTACAAGTGATTCTCTGGATGAGTAAAGCTATGAGCTGGTTTTTGTACTTAGTGCAGGGTTTGATTCCCTCAGCCTTCATTTGTCTACTATGTGACTATAACCAAGTCAATTCACCAGACAGTGCTCCTATGCTGCCCCTGAAAAGGGACACTTGTATCCAGTGGGCTACCCCAAGCTGTTAGCAAATGTATGTTTGTTTTTTGAATTCCTGTACCCTTCACAGAGATGCTAATTAGTGCTTCACTATAGGCTGTTTGACTGTCATGTCTTGTAGTTTAATGGACTGCCAAATTTATTTTCAATAAATGTGAGTTTCAAGGAAAGAGCCATTTACTATTGTTCAGGCTATCTTTTTTCAGTGCGAGACTGCCTTATTTTGTTTAACAATGCTCTGCCAGTGTTTTTGCAGTAAAATTTGAAATAGTTTTAAATTTAATCCAAATATCTGCGATTACTGCACAAGAAAAAAAGAGAAATAAATAGTATGCACACTGACAGTTTTGAACAGTATTATTTGGTATCTGAGGAGAGACAACTAAGTAATGGAATACTGACATGGTTGTGGGTTGGGGAGCAGTCCTGTACCCTGCCATGGACCCATTTGGCCATGATCTGGCTCTGATAACACTCACTCACTCTCACACTCTGCTTTGATCCAGTATCATTATCTTTAGTTTAAATAAAGGAAGTCCTCCTCCCCAAAAAGAAGAAAATAAATAATATAAACCCACTTCATACAAACCAGTGTTTCTCAGCATATCTCAACACACTTACAGCAATACTGCCTGGCACTACTCATGCCAACTTCCCAGTGGGGGTATGACTAGGTATGCATTCTGTTAGCATCCTTACCTGAAATTAAGAAAATCATCCCTTGTGTTTTTAACTCCTACATATCTGCTAATCCCTCAAATATGCTATATTTAAATTAACATGTTTTACTAACATAAAATACCCACACACTTTCTACTTCAGAGACCTATCAAATCCCACATTAATGATACTTCTATTGCCATTCCATTCATTTCGAACCATCATCATCAAGTTAGAATTCTGCTTGGTTGCAAGTCCACCAGCATCACGAACAGCTGGGGTTTCCAAGTTCAATGTTTTTTAGCTGACCTTTCAACTACATTCATAGGTTTATAGGTTCATAGATTAGTACTAGGCTAACCGCTCTTGTGAGCCATTTTAAGCCTAGCCAATTACCCCATGTAAGAATCAAACCCTGCACCCTCTGTCTGTAAGGTAAACACCTTAACCATTACACCAACCTCCCGCCATGTACAATAACATGGCTGTTCCATAAACTTTTGCTCCAGATTTTCAGCATTCCCATCCACAGAGCTCCATGTAATGAAATACAGCACTGATATAATATAACTCTGGTGTGGAAGTGATTCCAAAGTCAGTGCAGAAAAATAAATAACAGTCAGGATCCAGCGATTTTTTGGTAGTCTCTTTTTTTCACATTCCAAGGGAATCACTGCAGTAGCATGCTGTCAAACTGGACTGCTGCGTGACTTCTGCCTTCCTGTTATTGAATTTGAAAGGAGGCATATGCAATGCCCCCTACTTTTCAGTTGTAGCAGTCAACAATCAATTCAAAGCCTAAGTAGTCTCTGCTTGTTGTGGCCTCCCATTTCCAAGATGGTGTTTTCCATATGTCCTCAGAGCATCCATAAGGATGAAATTCTCCTCATGACTGAAGCTGTCTCTACTGTGTCTTGATCCCTGCTGTAATATCATGCAATAATGTTTAATCAAATGTGACGGACTGACACCTGCCATCCTTCTGTGAAAGTTTTAATAAATGGAGACATTGAATGGCTCTCCATTAGACATATTCCTTGCAAAACTAGTTCTGACTTGTGTTTTTCTATTTTCTGCTACCACTGCCTGTCATGTGCTGGCCTATGCTGCAGTAGTAGCAGATAAGTTTGTTATGAGTGTGTGATCGTAAGTAGGGTAATGCATTTCATTCAATATTTGAAATTGCTTTTATCTTTACCCATTCAGAATGGCAATTGTAAGTAGTAAGCACACTGATACATGTTGATATCAGTAAAGATGACACTTTATACATTCCCCAATCATGTTATTTGTAAGTAAGGAAGAATAAACATTAATTTACATGCCTTACCAGTGAATTAAGGATACTGCTCAACAGTTGGTAATAAATTACAGTGATTCATGCCTATGCCAACTCATTTTGTCTGTCCCTGTTACTCAAAAATGGTTTAGGTTCAGTGCCACGGTGGTGCAGCGGTTAGCATTGTCACCTCACAGCAAGAGGTTCTCTGGTTCAATCCCCAGCTGGGGTGCCTTCTGTGTGGAGTCTGCATGTCCCCCCTGTGGTCGCGTGGGTTTCCTCCGGGTGCTCCGGTTTCCTCCCACATCCCAAAGACATGCTGTAGGTGTTGTGCTGTAGGTCTGAAGAAGTCCGGATATAATCCGGACGAAAAGCGCTTTACATATTGTTTGTTCTTGGTTTTGCTATTGTGTCTTAGTCCATAGTTCGTTTTAATTTCAGCTCGTTTGATAAGTCACAAATAAACTTTGTGGAAGTCCACCACCGTTTGGAATCAGTGCTTTCTTGTGGTTACATGCTGTAGGTGGATTGGACACTTTAAATTGGCCCTAGGTGTGAGTGTGTGCATGGGTGTGCCTTCTGTAGAAGGTTGGGCGCCGGGCTGGCAACTCAACACTGTAAAACTCCACTGCCAATCATGAACGGACAGGCGATCCGCTGTGGCGACCCCTAACTGGGAAAAGCAGAAAGAAGAAGGTGTTTTACATATTATATTGGCGCCATTCACAGGTAAGAACAGCCCAAATGGAGGGGTGAAGAAAAGTGATGTAAGTCCAGGCTGATTTATGAATTTATTATGCAAATTAATGTCAGTCACACTGTACTTTATGAACTACACCATAGCACAAGTGAGCATCTCCCTTATAGGCCCAAGCTTCCTCCAAATATGACTAAATTTCATGGAACCTAACTTAGGACAATTGCAATATACGAATTTGATGTGAGTATCTCTGCAAAAGGCTGCATTTAACCATAATCTGTGCTGATCGCTCACACTTAGCTGATTGCATTTAAGTACAGTGCTGCTGTTTGCTGATTGCCTTTGCTCTTCTGTGAACTAAGGGCTTATGAATACCACCCTAAATGTTTTCCTTTCAGAGTTTAACTCTATTAATGGTGGAGTGCACTCAAAATGTTGAACAAGTACATTCAGGCTTTTCCCAGTTAGGGGTCGCCACAGCGGAACTCCGGTCTGCTAATGATTGGAAGTAGATTTTTACATACTGAGTTGCCAGCCCTGACGCACAACCTTCAACGAAGGTACGCACATTCATGCATGTCTCCACACAGAAGATGCTTTAGCTGAGAATCGAACAGGACAATGTCTTACTGTGAGGCGACAACGCTACCGCAGCTACAGGTCATTAAAGAATAATGCACATAGCAGAGATCCTAGTACAGATCCCGGTTATGAACCTTTAATGAGGATCTTCCAGTAGTCTAGGGTTTGGCTTCATCAGCCTTCATTCTCTTATTGTATGACTTTAAGCAAGTCACTTAATCAAGCAATGTTTCCACATTGCCCCAATAAAGGATATATGTCCACTGGGTAACTGACAAACAAAATAAAAGAAAAAAAGAAAAAGAAATCTTGCATAATTTGAGTATACTTGAAAGCTTTTTTTCAAACTAATCTGATGAAAATTTTATTTTCACGTCCAATGAAGCACAAAAACAGACTGTGCTAAAAATCTGCATGCAGCATAACTTTCAATTAGAAAGGCATAAACAAACCCTAGTAACTTTGAAGATTTTTTTTTTTATTGATGTATTTAATTGCTGTGACACCATTTATTGACACTGCTGGGACTGTGTAAGGAAGAATACTGAATGCTATTTTATGTGCAAGATGGATGACAAAACGTAGTTCTCCACAAAAGTGCCTGTACTTGCGGAAAGAACATAGTAAAAAGACACACCAGCCAGTAAAAGATTGTGCATATGAACCTCCTCACATGTAAATATGTTTAGTCATGTGACCTCACTTCTTCTGTATGTGTTAATGGGGTAAATTCAACACTTCCCCAACCATTAGAAAACTATGCCCTCAACTTTCTGATACAGATAAAACAGTATCAGTTTCATGAAATACTCATTTTTTCACCATCTGTGATCTTCTGTGAACAGTACATTTGATTTATTTTAGATGTAATGCAGTTGGTGCATTAAACCAGACTGGTTTAATTTCAGACAAAACCACAGTTACCACACTAAGAAAATAGCAGAAATGAAGAACAAAATAGCAATAACATATTTTTAAAGATAGATACTGAGTAAGATGAATACACAATCATAATACTACTTAATCATAATTAAGGGTAGCATTGTGACTCATAATTAAGGCCCTGCTTCATAAATGAAGGGCATGAGGATCAGTCCTGACCTCAGTTTACTTTTTGTGGAATCTGCATGGCTTTCCATGTCTTTGTGGGTTTAATCTAAGTACTTTGGTTTTCTTTATCCTGCCAAAATCATAATAGCTCATTGGCTACACTAAGCTAGCTACTGTGGCAACTCTATAAATTATTACTTTCCCCCTTGCTCTTGTGGCCAACATCATGGCAGTAAAAAGTATATGACAAATCCGTTAATTTGCCCATTTAACAAGCAAACAAAACAATAAATTTAAATGATAAAAGCACAGCTGTTAAAGAGCATGAGGCTTGGATTCTTAAATTAACTCTATTAACTCCAACCAAAAGTGAGCACTAAAGGTTAATGTTGCAAAGTCTGCTTTTAATCCAAACTTAGTACAATGATACAAGCTACTGCTGAAGCAGACACAAATAGATTGCCATAGCAAGCCATACCTCTCAATCTCATAGCCCAAGAATTCTGGTCAAAGCCAAAAATAATGGGAGGATAAAGGCCCAAAAGCAAGGACGGATTTTAAATATTGCTCTTACAAACTTATAAAAGTGCTAGAATAACAGGTTTTGCATCAGCATGCATTTTCTGAAGGATATGAAGTCTGAAACACAATTGTCTGGCCTTATTTAGTGTTATTTAGTCTCAGCACTCCAACAATTTGCCAGAAAATTATGAGAGACCAAAAATATGAGGCAAAAATATGAAGATTCTGCAACATTCTGGACAGAAAAGTGATATATAGCACACACAGTGTAGAACACCAGTCATTGCAAATCAAGACATTTTCTAAATAGCCCAAAAATACGCCTACTTCACATAAAGAATAAGGCAATCACATATTTTACAGTTTTCCTGATGTCTGTCTGCAAAAGGCAGAATCATCAGTAAAAGTGTCTCTTTAAGCTACAGCATGAAGCAGTGAAGAGCCATTTCTACTAGCTCAAGCTGTCTCAGGTGACTGAGAATGAAAGCATAAAATACAGATAATGGATTACTGCTGCAGTATGAGCACATCAGCCAGTACTTGGTTAATGTATTTATTTATATTTTTAATTAGCTCTTTATGTGCTACTTATAGACCATGCAGGAAGGTAAGTAATTTATTATAAGTGTGTGTGTGTGTGTGTGTGTGTGTGTGTGTGTGTGTATGCACATGCGCATGCATCTGTGGGGGCATAAATGCACTGAACTGTCCCGGAATTCATAGAATCTATCTTGATTTAGCCTTATATTTGTCTGTTCCTTGCAAAGTTTGTGTTTTTTCTGGATAATCAATGAGGAATGCGGTCACTACTAAATAATAACAGGCTGGCACCAAGTTTCAGACAGATAAAAAACATGCCAATACAAAGCCTGTAATTCTAACAACTTTCTAAGGTTATAAGGGCAATATATGTCACTGATTTTTGTCTTTTGCCACTCATTATTATTTAGATTTTTGCTTAAATCTTGAGATGAGAAGTTGGGAAGTATGTGGAAGAGAAAGGAGTTACAGGCAGTATTTTTTTTTTCCAAAATCTCTTTATTTCAGTTTTCTTTTTTTTCAAATAATAACAACAATACAATAACTCAAAAACACAAATAAACAATACAAATACCTATGTAAAGAAAACAGACTCAATCTCTTTCCGAGAAAATTATATATATATATATATATATATATATATATATATATATATATATATACAATATATACACAAGAAGTCACTACATCGTCAAGTAAAGTATGAGAATTCTTATGTTAATTTGGTCTCATAAGGGATAGTTAGAATGGGGATAGTCTATATGCAGGCAATATTTTTTAGTCTGTATTCTGACAGCAGTAAGCTGAGAAGACACATTTCTGTGTGGCAGTAAATTTATGTATTTATTCGTCCATTCGTTTGTTTGATCACATTCAGATTTCTGGGGACGGTACAGTCACAGCCATACAAGTGGCAGTAATAGATGGTGTTCGTGTGTGTGTGTGTGTGTGTGTGTGTGTGTGTGTGTGTGTGTGTGTGTGTGTGTATGCGCATGCGCACGTGCATGTTTCTGTGGGAGGCATAGATCCTCTCAGCAGTCTCTGGTTCACAAAATATCTCAGATTTTCCCTGATATTTGGTCTGTTCCTCATAATGTATTTTTTTTTTTTAGGAAATCATTAAGGATTGTTGTCACTAAATAGTGACAGATGTTTGAGTTTCAGACTTAATAGCATTTAGAAAAAAGTTGTTCTAGTAATGTTTTACTTGTATCATGGCAATATCTATCCCTGATTATGGTCCTTTGTCCACCCATATTTTTTTAACTTTCTGCATGATTCTTTAAACTAAGAGGTATGTTCAGGAGATGTTGCGTAGTATTCTCACAGCAGTGAGCTGAGAAGATATATTCCTATCTGGCAGTTATTTATGCATTTATCCATTCATCTGCGTGCTATCAAGTTGCTGAGTTGTGCAGTCACAGTCACAAACAGCAGTGTATGTGCATGTGTGTGTGTATATGTGCATGTGTGTTTCCATAGGTATATTAACATGAATTATTGTAGCCAATTGTTAGTTTTTATTGTATTAAAATATATCTAAGATGCTGAGGTGTATATAGTTAACACATTTGGCTTTAATTGCTGGGTACGGGGGCTGTTGGTGAGTACATATGACTGAGCCTGCTGTCATTTGGTCAGCTGGAATACTGTACTATGTCTGTTATTTTTGTAACATGGTCAGAACTCTGAGTTGTGCACTGTGAATAAAGTTGCTATAATTAACGGATGGGTTTAGGGGTTGTCTGTGATGAACATGACTGGGGGGGGGCAGAACTGCAGTCTATCTAAAAGAAACAAGTTGGCCATAATGTTTTAACTTTCCATCACAAGCTTCAGAATTATACTCAATAAGTGACTGTCTCTGTGGTTCTGGACAGGAAATGTGTTAAAAGAACAGGCAAAAAAAGAAGACCTAAGTAGCGTCACCAAAGGCAGCGCACATCAAAATATAAAACTCCAAAAACAAATGGTTCTGCCACCAATTCCACTTAAAAACACTTGAAACTTGAAAACTTTAATAAAATATATGATGATAAGATAAAATAAAATAAACACACTGGCTCATAAGCACTTTCGGTATAATAGGATGTGTTAAAATAACTGATCATTAGCACAGTGGTTGAGCCAGTAACATTGTCAGCTTGGTTCTGTGGTTGAGTTTTTTCTGCGATTCCCTCTTCATGCAGTTTGCATGTACACCCTAAGGCTGTGGGTTTTATCCTGAGGTTCTAGTTTCCTCCCCCAGACCCTCAGCTGTATATTGTATGCTAGTAGCCATTTATGTTTTTACTTTCATCCCAGCCTAACACTGAAGGGTACACACAACGTAACTATCTTATTTTGGAGGAGTAGGCAAGCAGATGCTTCTTCCATATAGGATTTATATCTTTACTAAGTTTTGTCAGCTTGGTTTATTGGAAATTACTATTTTATTAACGTTGAACATTAAGCATTAGGTATAACCTATTTTCCTTGAAAGAATAAATAAGACTGAATTTCATTCCTTACTCATGATTTTCATTCAGGTCATTATTGAATCAAAATATTGTTAAAAAAACCTCTAAGATGGCTCCTCAAAGCGTCTAGAACTTTGTAACTTCTGGTGGACTATGGCACCCCTAGGCCTCCAGCTTAATTCAGTTACTTCCTTCACACTTACTACAGCAGAGTCTTGGCACATGTTGGGTCTATTAAAAGAGTGGATTTAAAAACTAAAAAGTAAGACAAAGTGTGGAAAAAGCAAGAACAAAGTAATCTGTTGGACTGTGTGGGGCCAGGATAGACAGAAAACAGGACAGGGTCACTGGTGAGGTGCAGAAGGGACCAATGTGCAATGGGGGCATGGAATCCTTTGCCTAGCACAATGTTTCAACTAAGGGTAGCCTCGCTGCTTGCAGTCAGACAATTGAGATGCACACATTCCATAATGTGGCTATAATGAGTGAGTGCTTACTGATGAGGTCTAAAGATAGAAGTGACTGATGCCCTCTACTGTTTGATCACAGGTGATGGTCATTTACCCATTGTAATACAGCTACACACCATTCCGAGTAGCCTCCACCACTTCATTTGTTTACTGCAGACCTCCTTACTTTGAAGTCACCAGCCACCACTGCTAAAAGATCCCATGGCATCAATCAAAAAGAGTAGGAGACTTTATGTTTTACATACTTTTTTTTCAACAACATACATTTTACAAATCAAAGTATTTCACAATTTTACAATTTCAGCATATTATTACAAATTGTATGTACCATGTTAATCAAATCTAAAATGATAAAAACAAAAACTACCCTCCCATCCCTTATTCCTTAGCCATTGTTTAGATGTTTGACATTACCAAAGCAGCATTCCATAATCGATTATACAATAAAGCTTTACATCTCATACACCATACTATCGATGAAATATGTGTCAACAATGTATCTAACCTACCAAAATTAATGATAACTATTCCATCATAATATCTGTAATTTATCCTAGTCATATATTTAAAAAAATACATTCATCAAACTCTCTTGCTCATAAACCCCAAATTTCTTGAATCATAATATACATTCTAATGCAAAATGTTTCATTTTCTTCTTCTTTTTGACTTACATTACAAAACCTATCTTTAATCTGTTTAGACTTTATAACACCTTTTACAGGTATTTTTTCTAACATTAAACACTATGAAAAAGCTTGTATTTCTAAAACATTTTAAAAACATCCTTATAGAATTATCACTTGTGACACAGGCACATTTACATTTATGTAAAAATAATATAACCATATAAACAAGTTCCCATTTACAAACATTATGTATCACATATATAGTTCTATACCATACAATCAAAGCAACATTGCATAAATTGTTCAATTCCTCCTTTTTTCCTTAAACCTCATTCCTCTTCCAAAACATTTTTCTTCGTGTATTTTTCCCATAATTTCCATTTTTCTATGTAATTTACTCCTACCCTTTTCTAAAGATCCAACCTCTTGTTCATTTATCTCTGTTACAATATTCACTGCTTCAAGTATAGTTGGTTTACACTTTGATTTCCATTTTCTAGTAAATGCTTTTTTGGCAGACACCAGAATTAAACTTAACTAGGCTTTACCATGTCTAAGCAATTCAGATCCTGTACCCTAGCTGAAAAAATAATTCCCTTAGTTACACTCATTTGCTCACCCAGAATTCTTGATCTTGACAGAGTACCTTGCAGGGAATTTTGTAACGTCTGCCAACTCATTGCATTCTGAGAACATATGTTCCCATATATCTCTTTCTTCCCCATTACATATTCAGCATCTGCCATGTACCTGAGGAAAAATTCTCTGAAGTCTGCTTGTGGTATAAAAGTACTATGCAAACACTTCCAGACAAAAATCCTAAATCTTCTAGATTTTTTTGGATATGTGGGAACCATACATATGTCTGCCCATTATTTCTTTCTGAATTGCTTATCTAATCTCTCTTCCCAGTTTTTTTAAACTTCTCTGATTGAGTCCTGCTAATTATCCCTTTTCTAATAGCAGGTTCTCTTCTAAATTCAGTTAAAATCTCAACCAGTGCAGGTCTTTCATTCAGGATTCCCCTATCCCTTTCTCTTTGTCTATACCCTGATATCAGTCTCTGATAGGTATGGCAATCCAAGGGTCTATATTAGAACATCAAAGTTTCAAAACTTCGAATGTTATAATATCGACCCCTATTCAGTGAAAGCTGAAAAGATCAAACATACAGAACAGCGAATTTTTTCCTAGGTAAAAAATTTGCTGTTCCAAAACATATGCACACAACACAAGTACACCAAACAAACAGCAATCCACACACACACCTAAAATCTTGCACCTAACCCTACACTAAACTATACACACACCACTAACTATCCACTTACCTTAACCCAAACCCTAACCTTAAGGTCCGTCACTATCGCACACTCAACTCACTCGTGCCTTAACCCTAACTCACCTAACCCGCCCTAACCCTCACGTCCACACACTCGCACACATACCTAACCCACACCCTAACTCTAACTAACTTAATCCGCCCTAACACTCATGTCCACACAATCCAGAAAAAAACAGGAACTGTCTCAAAATGTTCCAAAACACTGAGGTGTCCTTTTCTGGTTCCATCAGGTAAAAAAATGTCATCTGCAAACACAGACAACTTTTATTGAACATCATACCAAATATATCATTGAATTTCTGAGTCTTTTATTTTGTTTGCCAATGGTTCTAAATATAATGTATATAATTATACATTATATACAGACCTTGGGAACTATCACACCATTAGCCTGACGAGTCTGATATGTAAATCTATGGAGCACATCACCATGGACCTGCTTAACAAAGATATAGGCAATCTCCAAACTCTTGACCCCACACAGTTTGGCTTTATCAATGGGAGATCCTACCTGCTGAACCTGGTTGACTTCTTCGAGGCAGTCACCAAAGCTGTGGATGAGGGTAAGGCCATGCATACAGCCTACCTCGACCTAACCAAGGGCTTTGATACCATTTCCTACTTGGGTATCATTGAAAAACTCACCAAACTAGGCATCAATCCTTATATCACTAGGTGGGTTGTAAATTGGCTCACAGACGGGATCCACAGAGTGAAAGTTGTGAACTCCAAGTCAGAATGTCGACCAGTCAATTGTGGAGTCCCACAGGGCTCGGTCCTGGGCCCTCTCCTGTTTGGCATCTACTTCTTAGAAGTCCAGGCCAACACAGAGGGACTCTGGCTAACCAAGTTCACTGAAGACTGCAAGCTAGGAGTCATTATTAACTCCGCAAGTGATGCAGACATCCTACAAACGGGTCTCACTGAGACCAATGACTGGTAATTGGAACCATATGCCAAAAAATGCATTATTCCCTTTAGAAAAAACTCAGTTCCTACTATTTACCATGTCAATGGGAGCCCACTGACCACTGAAGAGGCCATAAGAGATCTGGGCACCCAGGTTGACAGCAAACTCACCTTCGGCCACCGCATTTCCACTGTGGTCAGAATGTCCTTCTACGTGGCACATCTCATAACCAAAGGTTTCGCATCCAGGAAGAAAGAGGTCATCATCCCTCTCTACTTATCCCTCATTAGACCATTCATCAAATATAATGTCCAATTTGGCATGTACCTGACCAGACATCTACAACAGCTGGAGAGGCCACAAAAGTACCTCACAAAAAGGATATTAGGCCTTAAACACATGTCCTACATGGACAGACCCAAGAAACTTCAGCTGTTCTCAGTCTATCATCTACTTAGAGATGATCTCTGCTTGACTTACAAAGCCATGTCCGACCCAGCCCTACTTGAAATGCTACACCTAAAGAAATCCCAATTCCCCCATGCCACATACTCCAGAGATCACAACCTCATTACCACAATCAACAGAACATGCTGAAGGGATAGGTTCATCACCCAGAGACTGCCCATACTCTGGAATAAGCTTCCCAATCATGTCAAGCAGAGGACCTCACTGGCCCTCTTCAAGAGAAATCTCGACGAGCAGATGGGTAACAGACAGTTCACCCCAGGAATCACTCCAGTTGCCCATCTAGATGGAGGCACTGTGAACTAACATTGAGTGGCACGGTGCCAGGGCAATTGTTTTGGGCTAGGCTTGTAAAGGCTCCAGGGCCATTAGTCTACAACTATGAACCTATGAACAAAGGGGAAAGAGGACTTCCCTGCTTGGTTTCAATGTCCAAACAAAATTTATCACATAGGAACCCTCCTACTTTGATATTTGCCTCTGATCCCTCATATACCCTTCTAATTAACCTTATTATTGTATCAGGAAATACAAATGCTTCCATTGTCCTTCTCATAAAATCCAAACTTACTCTGTTGAATGCTTTCTCTGCATTAAGACCCAACAACAACTGCAATATTTTCAAACATTCTGTTTCCCACTGGATCATTATTGTTCTGTTAATGTTGTCAAATACTTGTCTCCCCACCACAAACACACAGTAATCTATATCTATCAATTTTTGGCATCACCTTTGCCTCTTTTAGCAATTATATACACTTTATCTAAAACATTTTTGAATCCTTCCTGTTTATACTTTATAGCCTTTTTAATACTTATCTCCTTATTTTCCCATACTTCAACATAATAAAATTGAAGCATGATTTCATTAGTCCATGCTTTTCGACCAATGACAGAATCATTTAATTTTAATTTCCATATTCATTATACTGCAGTTCACCATGTAAAATAGTTTTTACTACCAGCTTCCCACACTAATTTATATTTCAAACAATCTTTCTTTCCTTGTTTTATTTTTTTAATACAGTAAACATGCAGTGACATAAACATATGATTAATAAGTCCTAAACTACCCTTGTCTTTCATAGACTAGAAAACCCATCTCTTAGTCAAATTCAATCTTGAACCACAAAAAAGAGAAAGAAAAAATATGTTCTAATAATTGATTTTTCATGGATTTTCAAAAGTGAAGAACCCTCCCAAAAATGCAATAATTAATTAAATATATACATATGTTTTACAAAAGGGTAAATAAAAAAGTACTTGCCTATGATGTATGAACTGTTTGAAGGTGAATTTGGTGTAATGGTTAAGGTCTTCACCTCACAAACACAAAGCCTGGGGTAGGTTTGATTCTGACCTTAGGATATTAGCTAGGCCTAAAATGGTCCTTTCAAGACAATTAGCCTAATATTCACCTATGAACCTATACAAATTTTCCACATATTCATAACACCTCATATCTTGTAAAAGATCTTTCTAATGCTCTTCTACTACTTTTAATCCTCCAAGACTAACACCTAATTTACTGATTTCAGAACAAGAAAAAAAAATTCCAGCATGTTTTATGACATCTCCAAAACCCTTACATTTAGCTTTATAAACATTAAAGTTCACTCTATCTAACCAGTTAAAAATTTCAAAAAAAATCTCTAAACTATTCTTTATTTGTCCTACATTTATTAAATCGTCTGCATATAACAAGTATATCTTTGTACTTAGTGGAGTATATAATAGTAATTCACCTCTCTGTACATGTCATCTAACTATTTCAATAATAGCGTTCATAACTAAGGAAAAGAATGCACGACTTAACAGGCATCTTTGCTAAATCCATCTACAGAATTTTATGTCCCTAATAAATCAGTCATAAATGATTTCATTTTTTATTCTATATGCATCCAAAATATCAAACATAACAGTATATTTAATTGAATCATATGCTTTTTTAACATTACACTCACTTTTGCTTTGCCCTACACTACTTATAACCTCTTTACATATTATTAGTAATACTCTAATATTCTTACCATCTGCTCCAAAAACACTCATTTAATACTTGAAAAATTATTTTTCCTATTCTTTTCTACATAATCATCATAAATATTGTACAATTTGAGTTATTCAAAGTTAAGGGTCTCCACTTTCTTATAGCATCTCTATCCCTTTTTATACATGAATTTCATAATTCCTACTCATAATCTTTTATGCTTTATACTATATTTTAACCAAATATTCATAATCTGAATCAAAATTATTTTCTTTTCAACATCCATCTCCTTATAAAATTTGTGACTGATTCCATCGAGACCTGGCATTTGTAATCCTTTAATACTTGTTAAAATACTACTTAATTCTTGTATTGAAATGTTTCTACTAAATTCATTATTGAGGTGACTTTCAAACCTTTTACTTTCCATTTACTAGCTTCACGTCTACCCTTTAATGTATTCTTCAACAATATGCACAACTGATGTCATATCAGATAACATTTTATTATTCTGGTTCATAATTGAAGCTACCTTTCCTTCATCATGCTTTACTTTAAAAAAAAAAGGGGGGGCTACTTTTTCACTTCGTCCTCCAAGTAAATATTTCTGCTTATCTAATAAAGAACTAATTTCATTTAGTTTTTCATAATATAATCCATTTCTTTTTAATCTTCCTTTTTCATCTGTACTTATTAAAGAACCACACTTCTCTCTTAAACATTCACACGCATCTTTGCCCACATTCCTTATAAAAATATTTCACTGATAAATGACCCCCCCCCCATAATTCATATATCTCTTTATTAAACCACAACTACTTTACAAGTTTCCCATCAAACTTTTGTTACCTCTACTCTCTTTAATATAACCAGGTATAGTACAAATTTCTATCTGTATAAAACAACAAATAGAAAAAGTAACTTCAAAGGTTCTATAGCTCACTTCTCTTAAACCTTTGAAATATAAAACATAATCAATTTCTGTTCTAATACAACAGCTTTTATGATTATATCCCTTTTCACCTAGTGTTAATAAACCTGTTTTCATCATTTTTCTGCACATATGTACAGTACATTCTTATTCATTTTAAATGTCATCTCTTAAACTGCCATTGAAATCAACTCTCTCCTGTTCTGGGTTAATAGCATCTCCCCTTTTCTACCCAGTCCCTATAGAAATGTCATCAATAAAGGCATCTTAATGGCTCAGCCAGAATATTGTCTTCCTCTAATTAATGCAGTCACTAAAAAAAATGTATCCATCATGACAGTCCATTCAGCCAACCTCAAATGCCATTTTCAAATTCAGAGGTTCATAGGTTCATAGGAGATTACTAGGGTAATGGCCCTAGGGCCTTTACAAGCCTAGCAATGTAATAACGAGTATCCTTATTGACCATAGCTAGATGGTCATTGTTAGCAGAGCGATTCTGCGATCAGCACCGACTGCCCCTGTTCATGAGGGACATACAGTAGATGCCACCCCCAGGGTGAATTTACAGTCAACCATCCAGTTGTCAAGGTTGGACTTGAATAGGGTCATTGAGGACCTCTGCTTCACATGGAGTGGGAGCTCATTCCAGAGGAGCAGCAATTGCTCGGAGATATATCTGTCTCTCCAGCATGTTCTGTTAATGTCACAGGCCAGGTTGAGATCCCTGGAGTGAGTTACTCTTGTCCCATTTAATCTGTGGATGTGCAGCATTTGCATTATGTTAGGGTCCAAGACTGCTCTGTAGCCCAAGCACAGGTCACCTCTCAGCAGCTTGTATGATACAGAGTACAATGACAGGGCTTTCAGTCTTTCCATGTATGTCATGTTTTGGAGGCTCTGGATCCTCTTGGTTAGAAACCTCTGTGGTGTCTCCAGTTGCTGCAGGTGTCTGTTGAGATGCATACAGAATGGAGCATTGTACTCAGTTAGTGATCTGATAAGGGTCGAGTACAGCAGAGCTATAACCTCCCTAGTCTTGGATGTAATACCCTTATTTATGAGATGTGCAATGTAGAATGCTTTTCTTACCAATGCAGACACATGGTGATCGAAGTTTAGATTGCTATCAACCTGTGTTTGCAAGTCTCACATCACTGAGTTTGAGCTTAGAGGTCTGCTATCTATATCATAATTAACAGGGGCTACTTCTTTGCCAAAAGGGATAATAAGGCATTTTTGTTTCAATAAGTTTTAGTCTGCGAGTTTGGCATCAATCATTTGTCTGTGTCAGCCCTTTCTGTAATATGTTAACATAGTTTGGGGACTCTATGATTGTGCCCAGTTTACAGTCATCTACAGTCTTGGTAAGCCACAGGCCATCTACATTTGCCTGGACTTCAGAGAAATAGATTACAAACAGTAGAGAGACCAGGACAGATCGTTGTGGTACCCCACTGGTAACTGATCTACTGGTGGTGGTGGGCTCCCCAACTTTGACAGTGCCCATTCTATCAGTGAGCCAGTTTGCTACCCATCTAGTAATGTATAGATTTATCCCCAGCTGGGAGACTTTGTCTATGATACCTGAATGGGGGATTGTGTTAAAGGCCTTGGCTAAATCAAAATATGTGGTATGTATTGTTTTGCCCTCATCCAGGGCTTTGGTGACATTCTCAAAGCAGTCCACTAGGGTTAATAAGCAAGATCTACTCTTGATGAAACCAAACTGTGTTGAGTCAAGGGTCTGAAGGTTGGCAATGTCCCTGTGGATAAGGTCCATGATGATTATTTCCATGGTCTTGCAGATAAGGCTGGTTAGGCTTATGGGTCTATAATTCCCAGGGTCAGTTGATGGACCCCCTGTCTGCAAGGGGATTACTGTTGCTGTTCTACACTCTGCCTGGACAAAGCCAGTTCTCAGGCTATAGTTAAAGAGAGTGCCAAGTGGTTCCACTAGGTCTTATTTTAGATTGTTTGGTAAGCAGCCTGGGATGTTATCTGGTGTTTTTGGCCTTGGACAGTGCTTGTATAACCTGTTTTTTGGAGATACTTGGTAGAGGACTGGAGTCAGGAATGCTTTGTGATATGTCTGGTGGAGATGGGGGCTGAAGTTATTGCTAAATCTGTCAGCTTGCAGGATGGCAATTTCCACAGGTTCAGCACACAGCTGGGCATTCCCTTTTAGGTTTCAGACATACCTAAAGAATGCCTTATGATTGTCTTTAGCTAGGGATGCTAATTTAGGCTTGTAGCTAGCCTTAGAGGAATTAAAAAGATATCTAATTTGCTTGTTCAAGTTGTGGAAGGTATTCTTCCTCTGTTGGGTAAGTTCCCTCCTGTTCTTAGATGTTAGTTTCTTTCTTTTGTCATATAGCTTATGTACATTACAGTACACCAGGGTGGCTTGTTTCTTCAGGAAGACCTGGTTTTGTTCCTGTTAGGTACACCTGAGTCAATGAATTTGTTTAAGTGGCTGTTTAGGATATTTGTGTATTCCTCTGCATAGGAGTCATTGTTGACTATGTCAGCAGGGGCTTTGAAACTTTTTATACCGTCACTAAGTAGGCAATAGTTAGCTTTGGAGAAATTCTTCAGTTTTTATTTTTTACTTCAAATGAGACAGATTAATGGTCTGACCTTAACAGGGAGGGCAACACACAGGGGGTAATGCAGTGACCCCCACCCCCATGTTGGTGAGCACTAGGTCCAGGACATTTGAGCCTCTTGTGGGGGTGTGGACAACTGTTCCAGGGCATTTCAATTAACAAAGTCCAGGAACCTCATAGAAATCTTGTTTGTGCTCATGTAAGTCACCCAGTCGAAAGAATGATAGTTAAAATCTCCCATGACCAAGGTGTTTGGCTGTATACTGAGTAACTCTAGCATGTCCAAGTAGGTGGTGTGCTTCTCCTGGTTCATAATAGGGGACTGTAGCTAGCGATGATGTGGAGGAGTATTTTACCTATAGTTAATTGGAACTGGAGTAGTTCAAAAGAGTTATAATGTTTCACCAGCCTCAAGGTGTGTTTGGATTTTATAAAGATGAATACACCTCTGGTTCTTCCAACACTCATTTTGGGGTCTGAATGTGTGAAAGGCATTGTAGCCTTGCATGGCTGGGGTGCTCTCAGCGGCCTTGAACCAAGTCTTCGTGACTGCACAAACGTCACCATCTTCCAAGGTGAGGAGTGCTAACAGGGAGTGCAGTTTACTGTTTAGGCTCCTAGCATTAAGCAGCATGTCCTTGAGTTTGTCTTTAGTGGATTTCTTTACATTGTACGTTTTCTTGTTTTGACATTGCCTAAAAAAGGCATTATGGGGAAAGCGAGCATCTTTGCCAGTATCCAAAAACCTTGAGGAGACAGGCAAAGGCCATCCCTGGCAAAGCTGAGTGGATTGTCAACCATGTCTTCCCAGACAGACAGATACTGGATCCCCTGCAGTGACACCAAAAGCTAAGCCAATTATTGAAATCAATCATTTTTGTCTGTATTGTGGCATCATCCTCGGTGAAGGTAAAATGCTGATTAAGGGTAGGGACATACCTGCCTGGGCCACATAATTTGAGAGATCGGTCATGTTTCTCTTCATAAAGTCCAGAGAGGTACATCTCAAGTCATTCACACCAACATATACTATGATAGAGTTATAACAGTACTTGTTGCTGAGCAACTTGAATTGGTGCATGATTTGACAAATCCTGGCACATGACAGGCAGCTGACCGTGACCTTCTCCTTGTTCAGTTTGGTGAGGGGGACATCTGTGTGTCTCACTATTAAGTTGTCTATGACCAGAACATTAGGTGTTGAGGTATTTTGCCTTAGGGGCTTCATTGTTGAGATGCTGATATGTGTGTTGTTATGTGTAGTGGTTGATTCTGCTCTTGGACTGGTATGTTTATATTGCTTGTGCTTGGGAGGTCTCTGGTCTTTTGGTAGGCTCTTAGTGAATAACTCCACATATATGTGTTTATGTGTCTTGAACTTATATTGTGTGACAGGGGAGTTGTGTGGGTTAACAACCTGTTGTATGTTGTGTATATTGTTATGTGAGAGGACTGATTATAATTTCATGGTTTAGTTACATCTCTGACATGCTGTGTTTGTTTGCTTTAGGAGCAAGTGGTTGTCATTATACATGAGGCAATTAGGATGCTCATGTCAATCAGGTTGGCTGGAGAAATGGTGGGAAACTGTCCATCCATTATGGCAGTTATATACTGTAGCAACTAGTGAGGATGGACTAGATGGACCAGGGTTTGCTTGTGAGACTAACAAAGGCAGCTATACTGTGGAGGGCTAAGGGTGGAAGACTGCATCAATGCATTGTGCACAGAGAGACAGTGGTGCTAAGGAGGGTACTCTAGCAGATATCAAGGGAAAATTGTGTTTCTAACCATTTGCATCTATTGACAGCAGTGCTAATCCCTGCAGTATGATGCACAACTACATACAAACCCGGGTGTTAAACACAAGCAAGTTGAACAGCTTTAACACAAATTAACCAATAGGAAAGCTTAAAATCGATCCTTTTTCCAGCAATCCCCAACTCAGATTGGTCCTGGGCTGCACACTTGAGCCACAAGGGAGGGCCTTCTTAATGTAGGATGGCTGATTTTAGTGCAAAAGTATTACCAAACAGCCTAGATTCAGAAAATCCGAATCTAGCCTATGCTATGAAATACAGAGGTACTAGAAAGTCAAAGTGCAGAAAAAACAGTCACAGCAGTAAAAACAGCAAAAATGAAGCAGCAATTAAGCAAAATACAGTTCAAAAAAGTGCAATGCAAATTTAAAATATTCTTATTTTTTGTTGAACACACCCTGGGATTCAATAAACTCCATACAAGAACAGCACAATTCTTGCACAGAGAGGTTCATATCCATATAGCACAGCAGTGCACCTTTCATATTCATGAAGGCGCGCTGCTATTCAACTTATACAAACATGAACTGTGAACAAGTGCTGGGGGCATGTTCAAGTAGTGCATGGACATTGAACATGCCACCTGCACTCACAAAGTGCCATGCAGCACTTTCTAAAAGGATCTGGCATAATATTAGAGAATTACTCTAATATTATGCCAGTATTTCAGTGTCCACGGACACTGAAATGAAATAAATGATCATTTCAGTGTGCGTGGACACTGAAATAAACACAGAATCAAGAAAGCAATATAGAGGGTGTGTGATAGGTTCTGTGACAAACCCCCTGCATTGCCAAAGTGCCATATGACACCTCCACAACCTGCTAAAGCAGGGCATGTGTACAAATGTACAAATAATGGGGGATAAATCCCTGAAAAAGGACACAGCACACACATTGCCTACTAAACTTAGAAAGTTGATAGAAAACAGGTCATTATTTAGCATAAATTACCCAAGGGTAGGAGTCTGAAAGCAAATGTATGCCAATATTCCCTGATAGCAATGCATGTGGACAAAGGTACAAATAAGGGGGGGGGACAAAAAAATCGGAACATGTCTGAAAAATTGCACTCACACACTTAGAATGTTGATAGAAAACAGGATATGTGTTAGCAGGAATCCCTGAAGGAAAGAAGCCTGAAAGCCAAATTAATGCCATTATTTCCCGATTGCAGTCCTCAATGACTTGTCAGAACACCACAAGACTCACTTATATAACATAATAATATAATAATAATATATACTTTTTTTTAGGCTAAGGGATGTTTAAATGTAGTGAAACGGCTGTGCGCATTATGGCCCTCCACTTACCATAGCTTAAACATCCCATAGGAGATAAATGCAAATATACAGGTGAAATCTCCAAGCTGAGATAGTGTAGTGGTTAGGGTCTTGGCTTTACATGCAGGCATTCATGATTTGAGTACCAAGACAGGCAACGTATTTTTCTATGGGAAAGTAGTGTTAAAATTATTTTTGTAAACTTAAATCATGTAGCAGCTGTTTTTTGCCAACCAGGGTAATGTAGCTGTTGTACAATGTATATAACATGTGAAACTACCCATGTACACACAAGTTCTTCATACAGTATAGTCACACCCCTTGCCAATGTAAGGAAAGCACATAGAGGGATGTCATGTAAAGTATATGATATACACTTAATAAATGAAAGCACTCCTCTGATATATTAAAAAACTTAAAAGTGAGCAGTGGTTAGCAATGCTCAGCGATGCTTAGCAACTGTATCCATTGCTAAGACGTGATTGCTAAGCAGCAGGTAACTCAGTTACATGGATTTGTGCACCGTTAAACAGTGCTCAACAACTTTTTCTTTAAGCAGTGTTAAAACTTGCTCAGCGGATTTGCACACTGCTTAGGGGAGCTTAACCTTTTCAAAATGGTCCAATGACAGCAAAGGGTGGGAATATAGCACTATTTAAATGGGGCAGGTGGGAATACAGCCATAATCTGTCACGGTTCATCTGTGCAGATACAATAGTTGGCGTTGGAGAGGGAGTGCACTTCTGGGCACAACGTTGGAGCATTTGGAAGTCCAGGGTCATGGCTGGACTCCTAGTATAAAAACATGAAGAAAGACTGTTGCAGGACCAGTACCAGGGCTCCCAATACAAAGAGGAGGTCTGGGACCATCTCACATGTGACCTCACCAGTGCTACTGGCATTCCCCGGACTGGTGAGCAGGTACGGCACCACTATGCTGATGTAAAGCAGAGGAAGAGGGATCTCTTGGATCAGTGGATCCAAGATGGATGGGCCCAGAATGCTCCAGTAATGTGTGAGTATCACTTTCAAGTAGTTTGTAGCAAATAATAGCCTGAGAATGTGATAGACAGATATACATAATGTGTGTTTTTCTCTCCCTACACCTACAGCAGGGACGGATGTGAACATTGAAGCCCACAGTGACAGACTGCAGAGGCTGCACCGACAGGCTGGTGAGTACAAATCTATTTTGCAGTATATAGTCCAAATAGCTAAGAAGGAGTATGTTGCATACTGCTAGTAGGTATAGTCTTACTTTGTGACTGACTGTTAAATAAAATTAAGAATTCAATACACAGGAGGTTCAGATTCAAAAGTTTAAAAGTGTACACCAGGAGGCAAAAAACGTACAAGTACAGAATTTTGTCTGACATGAAACAGGAAGCACACAATTTTATATAGGTTTAACATTTAAGCTATGCCCACCTTACTGACGTGATATGTCACAGGGCATCTACATCACTTTAGCTTACAAGCCTTCATTCATTAAATCTGCTGATGCTTTATATTTTAAAAAACTTTTCCTCTAGATACAATATGGCCTTGCTACCCAGCTGGTCAGTCATAATGTCTTTCTGTAAAGTTACTTGTTCAAGGTTTCATATCAGTTCGAATACAATAGCAGCTTCAGTCTTTTAATGCATGTCTTTGTTCTCTGTTACACTTTCTCACACAGCTGCATGCTATCTTAGTAACACATATACAAGGCCAAATCATTCCAACAGGAAAGAGCAAAAGATTTCATTATTTCACACATTTAATTTCCTGACCCAGCAGATAATCACTTGTGAAAAGCATAAACATCAAACTTGCTAAGCTAGCATTCTGCCAGGGTCAGAGATCAGCTTTGCTTCAAGCCACACTGCAGTTTCATAACTACTTACATTTACACATGAATTAATTTGTACTGTTATATGATTAATAGAATAAAATGCATTATATACTACTTTGCTTTTAAACTAGCATTTCTCATATATTCAAATACACATTTTTCTAACATTTTCCCCCCATTAATACTTTTTATTTTATTTTGAAGTATGCATAGTGTCATTTCATCTCCTAGCCTTTTCCACTCAGGATTTTCAGCTAGGTTTGTCATTCAATCTATACTTCAGGAAAAGCGTCATCCGAGATTAATCTTTCAATCTCAGTATCTTGGTAAAAAGTTTCAGTAACAGATACATCAACAAAATCTTTGATTAGTCTTTTCATGCAGGGAATCCCACAGCAAACACATGCTCCTATTAGGAGTATACCCACACAAATGGCAATCAGAATATTCATTAGGATGGAACCCCACCCCCCCACATAGATTCTGGAAAAAGTCCATCAGTGGGTTTGGGCCTGGTTCAGTCATGGCTGATACTTGCTGAATTACCTCTAGGTGGTTATTTATCTCATGACGATTGTCAGGAATATAAGCACAGCATTCTTCTTTGATAAGCGTGCACGTACCACCTCTCACTGCTAGGGTGAAGTCAAGAGCCATCCGATTTTGTAGTACAACAGTTCTCATTGCATTCAGTTCATCAGTCACCAGTTCTAGGGCGGAAAAATTTGCATTACTCATTACTTCGAGAAGTTTCGACAACTTCCTCAGCTCCCAGATTGATTTGACTGCTCCATAGGCTGGGAATATTCCTGCCCAGGATATAACACTGTCACTCAAGTCCATATGAGTCAATTCGCTTTTGTCTTTTACTGAATTATGGTCTTTCCAACCAGCTTCAATCTTCCCAACTAGATTCACAGGTTTCTTAACTGGACCTTCAGATTTTCGAGCTGTTTCTCTTACGTTTCGTATCTTACCCAAAGGTAATTCTGAAGTATGTCTTATTGCCGGAACCAAGTAACCCAAAAAACAACTGCCGAACCAATTCTCAGGTAACCATTTATGTGCCTTTTTCCCCACAAATAAAATAACAATTTTCTACTTTAGTACTAATATGCATCAGCCCTGCATGAAACATTTTCTGATCTATAACTGACAATTGTTTAAACAAACCTGGATTTTTTTGAATGTCACTCATAGTTGTTTTCAATGAGTTCAAATATGAGTCATAATTAGTATTGCAAAAAGTATTGCCATTACTATTCTTAATATAACATTGGTAAGATATGCTTATATTACAATTGCTCCAGCCCACCTGGAAAGTGTCATTTTTGAAAAAACATACAATTCCTTTTTGTGTGACAGGTAAAAATAAAGCTATTTTGTCCTGTGATCTCACAGTTCCTGTGTCAAAAAGTAAATTCTCCCAAGTCTCATTTATCCCCAAAGGGACAGCGGACATTATCAGTCCTCCATATGCTGTCGGTATAGCTGTACAAACCCAGCAATTTGAAATGTTCATAGTCTCTGCATATACATGTTTCATGGCTAGGTATGTGTTAAAATTTGGAAACCAGTCTATAGACGTTTCATCACACCTTCCCACTTTCACTTGTGTGGTTGTGTGTAGGATAAACCACAGCAAGAGGAAAATTGTCACAATTACAGTTAATAAATGTACACTCAACAAAATGATTATGCAACATCTCTGGGGTTGATCTAAACTTCTATTCGCTTTGCTTTTGGCCATCTCGGTCTGGTTGTGTATCAGTCACAAAGTTTTTATCAAGTTGAAAGTTCTTTACCGGTTTACAATGTGTTAAATGAACCCAGGACGTCCTCTCGGCCACTCTAACTGCAGTAGGCATTGCCAACAGAACCTGTTACGGTCCCTCCCACTTTGGACTCGCCCAATTCTTTCTTTTCGTCACTTTCAGCCAGATCCACGATCCTGGGGCCAAGACTGCTTCCACCGGTCTGGTCTGTTCCTTATCTGAAAAAGAGTTAAACTGCAAAACAGATTTATTTGTTAACAGTTTCCTCATATAACTAGCTAATGAACTGTCAACCACTTGCTCTGCAGGCATGAGAGCTTTCCACTGAGGCACATAATATGCTCTCCCAAAAACTATTTCAAATGGAGTCAAACCCTTTACATTTGGAACCATTCTCATACTCAGCAGTGCTAAAGGCAGACTATATCCAGTTCTTTTGGGTTTCCTCAACTAGTTTCCTTAACTTATTTTTCAGGGTACCATTGTACCTTTCCACCAGTCCTGCTGACTGTGGGTGGTAAGCACAATGGTTCTTTAAGGAGATACCAAAAAATCTCCCAAGCTGGTGAATCGTCTGATTTACAAAATGTGTGCCATTGTAATTATAAATCATTTCCAGAATGCCAAATCTAGGGATTACTTCTTTTATCAGGGCTTTTGCCACTTTTGCTGCATCCAGGTTTTTGGTTGGAAAAGCTTCTACCCATTTAGAAAACATGTCTACAATAACTAAACAAAACTTTTTCCCTTCACATTTATTCAATTCTATGAAATCCATACAAATAGTATGGAATGGGTATGGTGGTATAGGAAAACTTCCTTGCTTGATTTTAAATGCCCCTTGTGCGTGATGCTTGTTACAAGTATGACAAGCTGCACAAAATTTTTTTGTGTAATTTGTGTATCCATATGTTTGGAATATTCGATTTACTAACTGTACCATCCCCCCTATTGAGGCATGGCACTGCCCATGGCTCAACAAAGCTGCATATCTAAATAAATTAGACGGCAATATTGGTTTTCTTTCTTTGGAAATGTACAGTCCATTCTCAAGAATTGCACCTCGTTTTACCCATTTTTGTTTTTCTGCTTTTGTAGCAAGCGTCTGCATTGTTTTTAACATGTCTAAATCTAAAATCTCAGAGGGTTGTAATTCCTCATTTAAAAGTAAAGTTTCTGAGTCTGAGGCTGCTTGCTTTGCAGCTGCATCAGCTCGTGCATTGCCTTTTGAAATCTTATCCTGTTGTTTTGTATGAGCTACACATTTACAAATAGCTACTTTGGTAGGTAACTGAATAGATTCTAATAACTCCAAAATAAATTGCGCATGATTAATAGGTTTTCCACAAAATGTTATCATTCCTCTATTTTTCCATTGTTGTGCAAATACATGTACTGTAGAAAAAGCATACTATCAGTATATATGTTCACACTCTTGTTTTTTGCTAAAGCACATGCCCTCGTCAAAGCTATCAATTCTGCTGCTTGTGCAGATAAGTTGTGTGGTAAGGATTGAGCTTCTAAAATTTCAGTGTCTGTAACTACTGCATACCCCACCAGATTCTTCCCTGTAGGACCACTTCTGCATGAGCCGTCCACGTAATATGTTACCTCAGCATTATCCAAGGGCATATCTGTAAGATCTTGTCTAGGTAAAGCTAACTGTTCAATTTCCTGCAGGCAGCTGTGTGGTGTGCCCTCCACAGGAGTTGGAAGTAATGTTGATGGATTCAATGTCATACATTGTTCAATTGTCATATGAGGTTGGCTCAGCAGTATAGTCATACATGAAAGATGTCTAGCAGGAGAAAGGTATGCCACTTTCTCTTGCAGTAAAATTATTGCAACTGCATGAGGCATTCTCAATGTGAGAGGGTGGAATAACACCACTGAGGCCGAAGCCTGTACTGCCATTGCGGCTGCAACTACTGCTTGTACACAGTGAGGCAAAGATCGCGCCACTGGGTCTAACTGTGATGAATAGTAGGCTATGGGGCGTTGCTTGTCCCCATGTTGTTGCGTCAATACTGATGTCATATATCCTTGCTTACAATCTACGGTCTGAAAAAATCGTTTGTGATAATTCGGAAGTCCTAAAACTAATGAAGAAGCTATCAACTGCTTCAACCTGCAGAAAGCTGTTTCTGCTTCGGTTGTCCATTGTAAGATATCTTGTGTTGCCATTGGTGTCTTATATATCAGGTCAGTCAGTGGAGCAGATTCCAAAGCATAATTTGGTATCCAGCTCCGACAAAAATTAGTTGTACCTAAAAAAGACATCATTTCTTTCTTGGTCGTTGGCTTGGGTGCTTGCAAAATTGCTGTTTTTCTTTCCTCATCTAGTATTCTACCTTCATTGGATATTACATATCCTAGGTATCTAACTTGTTTTCTCCAAAGTTGTAACTTACTTTTGTTTACTTTGTGTCCTTGTGTTGCTAACAATTTCAATAATGCTACAGTATCCTCCCTGCACTGTTGCTGGGTGGGGGCTGCTAGCAAGATGTCATCTACGTAAAGTAGAATTCGACTACCTCCCGGTGGGGTAAACCCTGCCAGGTTGCTAGCCATTTCTTGTGCAAATATTGTTGGACTCTCACAATATCCCTGTGGTAGTCAAGTATACGTATACCTTTTACCCTGAAATGTAAATGCAAACCAATATTGACTATCAGGATGTATAGGTATTGAAAAGAAAGCATTGCTAATATCTACCACAGAGAAATACTTCTGTTGTGGTTCTAAATCATTTAACAAAGTATGTGGGTCTGGCACCATAGGTGCTCTAGGTATTACTGCATTATTTACAGCTTGTAAATCTTGTACCATCCGCCATTCCCCATTTGCTTTTTTTAACAGGAAATAGGGGTGTATTACGTGGTGAATCAGGAGATTCTACCAGTACTCCTTTGAGTAATGCTGCTATTATAGGCTTAATTCCTATTTCTGCATCCTTTCTCAAAGGGTATTGTCTTTTCTGTGGTCTAAAAGCTGACTTTGGGGTAATTGTAACTGGTCCTGCTGTTCGAATAAGTCCTACATCTGACTTGCCTGTTGACCAAAGAGTTGTTGGAATTTCACATAAAACCTTTTCTTCTTCTTCTAATAAAAATGCTAATCAGCTGTCCTCGCTAGATTGCAAGTGTACAGCTGGATGTGTCCGTGTCAACCAATTCAGTTTTTGTTTTTGTATCCCTTGTTCTGACAGTTCTAAATCAGTCTGTTTCTCCCATCTTGTTACTTTTTCTCCTAAATCTGCCCATTTGACACTTTTGTTTTTTGTCAAGCTGACATGTGGTAACTGATTTGATCGATACAATGCAAGGAATTCTTGAGGTAATGAACAGCTAACTACACTGTTCCCCTCAGTATCCCAGTACAAAGTAAGCAAAACCAATCTAGTTGCACGATTTCTAAACAATTCTTGCTCATACTCTCTATCAGGTTCTGGTGTAGTACAGTAGTATACAGTACAGTGTAACAAATGCTGTCGATCAGTGTCAAGGGAGGGGGCTTTACTGATGGCTACGTTCATCAGTTCCTCGGTTACTGCCCCTGGACCAGTCGTGACTAGGTCCTGGCTGTACCAGTAAAAGGTTTCATCCTCCGATCGCACTACAAAGGTATCCATTTGTCACTGTGCCTCCATACCTTGTACAGTTGGAACTACTGCTATGCCAAATATCTGCATAAGGTCCCTGCCCAATAGGTTTACTGGACACTTTGCAGAAACAACTATTTTACTTCTCCGGGTCATACCTGAAACAGGGTCAGTTATTGCTATATCGTGGGAAAGTGGTTCCCTGTATAGCTGTCCATTTGCGGCTTTTACTAGTATATAATCAGGTGATTCGGAATTTTCTGGTAACTTGGAGGGGTGTATCAAAGTCCGTGATGCTCCTGAGTCACACAGGAATTTGACTTCCCTTCCCTCCACCAGAAGTGTAACTTCCGGTTTCGTATCTGCCAAGTAGAGCTCTAAGCACAATAATGCTAAGTCCAAAATTTCACTTTCTTCATCCTCCATATCTACTTGTACTTCCTCTACTCCTTCTATCACATTTACATTTGCTTTTTGTTTATTAACTTTTCCTGATGATTTCTGACTTTCACTTGATGTATCCTCACTATCATATAGTCAGTCCTCATCTCCCTTATCTTCTGTAATTACCTTTTTGTTTTGCCTACAATCCCTTGCTAGATGTCCCTTCTTCCCTCACTTGAAGCATTCACCTTTCTTTTTCCTTTCTTCAAAATCTTCTGATCGTTTGTCAGACTGTTTGTTTCCCTGGGCATTCTTCTTGCCCTTTTTACCTGACTGTAATACAAATACTTCAGCTCCGTCTTCAGCAGTGAAGACTTGCGCCTTCTTTTTCTTTTTGCTATTAAAATGTCTCTCAGCATGTCTAGCGTATTCGAGTAAGGCTTGTAGCCTCCCTGTTCGATGGTCTATCATATGCTTCGTAATGAAACTACTAATAGGTGCAATGCAACCTTTCAAAAATGCATTTTCTAATTGTTGTTCATACGGGGAATCATTCGTTTGGTTCTCAGGAACCAACATACTGCTATGATTATTAAAACATTCTAATAATCTAGCATAATATCCATCTATTGTCTTATTTTCCTGTTGTATGCATTGATTAATGCAAGTCCAGTCTGCTCTGGGTTTCCATTTCTCAGAGATTCGGTCTGTCAGACCTTTCACTCTGTTGTCTAACTCTGCGTTACTATGTGGGAGTGGTCTAAGCTCTGCATTACGAGGATTCCAGGTGCCACAAATCATGTGCCAATCTGGACCTATAATTTGTCTTACTACTTTTTCTACTTCTTCCCCATTCAAGTGGTAGCTTAACCTCATGCCTTGTAAATCTTCTAAAAATTTTGTAAAATTAACTTTCGGATGGGGAATTCCCTCAGTAGCCTTCCGGATGTCCTCCGGTGTTCATGGTCTATATACTAAGAGTGTTGGGTCCTGCCCTTCCTGTCCTGCCTGAGGATTTGGAACTTCTATAAGTGGGCATATTTCTTCCTCACTCTCATCCTGCAAATTTCTCTCTATTTGGTATGATTCTGTGTCCCTATGTGTTTTATGTGTTCGGGACCTAGTTTCAATTGGATCTCTAACAAATGGTTGTGGTCTTGCTGAAACTTCAGGATAACGCGGAGGTGGACCAGCCTGTCCACTCGCTTCATATCCTGAAAAGGGTAAGGGGGGGGCAAGGGAGGAGGAGGAGGAGCTGTTGCTATTACCAGGTTATTATCCTCTTTGTCTAAAAATAATGTTTTTGAATTTTTAAGCTTCTGTTCTCTACGATTTGCTTCCTCAATCCACCTGTGTGCTTGAGAAATGCCTAGCTGGCGTTGCTTTTTTGCCTGACCTTCCGCATCAGATTTAAGCTGTTTAAGGAGTTTAACTAGTGAAGTTTTATCTAGTCTACCATCAAATTCATATTTATTAACCCATTTCGTATAATACCTAACGTTATCAGAACGTTGTAATTGCATGTATTTTGCGTCTTCGGTTAGGGGCGGATCTCGCAAGGTTTTAGTGCACTGATTACCCATGTCAAGGAAAATGTTACATAACCCTTTTTTTATCACGTGATATCAAGTTCTCAGTTCCTGTTCACAGTTTATCTAGAATAACTGCCTACCTTATTCTGTTACCCTGATCTATGACCAAATATACAGTACTTCCTTTTGTCCCTGATCTGCAAAACAAATCTTGACAACAATATACTGTAACCTAGTCCCTGATCTAAAACAGAAAAAAGACAAATTCTTCCTACCTGAGCCTCTGGTATTGAACTGTCCAATGTCCACTCTTTGGCCACAGATCAGAAAGTGGCCAGCCTCTTTAAATGACAATTCAGTCAGAGGTCTTTTTCACCCAAGAAGAACCATTTCGGTAACTTCTCCTGTGCAGTATTCGACCACCGGTAGACTCTGATCTGCAGCTGTCTGAGGGAATTTTCCAGTCCAAAGGACCAAACTGTTAAATAAAATTAAGAATTCAATACACAGGAGGTTCAGATTCAAAAGTTTACTAGTGTACACCAGGAGGCAAAAAACGTACCAGTACAGAATTTTGTCTGACATGAAACAGGAAGCACACAATTTTATATAGGTTTAACATTTAAGCTATGCCCACCTTACTGACGTGATATGTCACAGGGCATCTATATCACTTTAGCTTACAAGCCTTCATTCATTAAATCTGCTGATGCTGTATATTTTAAAAAACTTTTCCTCTAGATACAATACGGCCTTGCTACCCAGCTGGTCAGTCATAATGTCTTTCTGTAAAGTTACTTGTTCAAGGTTTCATATCAGTTTGAATATAATAGCAGCTTCAGTCTTTTAATGCATGTCTTTGTTCTCTGTTACACTTTCTCACACAGCTGCGTGCTATCTTAGTAACACATATACAAGGCCAAATCATTCCAACAGGAATGAGCAGAAGATTTCATTATTTCATACATTTAATTTCCTGACCCAGCAGATAATCACTTGTGAAAAGCATAAACATCAAACTTGCTAAGCTAGCATTCTGCCAGGGTCAGAGATCAGCTTTGCTTCAAGCCACACTGCAGTTTCAAAACTACTTACATTTACACATGAATTAATTTGTACTGTTATATGATTAATAGAATAAAATGCATTATATACTACTTTGCTTTTAAACTAGCATTTCTCATATATTCAAATTCACATTTTTCTAACACTGACTAATATTGATGTGAAATAAAGACCCTTTTAAAAAAACTGTTGTGTTTATTCTGGTAAGTTGTTGTAGACATATATAATGCACTAATCTCTGAACCCTGAATAGTAATGTGTAAAGTATAAAACTGTGTTCCATGCAGCATTGCTTTGTGTTAACCTTTGCTTTCCAGATTGCAGTAATCCAAATGATTAATGCACAGTACAATAATTATCTGTCATGCATGAATCGCAGGATTTCAAGTTCAGAATGTCTAACCAAGAGACTATTAGGCAGAAACTAGGGAAACAAGGAACAGCAGTTCCCAGGTAGCTCATTGTAATGAGAAATAGCTTAGTTGTTAATTCTGCACACCCAGACATGGTTCAAATCCAGGGAGTGGTACTAAGATATGTTCAAATTTGCATACAAGGGATCAGGAATAAATGTAAAAACAGTCAGGTAGTGCTAACCTAAATTTTCCCCACAGGTTTTACAGGTAAGGAAATGTTGCTAATAGCTGTATGAAGGGTATACTAATAAACTGTGTACAACTGTTCAATTGTCACAGTACATGCCTGCAAATGACAGCAGGATAGGTACATATAATATGAACTCTTCCTGAATCATACCTCTCAACTGTACCGATATTCAGTGACTGTTCAGATATTTGTCCTAGAGTTTTGGTCTATTTTACATAAAGAAGTGATGTTATGGCAAATCAGTGGAAAATCATTATAGACTGAAGTTAGAAAATAATGATAGACATATAAGTGTCAAACATCATATCCTTCCAAAAGCCATGCAAATGCAAAACCTGTTATGCTATCAAACTTCTAAGAGCAATATCTAAAAATTGCCCATATTTATGATCCTTTGTCCCACTGTATTTTTTTTTTATAGGTTCATAGGTTAGTACTAAGCTAACTACCCTTGCGAGCCATTTTAAGCCTAGCCAATTATCCCTTGTGAGACTCAAACCCTGCACCTTGTGTTTGTATGGCAAACACCTTAACCATTAGGCCACCCTCCCAACCATATGGCTTTGTCCAGATATCATGCTTTAAGAGGTTGAGAGGTATGTTCCCGATACATGTCTCCCTAAGTGTCATGCTGTCACAGCTAGTGGTCACTGCTGCATATAATCCTGGACACAGATAGGAAACCAGTTGACATATTGACATATGTCAGTAGCACACTCACATAACAGTAGGTCAGGGTACCCGTCCTGTGCCAGACATGTACCCCTGACATGTACGAGTCCCCTCTAATCATGTGCCCAGAGTTGTCAAAGTTTGCCACATACCATTCCAGGTTGACAGTTTAATAGGTATGTTTGTGCTACAGAAGCTATGGGCCATAGGTAGATGTAAAGTAAGGGCAGACCCATAGAGTATTGAGCAGTACTGTTGTGGAAAATAGAAGCATAAACAGATGTTAAAGGACTTTTTGTCTCTCCCCCACCCCTCATCCAGATCAATACAATAATTCATATACTATGGCTATGTTTTACTTCAAACCTATTCTTGGGACTTGTGTTATATTATCGTTCTTATATTTGATTGCGTGCATGTTAACATACCTTGTTCAGATACCAATGTTGGTGGCCTGTTGCCGTCAATGTTACTGGCTTGCTGTTATGATGCATACTGTTGTTCCATTCCTGCATGTGTTCTGTTTGCTATGCAGCTGTTCCAAATCTGTTTTATGGGGTTAATTGGAGCACCCATGCATGCTGTTATAACTAGTCATAAACAATACATTTCAAGAATAGTTGTAACACCCATGTATGCTGTTATAACTAATCTTGAAATGTATTGTTCATGACTAACCAACGTAATTTGTAAAACTTCAACACCATAGTGCATCTGGGAAGGCAGATGCCAGTGGATCCACCTATTCCACCTCATCTGCCCTTGACACCGGACCCCAGCACGTCTGGGACCCAACCCGGATCTGCCTCCTCCACTGATCCTGCATCACCTTCTGATGGAACTACCTCAGGGGATGGGGCCCACCCCCCCAGGAGTGGGCACAGACAGGAGGCTGTCACCTCCCATCAGATCCAGGGTTTGGTGTGCAGCACCTTAGATCTGAGTTTGGAGATCAGCTGCATCAGATTGAGGGCTGCCTGGTGCACCTTGAGGGACAGGCTGCCCCCTCTGTCCAGCCCTGAGCACAGACACCTTTGGGGCCATGAAGGTGCAATGGTGACTGCCCATGGGTGGGGATCTCAGTCCCACTGTAACCATATGGGGGCCCATGGGCTTTGGATTCCCAACCACCCTCCCAGTCAAATGTGTTTACCCCCTCATGTGTCATATACCACTCCTGTCCACTGTCTTGTCTGTCTTGTCTGTCTCTCTACACAACCTACCTCCCCAGACATACCTACAATCCTTCCCCAACATCCCACTCTCACCTTAAAAAAAGAAAAGGGCATCTGTCCCAAAAAAATGCTGTCCCATACATAGCTGTCCATTTTGCACGTATCCACTGGACACGTAATCTGGTCCAATTGGCTTGACAACACATTTCTGTTGTCCTCACCCCTCTCCCTAGGGTTTGAGTGTCCAAATTCACCTCCAAATTCTGTACAAAGGCACAGCTGTTGCTGTATAAGAAATGGACAGCTATGGACCTTCCCTACACCTGTCCTGCACATCCCTAGCTGTCTTTCATATTGTTTTTCCCTCTGTATGCCCCTTTTTTCACCACTTTCCTATCACCCCCTTTTTTTTCTTTTAAAGAAATTAGCCTGGGTGTAAGTATGAGTAAGCAATAGTAAGCAGGAGTAAGCGAGTTTGTGCAATGCTAAGTAAAGCCAACACAGATTAAGCATCTGTACAATTAACCATGTGCTGGCATCGCTTAGCGTCGCACAAACTCACGTAAACCTGTTTACAACTTCTTAAAATTGCTTTAATCACTCTGTTTCCATCAGCCACTGTTCTGCCTAGCAACATAATAATCAACGCTGCCAAGTCTTGAACCAAGGGCTCTGTACACCATAGTCAGAGCAAAGTAACACTACACCATTTGAGTTGTAAGGATGCTTTTTCAAACATATGCAGTAGAGTCATTCAACAGTAGGGAAAAGATTCCATAGAATCAGTCAGGTTTTGGATTTATACATATACACATGTATATATGTATGGAGATGTATATATATGGAAAAATATATACATAATATAAATAGTGATATATATATATATATATATATATATATATATATATATATACTCATAACATGTAGTGGAGTCATATCTCAGAACCATACCTCTCAACCTCTTAGTGCAAGAAATCTGGCCAAAGGCTGTCCATATGGGAGGACAATGGGCCAAAACTAGGGACATATATTTTAAATATTGCTCTTATAAATGTAGAATGTTGCCAGAGTGACTGGGTTTGTTTCAGCATACATGTTCTGAAGGATGTGAGTTTTGAAACTGAATGTATGTCATCATCTACTGTAAGAAATCCTCAGATCATCACAGTGATTTACCAGGGATATAAAAATAATGGATCTGTGGAACAGACCAGAAATATGAGCAATAAGCCTGGACCTTCTGCAACAATCTGGCCAGTCAAGAGGTAGGCTCAGAACCCCTTAGTGCAGCGAATCTGGACCAAGTGTGACAAAGTGGGGGGAGAAAGCCATGAAAATAGGGACATATCTGAAATACTGTAGTTAGTAAATAAGCTGACAGTTGTTGCAGTAACACCCTCATGTCTGTCCTAACATTTATTGACTGAAATAGCACAAGTCCAACACTCAATTACTTCTCACTAGTTAGTGACTGAAATCCTCAAATCATCCCATTGATGTGTCAGAAACAAACTACACTTATGGGGGCCAGGCAACAGTACATCCTACAAATATCTGGACATAACATCACATTAGGGGAAACTACACTCAGCTGCTAAACATGTCACCAAGCACCATCCAAACTACAGTCAGGCTGACACAACACTAACCCAAATCTGCTATGGGGAATAACACATGTATTGGCAAATATATCAGGCATTACAGGGATGTAACAGCACCAAAAACAGACACCAGTGTGAAAGTGCATACCTGCAACCAATTCCACCACAGTCACAGTGACATACCAGTAAGCCAAAGGAATAGTACAGTTTAAGGTATGTGTGAACAAAAACATCTCAACATGTTTGCCACTCACACACTGCACCTACATATACTGGCCCAGTTCATAGTGTAGTATGCTGCCTGACCATGGTATGGGACATGACTCAGTCTGCCCCTGCAAACATATACAGCTGATAGACCACCAGAAACTGGAGCAGCATCCACAGGCAGATGGAAAAGGAGCCATAACACATGCATCTACCCCCCTCCCTACACAAGCCAAATAACATTGACACACTACACTGATGCACAATCCTGACAGTCTGTCAACAATCACCAGAAATACACAGACCTCTCAACTGTTCAGAGTCACACAGAATGTCCAGGCTTTGTCCTCATATATAAGGCCTCTTACACATAACATGTCTGGCAGTCTGATACATCACTGGGATGATATGAGGAATGAAGGCACTAAATAATGATATATCTTACCTATCACCCTCTTACTGCATGACATATGGACAAAGCCTGACATACTTGGGGGACAGAGGCCCAAAAACAGGGCATATGTGAAATATTGAGACATTTGCT